>NW_027202727.1:3090000-3409707 GCF_024711535.1 Dipodomys merriami
CGAGCCATCCATCACCCGGTCGGTGTGTATGTATGCAGGTGGCATAACCGTTCATCCCCACCTCCCCCGCAGGCGATTACTCAACCACGACCTCCGCCTCCGCCTCCGCCCCCGCCCCCCCCCACCAAAATTCACAACCCTACCCTCGGAACAAAATAAAACAAACTTGCTTGAATCTCACACTGCCTTTTGTTTGTATTTGACGACGCGATAGGTGAAGGGGAGGGATCTCATTTCTGGTGCCTGACCGGGGTGGGTGGGGGGGGATTGGAGAGAAGAGGGGGCAGAGGGCATCTCCGTGTTTCTGTGTGCGCGCGCGCACACATCCAAGGGGGAGGGGTGGAGGGAGGAAACTCAAAGATCGGATGCGACAGAGCACATAGGCCACCGGGCCAATTCACCACGTCTCTGTCTCTTCTTTCTCTGTGTCTCTGTGTCTCTGTGTCTCTGTGTCTCTGTCTGTCTCTGTCTCTGTCTCTGTCTCTCTGTCTCTGTCTCTGTCGAATTCTCTCTCCCGCTTGCCCGCCCGCACTCCCTCCCTCCTTTTCCTCTCGACTTTCCAGTCAATCCTGGGGCTTGAGCTGCTGGCGCTCCAACACACAACGGTCCCACTCAGAGCCTGCCTGCCTGCCTGCCTGCCTGCCTGCCTGCCTGCCTGCCTATGCATGGGCCCCATACTCCAACGAGGCACATCATCATCCCCACCCCACCCCTTCTCTGAAAAGAAGGCAGTCTCTCTCGGGGCCAGCCAGCCTGGGCCTGGAAGAGAAGGACATAAGGCCGGTTTTCTCAGTCAGTCAATGCGTGGTTTTTTTGTTTTCATGCATTTCAGGAGACAAAACTGCAATTCACAAAACCACCACTAGATGGCGCGCGTTCGTCGTCGACAAGGTGGATGGGGCGGCAGGAGGGGCAAAACATGGGTCGGGTCAGTCACTCAGTCGGTCAGTCTGTCCTCACCTACCCGGTAGTGGGTAGTGAGAGTTCTGACATACACATACCTATAGGTTGTTATAGTTCGTTATTATCATCATTTGCTTTTCCTTTTGACCAGTCCTGCCCGGGGCTTGGGCTCCGGGCCTGAGCACTGTCCCAGAGTTTCTTTATGCTCAAGGTCACTGCGCTACCACTCGAGGCTCTTCTGGGCTTGTTCTGTCTAGGTGGTACTGAAGAATTGAACCCAGGGCTTCAAGCACACTAAGACACATTCCCAGCCCAGCCCACCTCACCTCTGGGATTTTTTTTTTTTTCCTGTCACCATAATGAGTCCGTGCACCTGGGTTCTGCCCGCCCGGAACCAGAGGTACAGTACTGTCCTCTGGGAGCTCGTGCTCTTGCATGACACGGTACTAATTCAGCCCAGAGGAAATCTTCACTGGGGCATTTTTCCCCCAAGTCCACCTCCACTCCTGGCGTTTTGGGTGACCCATCGAGATGAAGAGTCTCAAATGGACTTTCCTGCCCGGGCTGGCTTTGACCCACTATCCTCAGGTCTCAGCCTCCTCACTCAGCACCTCAGGCGGATGATGGGCAGTGAGCCACCGGCTGCCACCGGCTGCCACCGGTACCACCGGGCCGGTGAGCCTTTGCCTGGGGTTTTTCTTTACTGACCAGCAGAGAGGTTTTGTGCCCTACCTGTCTTATGGATAAGTTGGCTCTGTTTTCGGTCTTATTTTTGTCCTCATGGATATCCTTCTTTCCCAAGGAAAAGGGGCCTCGGCTCGGCTCGGCTCGGCTCGGGGAGATAGTAAATTCCCGAGGCCAGACGATCCATAGGAGGAACTTTCTGCCACGGTGTGGTGTTGTGTGGTGTGGTGTGGTGTGGTGTCGTGTGGTGTGGTGTGGTGTGGTGTGGCAGCTCAGATATCACAAGAAGGACTGCCATCTTGTGTGCAGGATACCCGGGGAGGGGAACTGCGGGGTGGGGGTGAGCAGAGGCATTTTCTCCTTCCGGAAACCAGATGATGATTGAATAAAATTAGCCATCCATCCTTGAGACATTCTCGAGGAGGTGGGCTGGGAATGTGTCTGGGTGGTAGACAGCTTTCCTAAAAACTCAGGCCTAAATGGCGGTGGCGGCGGTGGCGGCATCCATCTTGTTCACAGACGGAGTGTCCACGTGCAAAATGAGAGTCTCTTTTGGGACGCTGGTTCCTGCTCCCTCCTTCCTTTGGGGACACCAAGGAAGAAGTTGCCGCTGGCGGGTGGGTTCCAGGCTGGCAAGCAGAGTAAGCAGAGCCCCGCTGGGACTGAAATACTGTTCTTCCTGGAGTCCACAACGAAAAGCAAGACACAAAGAGGGGGAGGGGGAGGGGGAGGGGGAGGGGGAGGGGGGACACAGAGACAGACAGGAGACAGAGAGGCAGAGAGAAAGAGACAGAGACAGAGAGAGACAGAGACCCAGCAACCGACGGAAAGACACACAGGGGAAGAGATGGAGGGGGAGAGCGAGAGATCCACAAGTCCAACTAGGTCCCCTGAACGAATCATCGACGGACAGACGGACGGACGGACACACACACACACACACACACACACACACACACACACCCAGAGGCAGACAAGAGGGAGATGGAGAGATGGAGGGGGAGCGAGAGATCCACAAATCTAACGACACGACCTGAATAATCAGACTGTCTGAATAATCAGTCTGTCTGAATAATCAGCCAGCCAGCCAGCCAGCCAGCCAGACAGACAGACAGACAGACAGACAGACCCCCCCCACACACACACAGAAGCAGACAAGAGGGAGATGGAGGGGGAGCGAGAGATCCACAAATCTAACGACACCACCTGAATAATCAGACTGTCTGAATAATCAGTCTGTCTGAATAATCAGACAGACAGACAGACAGACAGACAGACAGACACACACACACATACACACACACACACACATACACACACACACACACACACACACACACACACACACACACACACCACACCGACACACAGGCAGAGGGAGAGATGGAGGGGGAAGGGGCTGAGAGATCCACAATTATAACTAGATCACCTGAATCAACAAACAGGCACACATGCCCCCCCCCCACACACACACAGACAAAGACAGAGACCAACACACAGGCAGACAGAGGGAGACATGGAGGGGGAGCACTGGAGACCCATTAGTGTGACTGACTAGATCACCTGACTAAATTTATTCCTTCCCGGCCCTGCCCTCATGTATTAAGGTAGACTCTTGGTATGGAGTTCTTCTTGTCACCAAACACAGGTGAGGGTTAGTGACTTTTTACCCTTCCATGTAGGGACTCTTCCCTTAGGACCCTTGATTTCGATCATTGAATAAGAATTTTTGGAGGAGTCACTCTGGTGGAGTTTTATGGAGTAAGCAAGCAGGCAACCAGGCAACCAGACAACCAGACCCCCCCCCCAATAAAAAGGCAGACAGACAGACAGACAGACAGACAGACAGACATGTATTCTAATGTTTTTTTTTCTTTCATGCATGTGTTTCTAACGCATTTATAAGATTATCTCTTTGTGGCTTTGTATGTCCCTCCCCCACAGTATAACCCCTGCTTTCACTATATTTGATGTCAGTATAACTTGTGGAGGAGATGGGGAAAAACCAGTTGTTTAAGGTTACAGGTGGACCCGTTGCAACAATGAGAAGGACAAGTTGCCATGTCCAAAACGAGCGGGGGGGGGGGGGAGAAGGGGAGAAGGATTGGGATTGGGGAGGAGGGGGGAGGCTGGGAAGGGATGTGAAGGGTAAGCAAAGGAGGAGGCTGCAATGCTTGGTAAGAAATGTAGGCATTATCCTGTCCACGTAATTGTAACCCCTCTGTACAGTATGTTCACAAATAAAATTAAATTAAATTAAAAAAAAAAAAGAACTCAAAAAAAGAAAAAAGAGTCTCATGGTCTTCGGTGCCCAGGCTGGCTTTGAACCGAGATCCTCAGATCTCAGCTTCCGGAGTAGCTAGGATTACAGGCGCAAGCCACCAGCGCCCAGCTATTTTCATGTTTGTGTGTGTGTGTGTGTGTGTGTGTGTGTGTGTGTGTGTGTGTGTGTGTGTGTGTGTCGGGTGTGAGGCTTGAACTCTGGGGCTGGGTGCTGTCTCTCTCTGTGCTCTTCACCTTCCCAGCCCTCCCCTGCCACGCCGACCCCAGTAGAGTCTGCTTAGCATGGGAAACCATCTATCAGACCATGATAGGGGCCTCGAGACCTATCTCTGAGTTTTGGGACTTCACCGAAGTCTACCTCAGAGAATGGGGCTTTACAGAAACCTATCTCCAAGTTTTGGGACTTCACCGAAGTCTACCTCAGAGAATAGGGCTTCTAAGAGGCCTACTCCTGGGAAAAGGCTGGCAAAACCCCTGGAAAAGATGTGTTTCTGCCTATCTTTTCCTCATAAGAGTGCCTATTAATCTTTTACTGTTTCTACTGCTCATTGTACTTACTCATTGTCAACGTTCCCTTATTCAAAGCTCTTTCTTAAGAGTGTTGACAACTCCAATATCTGATGAGTGTCTTAAAAATATGACTAACTCACCAGAGTTAAGTGCCACCCTGAAACCCCTCTTATGAAGGCTAGTAGACAAGCCATAAGCAAATATAAAAGTATTGGGGGTTTCACAAAGTCACTCTAGCAGAAGGAATTGTAAGAAATTTACAAGAAGCTGTAGGCTCAGCTAGAACAGAAAGAATGTATGGCAATTGCTGAGATAACTACTTAGGAGAAAGAACTTCCTGGTACTCTCTTTCATTTACTAAGAGACTTGCTAGATCTAGGCCTCCATGGTGCTTACTATTAAAGAAGAAACAGGAAAGATCTTAATGGGACAGTTAAGGCCTCTATAGAAAAAAGTAGTGGTTAATTGGTGACAATCATCAAAACCAATTGTATTTCTTAAAAATAGAGGTAAAGCCGGAAACAAGTGCCTATCAGGCGACCAGTTGGTGACCACCCAAGGATGAAGCCCTGCAGCAAGGTTGTGTAACCTTTTGCCCTTTCAGGCGACCAGCTGGTGACCACCCAAGAATGAAGCCCTGCAGCAAGATTATGTAACCTTTTGCCCTTTCTTATGGAGACTTTTTGCTATAAAAGTTTATTATCCTCTGCATTAAATCGCACTCACCACTCAGCATCCACTCCTAATGTGTGTGAGTTGTCTGTTTGCCATCTCCCCGTCCTATTCCAGGTTCCTCCCCTAGGTATCCTCCGTCGTCCCGACAGAACCCGGTCCGGGGCACTCCCCCACTTGTTTTGCCAGTCTAAGGGCTGGCAAAAGAAGAAGAAGAGAGAGAGATTGAGTAAAATTAGCCATCCATCCTTCAGCCATCCTCCTTGAGACATTCTCAATGTCTCAGTGTGTCTCAATGTGTCTGGGTGGTAGAGAGCTTCCCTACAAACTCGGGCCTAAATGGCAGCAGCGGCAGTGGCAGCATCCATCTTGTTTACAGACCGAGTGGGTTCAAAATGAGAAGCCTCTACACTGAGTCTTTCCATGTTCTTGAGCTCATGTGGGCTTTCATGTTCTGTGTGGGTTGACACGGCAGGGGTGGGCGGGCGGCCCAGCGAGCAGAGCAGGGTGTGAGTCTCTTTTGGGACACCGGTTCCTGCTCCCTTCTTCCTTCGGGGACACCAAGGAAGAAGTTGCCGCTGGCGGGTGGGTTCCCGGCTGGCAAGCAGAGTAAGCAGAGCCCCCGCTTGGACTGAAATAAAGTTCTTCCTAGAGTCCACAACGAAAAGCAAGGGGGGGGGGCGGAGGGGAGAGGACAGAGAGACAGAGAGGAGAGACAGACAGAGGCAGAGACAAAGAGAGACAGACACACAGACAGACACAGAGACCCAGAGACCGACAGAAAGACTCACTGGGAAAGAGATGGAGGGGGAACGAGAGATCCACAAGTCCAACTAGATTCCCCTGAATCAACAAACAGAGGGCCGGCCGGACGGACGGACACACACAGACACACACAAACACACACTCACGAGCGTGCCAGACAGACAGACAGAGGGACACATGGAGGGGGATCCCTAGAGACCCATTAGTGTGACTGACTAGATCACCTGAATAAATCATTCCTTCCCTGCCCTGACCTCATGTATTAAGGTAGACTATTGGTATGGAGTTCTTCTTGTCACCAAACACAGGTGAGGGTTAGTGACTTTTTACCCTTCCATGTAGGGACTCTTCCCTTAGGACCCTTGATTTCGATCAATTGAATAAGAATTTTTGGAGGAGACACTCTGGTGGAGTTTTATGGAGTAAGCAAGCAGGCAACCAGGCAACCAGACAACCAGACCCAAAAAAAAAAAAAAAAGGCATACAGACAGACAGACAGACAGACAGACAGACAGACAGACAGAGAGACCCACGCAGCTCCTTGACTTCATGGGTGTTTTCAAGGTTAATGTGGGGGGGGGAGGGAATTTGGCAGCTGAGTTAGGCACAGACAGTTAGTTGCTTTATCTTTGCCCCCTCCTGAATTTCTAGATGTTTGGGGCATTTCTTTATAGGTAAGAGAAACAGGGTCATTGACCCTTCCTTCCTTCCTTCCTTCCTTCCTTCCTTCCTTCCTTCCTTCCTTCCTTCTTTTCTTTCTTCCTTTCCTTCTTTCTTTCCTTCTTTCTTTCCTTCTTTCTTTCCTTCTTTCTTTCTTTCTTTCTTTCTTTCTTTCTTTCTTTCTTTCTTTCTTCTCCCACCATCTCTCTCTCTCTCTCTCTCTCTCTCTCTCTCTCTCTCTCTCTCTCCTTTTTCTCTATTTTTTGGAGGGGTTGGCAATACTGGGTCTTGAAGTCAGGGCCTGAGGACTGTCACTCAGGCACTCAGCATTTTCGGCTCAAGTCTAGCACTGTACCATTTGAGCCACAGCGCTACTTATGTCTATGTACGTGATATCTATCTATCTATCTATCTATCTATCTATCTATCTATCTATCTATCTATCTATCTATCTATCTATCTATCTATCTATCTATCTATCTATCTATCTATCTATCTATCTACCTATCTATCTATCTATCTACCTATGTATCTATGTATCGATATAGATATACATCTATATATATCTATATCTATATATCTATGTGTGTGCGTGCGTGCGTGTGTGTGCGTATGTATATATGTATACATATATATGTGTTTATATGCATATACATATATAAACACATATTCATTTATTTATACATATACATATATATGTATAAGCACACATATATTCATTTATTTATACACACACACACACATACACACATATATATATATATACTCATACATAGTGTGATACACACATATAAATATACGTATATTCAGTTATTATATACGTGCTTTTTTTTTTTTTTTTTTTTTTGGCCGTGGGGCTTGAACTCTGGGCCTGGGCGCTGTCCCTCAGCTCTTCAGCTCAAGGCGAGCGCTCAACCACTTGAGCTACAGCACCACTTCCAGTTTTCTGGTGGCTTATTGGAAATCGGAGTCTCACGGTCTCTCCTGCCCGGGCTGGCTTTGAACCGCCATCCTCAGATCTCAGCCTCCTAAGTAGCTAGGATTACAGGCCAGGCGTGAGCCACCAGTGCCCGGCTTATTTACATGCTTTTTGGTTGTTGTTTTTTTCTCCCCCCCCCCCCGACTTGGGGCCTTGGGAAGGGAACTGCAGGGGAGGGGGGGTGCAGAGGCATTTTCTCCTTCCGGAAACCAGATGATGATTGAATAAAATTAGCCATCCATCCTTGAGACATTCTCAAGGAGGTGGGCTGGAATGTGTCTGGGTGGTAGAGAGATTCCCTAAAAACTCGGGTCTAAATGGCAGCAGCGATGGCAGCGGCATCCATCTTGTTTACAGACCGAGTCTCCATGTTCAACATGAGACTCCTCTAAACTGAGTCTTTGCATGTTCTTGAGCTCATGTGTGGCTTTCATATTCTGTGTGGGTTGACACGGGTGGGCGGGTGGCCAGGCGGGTGATTCATTGGAGATAAGAGTCTCTTTTGGGGCACCGGTTCCTGCTCCCTCCTTCCTTCGGGGACACCAAGGAAGAAGTTGCCGCTGGCGGGTTCCAGGCTGGCAAGCTGAGTAAGCAGAGACCACTGGGCCTGAAACACAGTTCTTCCTTGAGTCCACACAGAAAAGCAAGGGGTGGGGGAGGGGAGAGGAGAGAGACACAGGAGAGACAGACAGAGAGACAGAGAGGAGAGACAGAGACCCAGAGACCGGTGGAAAGACACACAGAGTGAGAGATGGAAGGGGGAGCGAGTGAGAGATCCACAAGTCCAACTAGATCTGAGACACACACACACACACACACACACACACACACACACACACACACACACACAGAGGGAGACATGGACGGGGAACCAGAGACCCATTAGTGTGACTGACTAGATCACCTGAATAAATTATTCCTTCCCTGCCCTGCCCTCATGTATTAAGGTAGACTCTTGGTATGGAGTTCTTCTTGTCACCAAACACAGGTGAGGGTTTGTGACTTTTTACCCTTCCATGTAGGGACTCTTCCCTTAGGACCCTTGATTTCGATCATTGAATAAGAATTTCTGGAGGAGTCACTCTGGTGGAGTTTTTATGGAGTAAGTAAGCAATCAGGCAAGCAGACAACCAGACCCCCAAAAAAGGCACAGACAGACAGACAGACAGACAAGGACATACTCTAATACAGTGTGGGGGCTCTTGAAGGGAGAGAGACCTACACAGCTCCTTGACTTCATGGGTGTTTTCAGGGTTAGACAGGCGGGGGGGGGGGAGAGATGTGGCAGCTGAGTTATGTACAGATAGCTGTTTTTTCTTTGCCCCAACCTGAATTTCTAGATGTTTGGGGCATTTCTCTACAGGTAAGAAAAACAGATCATTGACCATTCCTTCCTTCCTGCCTGCCTTCCTTCCTTCCTTCCTTCCTTCCTTCCTTCCTTCCTTCCTTCCTTCCTTCCTTCCTTTTTTTACTTTCTCTCTTTCTTCTCCCCACCCCCCTCTCTCCTTTTTCTTTTTTTTTGGGGGGGTGGGCAATACTGAGACTTGAAGTCAGGGCCTCAGCACTGTCACTCAACTTCTTTTTTTTTCACATATGAAGAATTTTACAGTTTATTTCATTAAAATTATATTCTCAAAATGTTAAAATATATATATTAGCTATTTCATCAAATGAAGTAATTATACTAACACATAACATAAGTTAATGAAAGTTTTATCTGTCATGAATAGGACAAAAAGTATCATCAAACAACATTTCTAGGAATCACACTCAACTTCTTTTGCTCAAGTCTAGCACTGTATCAATTGAACCACATCACCACTTCTGGCTCTCTCTCTCTCTCTCTCTCTCTCTCTCTCTCTCTCTCCACAGACACACACACAGACACACAGACACACAGACACACACATGCATATACATACATATACACATATATATTTATACACATACATACATATATATCTATCTATGCTTATATATAGTGTGATACAAACATATATATATTTATTATTTTCAGTTTTTTTGTCGTCGGGAGTGAGGCTTGGACTCTGGGTCTGGGTGCTGTCTCTCTGCTCTTCATCTGAAGGCTCACTACTGTTCTGCCACTTGAGCCACAGGGTGCCACTGCTCCCCTTTTCTGTTTATATAGTGCTGAGGAATCGAACCCAGGGCCTCATGCTTGCAAGGCAAGCGAGCACTCTACCACTAAGCCACCTTCCTAGCTCTCCCCCCTTTTTTGGACAGTCCAGCATGGAAGGCTCCTGCATCTTGTTTGTATGGACATACTCACAGCTGAATAACTGAGTGGTTTTGCTTAATAAAAAAAAATCCTGGTGTTGATATATGTGGAGGGGAAGGGAAAAAAAAATTGTTAAAACAGGGTTACAGGAGGACCCATTGAAACAATGAGATATACAAGTCGTTATGTCGAAAAACGAACTTTACAACTTTGGTGGGGGGACGGAGGGGGGGATACGAAGGGATGGGAAGGGGAAACAAAGCAGGAGGCTACAATGCTTATAAGAAATGTGCTCATTATCTTACCCATGTAATTGTAACCCCTCTGTACAGTATTTTCACAATAAAAATATATTTAAAAATATATATATATTTAAAAAAAACTTGGTACAGTAGTCTAGAAACATGGTTGCTATTACAGCCTTCATTTGCTTCACTTGACCACTGTTTTCTCATTTAAAAGCTTTTGGCGACAAGCATGATTATTTTTCGTGGGGTGGGGGTGACTGTTTTGAGGCTTTCCCAAATTTTTATGTCCAACAGGTTACCAGATCTAAGGAAAACCCAGAAGTTCGAGAATTAAGTAACTCTCGGGCTCAAACTACAGAGAAAGAAAAGGAGAAAGAGAGGCCTATGGAGGGAAGGGGTTGGGGGGTTGGGGGGAGAGGTCATAGAAAGGAAAAGAAAACAGGGAAAAATAAAAACACAAAGTAAAGGTCGTTTTTAAGTGGAGGCCTGGACTCAAACCAGGCCACTGACTGAGGCTTCCTCATTATGGGATTGCAAAAGTGGGCCTTGGCT
Organism: Dipodomys merriami; assembly: GCF_024711535.1. Taxonomy (NCBI): domain Eukaryota; kingdom Metazoa; phylum Chordata; class Mammalia; order Rodentia; family Heteromyidae; genus Dipodomys; species Dipodomys merriami. The sequence continues at coordinate 3,100,496 of NW_027202727.1, forward strand.
TCTTGCAGAAGTCATCTCGATGTGTTGGTATTCTGCTGTACATATCATTTGGAAGCGACTCTATCTTTTTACTCCATGGTGAATGTATTCACAAATATGTTCCTATAGAAAACCAGTTTAGTGTGTTTTCTCTCACATATGCAAAAGGTACGTATAAAATAGGGGAGACTGACTGCCTGGCTGGCTGCTTGGCTGGCTGCCTGGCTGCCTGGCTGCCTCACTCACTCACTCACTCACTCACTCACTCACTCGCTCACTCACACACTCACACACAGTAAGACCCAAAAGACAGGATAGATACTTTTAGGGGGAGAAACACCCACGGAGGCAAGGCCCAATGGTTATGTGCCCAGAAATGAAAGTGAAACCTTGAAAACACACAGAGGAAAAAGAAACAAAGTAAACTCTCTACCTTGAGCCTATAGTAGGGTTTAAGAGATGATTCTGTTGGTTTCCCATGCATGCATGGGTGGGAGGGGGGGTGCTTTGACCCATGCTCTGTTTCTTTTTAAAATTTACTTCCCTCCCCGGTGTAAGTTTCCTCCTTTCTTTGAGGAAACTCTTGGCTCCGTTCCCACAGTATACTCATTGTTTGGGCAAAAGCTCAGAGGAAGGGAGCTGCTCTTTTCCCTTCCACCACCCACCCCCACCTATTAGTTTTCTTTCCTAATAACTGTTCGTTTATGAGGGACTGAAAAGTGAAGAAAATAGGATGTGTGGAGCCATCATTAGGAAGCTGTCCGGCTGTCTTGTCTCTGAATTCCTGGTGGTGCTTTCCCAGGCCTCATTTCCCCCTGGAAATTATCCTGCTTGCCTCTGTGTTCAATTCTGGGAAGGAACATAGGCCGAGATAAGGCAACCTCTTGGCACAAAGCTGAAACACACGGCCACCTTGCCTCACCGGTACAGAGCTTAATCACCCTATCCCGAGGGTCCTCCGTCAACAGTTTCTTAGAACGATTTTTATTAGTTTAGTGGCCCTACTGAGGTTGAAATTCAAGGCCTCAACTCAGGCAGGCCTGCTCGGGGTGGGCGTGTTTGTTTCTTCTTCTTTCTCCTCCCCCCCACCCCCCCTCCACCAGGGCGCTTAAGTCGTTGCCATGACGACATTTACAAGACAAAGGAACGTTGCCTGAAGTTCCTGAGTTGACTGGGGCTCCAGGCTTAAACCAGCCCAGCCCACCCCCACCCCTGCCCTGCCCTGAGTCCTCTGCGAAACACCCCGGCGGGGTGGGGGGTGGGGCGGCCAGCCCTCAGCTCCTGTAACTTCATTAGCACGCGGGGTGGGGTGGGGGGAGTGAATCAGCCTCCCCTCCCCCTCCCCGTCTTTACAAAAGTGGCCTCTTTTGCCCTTGGGCAGGAAAAGTCTGCGCGCTCTCTCTCTGGTCTTTTTCTGCTGGGACCCTCCTTGCCTACCACCAGCAGCCATTGACTTCCTGCAAGCTGGAGTTGTCAGACTACTTCCACCCACCCGCTGCCACCAGTATGTCTCCCGCCCAAGCCCGCCAGGGACAGAATGGGAGGGGCGCGCCTGGCGGGGAAGCTGGCATGCTTGCCTGTGCTCTGCCCTCTGCCCCTCCGGGAGGCATGACTGTGACCGTGGGATGTCCCTGTGGCCGACCCCTAATCTCCCACCCTCTGGACGGAGGAGAGTGAGGGGAAAAAGGAGTTCAGGAGTCTTGTCTCCCCTCCATCTTCCCGCCTAGGTCCGGCCAGGATCTGCCTCTCTTCTCCCTGTCCCTGTTCCCCGTTCCTCTTAAGGAGCTACTGGAGAAACTGTCCGTCTGTGTTTGTGATTGTGATTAACATCGCAAAAACCTTCAAAGAATCTCAGATCGGTTAGAAGCCCGTTGGGTTTCACTTCTCAGGCGTGAGGGGTTGTTATCTCCCCCTCCCTCTCTACTTTGATTTTTTACAAATTGTTAGTATGCCAGCCCACACCGGTGGCTCGCGTCTGTAATCCTAGCTGCTCAGGAGGCTCAGAGCTGAGGATCACGGTTCAAAGCCAGCCAGGGCAGGAAAGTCACCAGACTCTTATCTCCAATAAGGCACTAGAAAATCGGAAGTGGCGCTGTGGCTCAAGCGGTTGAGCGCTCGCTTTGAGCCGAAGAGTTTAGGGACAGCGCCCAGGCCCAGAGTTTAAGACCCACCACTGACAAAAAAAAAAAAAAAAAAAAAAAAAAAAAAGGATAGGAAAGATTACATTACATAAGTGAGGTAGGAAGAGTACATTTTTTTTTAATTAATAAGTTTTTTTTTTTTTTGTCGTTGGGCTTGAACTCTGGGCTTGGGGGCTATCCTGCCCGGGCTGGCTTTGAACCGTGATCCTCAGCTCTCAGCCTTCTGAGTAGCTAGGATTACAGGCGCGAGCCACCAGCGCCCGGCTAATGAGTTGTGTTAATTGTGAAAATACTTACAGAGTGGTTACAATGACAGGAGCAAGGAAATGAGTACATTTCTTATCAAGCATTGTTGCCTCCTCCTTTGTTTCCATTCCTGCCCTCCCATCTCCCCCCACCCCCTAAAAAAGAGTACTTTTTTTTTTGGAAAATGTCACCCCTTCCCTGGCTCTCTCACAGGTTTTCCCTCCCTCAAGTTCTGTTTGTTCCCCACCCGCAGGTTGTGTGTCAACATAGTGTCTAGTGAGTGCCACTGTTGCACTTCTTCATCCTGGGTCCCTCCATTTCTTGCCCCTCCCAGAAATAGATGAAGGAAGAAACAATGGGGGGGGGAGAAGAGAAAACAAAATAACGTCGATGATAACAAACACAAAGAAAGTGGAAGACTTCTTGTTATATGATCAGAGGTATATAGGCATTGCACTTTGGTGAGCCTCATGTCTTCGATTAAGCAACCCAAAGGCCAGAAGTGGAGTTTTGGCTCAAATGGCAGACTGCCAGTCTCTCTTTTTTTTTTTTTTTTTTGGCGCGGGGGCGGGGGGGTCCGGTCGTGGGGCCTGAACTCTGGGCCTGGGCGCTGTCCCTCATCTCTTCAGGTTAAGGCTAGCACTCTACCACTTGAGCCACAATGCCACTTCCGGCTTTTTTTCTGCTTATGTGGTGCTGAGGAATCGAATCCAGGGCCTCATGCATGCAAGGCAAGCGCTCTACCACTGAGCCACCTTCCCAGCCCCAGAGTGCCAGTCTTGAGCACAAGAGCCAAGGGACAGCACTCAGGCTCTGAGTTCAAGCCCCAGGACTGACTGGGGCGTGCACACACACACCCTGCACCCCTTGATCTTTGCTGCTGTTTCCTACCACACAGGCACAGGCACCCATGGCAGCATGTGATCTACCTCCCCCTCTCCCCCCACACACACTTTGCACTGCCACCACCACCGCCACCGCCACCAACTATAGCAACAGATTTCCTCGGCTTCCCCTCCACCACCACCACCCCCTCCGCCCCGGGCCCTAGTTTAGATCGATGAACCAAAGTGTCCCCACTGCACGTTCGGCTCTGGCAAATATCAGATAGGATTACAGTGATGAGGAGAGAGGAGCGACCGCCATGGATTAACTGTAGGGCCCAGAGGACAGAATGCCAGCCCAGGCCCATTCATAGGTCAAGCCAGGAAATTGTTTTTTGTTTTTGTTTTTGTTTTTGATTTCCGGTCTCTCTCCACACCCCATGTGTTTTGTCTGTCTGTCTCTCTGTGCGATAGGGGTTTGCCATTCATGACCTGTGTGGGCGGGGATGTGCTGGTGTGTGTGTGTGTGTGTGTGTGTGTGCGCGCGCGCACGCGCGCGCGCGGGGGAGGGGGAGGTGTTCCTTCCTCACAAGACCTTCCTAAGTGTCTTGATCGATCTTGGGCCTGACGTTCTTTTTCCTTGTTTTGGGGTGCCACCTACTGGACACCGTGTGGAGTGACAGGGAATGATTCGGTGCTGATGGCGGGGGCTGGCGGAGGGGGAAGGGGGCCCACAGGGGGTGTTTCTTTTCACTATTTTCTGGACACGGAATTCGTTTGGATATTATGTCTTACGAGCAAACTGTACCAGTTTATTTACGGTTGTAATTTATATACAGTAACACAAATGTTTTTACGTCCGTATTATGAAAAAGGGTCCCACAGCTGCAGTGGGTGAAAGATTGAGACGGGAACATTTCTAAAGGAGTGCCAAGAAAATGGAAAACAGGCAATGCAATAGTTTAGGGAGAGTTATAAATATCAAGTGCTGCCCTAGGTGAAATTTCATGCACATGTCCTCACCCACTCAGGTAAACTTTTTATATAGGTATCAGAATAAAATTTCTTGAACTATATAGACTTTTATTCACTTGATTTCCCTTAAGTAAATTAAAATAACTGGCTGTTGACAGGGCACATCTGGAAATTTCTATCGGCCCCATAGAGATAATCTGTTACATTTTAGGACATGGTAGATTATATTTGCTATTTCCCCAAATGGACTTTACAAAAGCCATCCGTGGCCCCAAAGATGTTTCTGGACCTCTCATCATGTGTGACTAAATAGGCCTCAGTGAATTAAGCTGAGAAAGCTGCAAAACAAAGCAGATCACTTCAGTTATGGAATATTAAGAGAATAAAAGTAGCTTTATACCACTGGATCTTTAGTGAGAAGGTAGAATAAAAAGAAGAGAAAAATATTGGAGGATGCAATATAAACCAATTGAAACGTATCCAACAGAGGATCTGGCTTTGAAGTGGCTATTGACTAGTGTGGTCCTAGACCATCGTGTCCAGAAGGATAAATCGATGTGTTTTGAAAGATCCTAAACCAAATGTACTTGTGATCATGACCCAAAGCATGAGGACAGGTACATTTCTGTCCTCCTAATTCCAGCTTTGATCCTCACACGTCCGGTTGTTATAATACGTTCACAGTCGTGCCACTTACGGATATTACGTCTTGTGTCTTCTCTGCAATATCTTAAATGCTCAGAGAAGTTACACCTTCTGACAAAAGGACAGTATGTGTGTCACACACACGGGGACACACACACTCTGTTTGCCCGGAGTGCTGTGTAGCTTACCATGTCCAGTTATAGTTTAGGTCTAGCATCCACGTAGGAGAGAAAACAGGTGCCGTTGGTTGGTCGGTCTGTCTGTCTCTCCGCCGGTCTGTCTTCCCCTGGCATCACCTGTTCTAGGTTCTTCTCTGCCGCCGGCACACCCCCCCTCCCTCTGCCACCCCCCTCCCCGCTCCTAGTCCATCAGTCCATCGATATACTTCCCTGTAACTGACATCATCTTATTCTTCTTCTTTGGGGGAATGGATGAATAAACTTTTACCTTGTGTATATTGTACACACACCGTAAGCTGTGTGTGTGTGTGTGTGTGTGTGTGTGTGTGTGTGTGTGTGTTGACGGAATAGAGTGTTTGCCATGCCTGACCCCCTGGCTCTGCCTCTCTACCTGTCTGCGATGCGATGTGTGTGCTGGGGCGCTTCTGCCCGCATATGTGCCCAGTGCGAACTCCAAAGAGAAGTACGCCCGCCGGGCCTGTCCTGTGGGTTCTAACCATGCTTCAACCCCGGGAGATAGAATCACCCCTCTGACCCCCCCACTCTGTTTGGGCCGGGGCCCCTCGTCTGTCTCTCCCTGTCTTTCCTCCTAGGGTTCCCTACCTGCCCTCCCCTCAGCCCCGCACACACACACACACACACACACACACACACACACACACACACACAGACACAGACACACACACACACACACACACACACACACACTGTGCACCCCCACACTCGGGTCCAGGTCCTCCACCACAGGCATGTGAGTGATGATGCCTCTACCCTCCAACACCTGTGTGTCGGGTTCAGATTCATCGCCTCATGCCCCGAATCCTGCTCCAGAGAGAGTGGCAGAGCCTATTAGAAAAGGCTAGCTGTTATGACAGGCTAGAGTACGAACCTGTGAGAAGGTCGTTCCGTCCGGTGCCCGGGGATAAGCGTCACTCGGGTGCCACCTCCCCTTCCTTCCCCACCCAGCCAGTGGCTCTCGTTTGGCTTTCCTGTCATTTAGTGATGGGTGAGTGGACTCACGCTTCGCTTCCCATGGCGCTGTCACCGTGGTTTTCCAGACCTGTGTGCGGGACATGTACCTACTCTCTGTGTGTTAGAAGAAACCTCTCTCTGGCCTTCCCCCTGCCCTTTCCCTGCCTGTGAGGGGTGGCGGGTGGGGGCAGGGGGAGGGAGCGTGTTGTGGGGCGGGTGGGTGGCGGACTTTCACAAGTGAGCGGGGTGCCTCCCGAGGGCTCGTCTCTTGCTGGAGCCGACCCATCTTTGGGAGGTTTTTTTTTTTTTCTTTTTCTTTCTGGTTTCCATCTGGGGGAAAAAGAAAACAGAACGTACAAACAACCCCCCCACCCCCCCACCCCCAAAAAGACGGGCGGGCAGACAGTGGGACGAGAGCTCACTTGCCCTTTTCTGGTCATGTTGGGCGGGGTGGGGGTCTTGCCACGGGCGGCGGAGGTCATTCGGGTGGCTGGTTCATTTTCTCTTGTGGTGCAGGCCTGCCGTCTTTGACACCCCTTCCTGCTTGGGACCGATCCCGGCTTCCTGGTACTCGGGTTCGGGCCGCTCTGTTCGGGCGACTCCCGTCCTGGTTCCTGGTTTCACTTTGGTCGCTGGCGGCCGCGGAGGCATCGGCCGAGACTCGATCTCGGTCTAGGTCTCTGGTGGCTCTGGTGGCATTCGTTAGGTCGCAGAGAGGACCCGGCTGCAGGTCCTGACCTAGGTTGTGCCTCTCGGTGTGTGGCGGTGGGGAGTGAGGCGATATGTTTCCGTGTTCTGTGTCTCCGGAGCTCAGAGCCGCCCGGCGCGCGCCGATCCGGGGTACGGCGGCTCGGTGGAGTCGGTCGTTGGAAGGCGGTTGTCATGCTCCCCCTGGCGTCCGCTTTGATATGACAGTCCCCTCATTCTCAGCCAAGCGAGCAGGCAAAGGAGGAGGTCTGGCGTTGGCATGCCAGGCAGAGGTCCGGCCTCTGCCGGATGCCGGGCGCGACTGTCGTCGTGGTGTCACTGTGGCGCTGGGGCGGCTGTTCTGTCGGACTTTGCACCCACATGCGAGCGCGGGGTAGGGCCGTGCGTCACCGCTCTCTCTTCCGTGCCTGCTCTGAGGGGGCTGGCAGCTTTGTCGGTCAACCAGTAGTTCTGTCTGGGCCCGACGCCTTGTCCTCCTCCCCTCCCTGGACTCTGGTCTTTGAGGGCGAAAAAATACAGTACGAGGGACATCTTGGGAGTCAGGGGAAAGGGTCCCCGGGTGAGCCGATAGTTGGTGGGGCCGGTCCCGGCCCAGACTCGGACCACACACCCTCCCCAGAGTCACCTCCGAGTGAGCGCTTGGAGCGTGCCAGGCACGAGGGCCTCGGTCGCTGGCCCCGTGTGGCCTCCCTCCACGGCCTCCTCCACGGTCCCGGAGGCCGGAGGACAGACTTCTGCGGCAGGAGCCATGGGCACGGCAGAGGCGAGCTTCGGGGCGGGGACCTTCCTACCATCTGTGGTGTGCACGATGGTGGGGACTTGTCCGGTGGGCCCTGAGTAGGGGAAAAATCGAGGCAGGGGGAGCACCTCGGGAGTCGGGGACCTGAGCCCAGGAATCCCGGGTGTGTGCATGCTGGCAGCAGGGCGCTCACCACCGACCCTACACGGTGTGGGTGTTGTGGTTGGGTGGAGTGGATGCCTCGCGTCTGCCGGGGGAAGGCTCCCCATACCGCCCGTGCTGTGAGCCCGTGCGCACCCGGGGTGTGTGCCCACGAGGTAGTGGGGCGGGCGCGTCCCCTGAACCCACTCCCGCCCTCACTCTTCGTCTGTCTTCGCCTTATGTGGTCTACCAGCTGTCCCTGAGAGTTCCGTGTCTGGCTCTGTTGGGGACGTGTTGGGGACAAGTGTCCCTGATGTGGTTTCCAAGAGGTCCCTGTCGTCAGCGAGTTTTCGCCTTTGCCTGACCACCTGGTTTTGGCGTGGTGACGTGAGGATTTTGTACCTGCAGGAGGGTGCTGGCATGCTGTGTCCCGGTGGCTGTCAGCAGGTCTTTTGGGGCTCTCTCGGATGCTGTGTGCCGGGCCTTTCCTGTCTCTTCCTGGTCCGGGTCCCCCTGTCCTTCCCTCCCCGCACTTCCGGCTCCCGCTGCCCTGAGCAGGCCCTGTCCCTGTGGTGGCTCGTGGTTGTGGTGGTGGTTGGTTGGTGGTTGGTGGCTGAGTGAGTCCCGTCGTCCTTGATCTCTCCCCCGCTCCCGGTGCCGGATTCTGGCCCTTGCCTCGGCACGCCGAGGAGGAGAGTGGTTGGTTGTCTGGGGTGCTTAGATAGGCCCGTGCAGTGTGCTTCCCTCGCCGTGGCCAGCTTGAGGAGGAAAAGGGGAGGGGGGTGAGTCCTGCCTTGCCTGTGCGTGTGTGGCATCCCCATTCTGCCATCTGGCTCGTCCCCTCCGTGGCTCCATTTTTTTTTCCTGTCGCTCCTAGCTCCAACTCCCCCGATCTGCCGCTTCCCGGTGGTGAGCCTGGTCGGCCGCTGAGCTGCGCTACTCCCGAGCGCTGTCCGTGGCTTTTTTCCTTTTTTTTTTCTTACTAGCTTCTTGGGTCCTGTGCCCAGCAGAGGTGTCCTGGTTTTCCTGAGTGCCAGGGACTCTTAAGTCCGTGGTATTTTTTTTTTTAGTTTTTTTTTTTTTTTTTTGCCTCGCTCGTTACTCACAAAAGGGTGTTTGTCCTGGCTACGCTTTTATCCCAGGCTGTTGGCCCTCTCAGGAGCCGAGCTTCCTGGCCCCGCACCTCCTGAGTGCCGTGTGGCTGTCTTCTCCACCCTCTCGGTGTGATTGATGTGGTGATGTTGTGATCTCCTTCAGGCCCGGACCTAAGCTGCGCCAGGGGAGGGACAGACAATCATGGCGAATGGGACCACTCTTCTCTTTCTGCCCGTGGGCCCCTGCCCTCACCGTCCCACCGTGCTGGCGCCGGTGGTGTGCGGGGAGGCAGGGGTGTGGGAACCGGGTCCTGCTGCGCTCTCCCTGCCCTCGCCATGAGGTCGGGGACTTGTACACGCTGGAGTAGGGGGGCGCCCTTATCTTGCTCCTCTCTTCCCATGACTTGTTATTAGCACGGGGGTCAGCTCTCTCTGCGGAGAGGGAGGGTCGGTGCTCTGTGCTTGCCTGTGCTGTGTTGTGTGAAAAGCCACGCCTCACTCTGCCCTCTTGCGGTCTCCCGGAACGCTCCGGGTCAGTTCTCTCAGGTTCCTGAGGTTGAGTGGTGGGCTGAGATAGGAGGCTCCCACAGGGGAGCAGAGAAGAAAATGGAAAAGAGAGAGGCTATGGGAGGGGTCTCTCTTACCTCAAATTGCAGTCATCATGGGATATTGCCTGCAGCAGGGGCCACACTGAGTAGAAAGATGGAAATTCAGGTGGTGAAGCTGAAGATCCCTCAGGAAGATGTAGCGCCGGTTAAGGAGATTGAGGCAAGGTCTGTATCTCCAGCCCTGCAGCTGCCAGTGAACTCAGGTAAACCAGAGAGCCCTGGGGCTGTCCAGGCCTTAGCCAGGCAAGGAGGAGCGGCACACTCTGTCCTGGGCCTTCCTTCTCTGTGGCAGCCAAAGCTCATGCTCAGAATATTCTGGCAACTCTCATTTTGTAGTGAGTGCTGGGCAAGCACACATTCCCCCTCCTACGCATGTGTTCCCATGGAAGGGACTGGGCCAGTCAGTGAGGGGTAAGCAGTGGGGCAAAAGTGGTAGGGCTGGAAGGCGTGGGGCCAGAAAGGTGGAAATGAAGGTAAAATTTGTGGCTGTGATACCGGTGGGTCAGGAGAATGGGTGCAGCTCTGAGGGTGTATCTGGCCTCAAGAAGTAGTCCAGTCCAAAAAGTGTGAGTAGGGGACATAGCATGGTGGTAGGCTGAGGAAACACCGAGTGACCATGTGCCAGAGGGGTGGGGTCGGGAGGTGGGATGATGGGGGGGAGGTATGGGACAGGGAACTTAGCAGAGTGGATAGGGGGACCAAGAAGAATGGTTGGGCACACTTAACTGGAAACAGCACTGTCCAGTATGGCTCTCTCCATGTGCTTATGTACTATGCTCATCTGTGCTCTGTTGGGGGTAAGTCCATCGGGTTCAAGTTCCCATGCCCCACAATCTAGACTAGAAGAAAGGAACTCCATCTAAATAGTCACCTTCCAGGGGCATAATTCTCTGGCGCCTGGGAAGAGGTTTATTGTGAAGACAGGTGGGTAGAACGGGCCACATCTGGAGTAACAAATTCATATCACTCTTATCCATGAGGCATGGTTAATATATAAATGCACTCAAACAATAAGTCCTTCTTTTTTTCCCTCTTCTTTTTCTTTACCTCTTTCTTCTTCCAGTGCTGGGGCTTGAACACAGCTTCTAGGTGCTACAAAAATTCCCTGCCCAAGGGCTTATTGTACTTCACCTCAAAGACCTCTATCTTCTTGGTCCCTGTCAACCCAGGTGCAGGTACCATGACCAGATGTCCGCTTTCAAGGCAAGTAGGTTCCCACCAGCCTTCTCCCTGGAGGAACCAAAAGGAAGATTAAGGGTTTTGTGCTTTAGTGTGTACATTCACATGAACATTTCCTTCCATCTGTGGGACAGTTCTAAGTACTCATTCTCTTATTGAACTTCAGCTACACATCATTTAAAAATGGAGGCACCAGTGAAGGAAGGGGAAAAAACCCAAACAACAAAACAAAAAACATTCCACAATCATTGGATGACTGAATGAAGTAAAGTAAAACTCAACCTAACAATATTTTACCAAATCTGTTATGTTTGAATGGTGAGAGCTCCATAGAGGAAGATGCCAAGGCAGCCAGGCAGTGTACATTTGGATATGTTCAAGGATGCTATCATTATTTTATCATTTGCTCATTCATCCAGGAAGGGGAGGTCAATTACTATGATACTTTGATTGTGTTCAATCCAATGACCATGTTATTAAAATGAAAAGGTGCCAAAACAAAAAATAGGACTCCTCTACCCAGCACGTTATCTTTAGTTCACTTCCAGGCCACACACATCATAACCATATCCAAAGAATGCAAGGAAGGGAGGTAAAGAATCAGCATTCTGCTGTATTAGCTGGACCAACACATTGTTCAGGTTGAACTGTTTATCCTCTGTGGTATTACTTTCTTCTTATTTATGGATCTGAGGTGTGTGCACTTAAGAACTATGTGCATATATCTGTATATACATTCTGACTGAAGATATATGTCCATCAACTGCGGTGTTAGCTTGCAAAGGTTCATTTTAACCGGTACAGCAGCTGTATGTCAATGTAATTGCTCCCATGTCCCATGTGCGTCTCCAAGTTCTACACAAGATAATGTCACTGACCATTTTACCTATGTTGCTGCTGGCATTACCAATCTTCCTTCTCCCAATTCCCCCTCCCACTTCCCTCAATACCCTGCAGCAAACCACAGCCTTTATAGTTTGTTTCTTCAGTTTTTATTGCCCGAGGTTTGATTGGTCCAGTTCTAACACAGTTGGTAGCTATGGCAGGTGCAGGGGGTGGCCTTTCTTCTAACTTTCCTAAACATACCAGGAGAGTCTGTCCATGTTTCAGGAATTTTATTTGAATGACTTTCCATTTTCTGGGCTTTGCCACCTATCTGATGTTGTCTCTTCTTTTGTGCTAATGAAGATTGAACCCAGGATATTTCACTAGCTAGGCAAGTAGTCTCAGTGAACTATAACCCAGTCCCAGAACATCTTTTTAAATTCTCCCTACATCTGAGTGTAAGATGGAAAGAAAAGTTTAGTCCAGTATACTGGAATGTTTCAGATTTTTAGGTTTTGATTAATCTAGTATAGTCATAGTCTAGAAACAAATCTATTGGTAGAACTTGATAAGACACTATACAGCTGTTGAGGGGAAGGTATTATCCTACAGCATAACCTTGGAAACTTAGTGGCGAGGCCTTCAACATCAATTCATCAGGGACATGAGTTCAACCCACGATAGTTGCTGTGGTCTGAAGCTTCCCCTCAGGTTTCTGTTATTCCATTTTGCATGCTACATTCCATACTAGCAATATCCACCATGCTCAGTCTGACTGCTTAGATTTGTTGAAAGATTGTGAGTGACTGTATATGTCATCTTAGATGACTTTATCATTGAGTCATGTGAAGAACTTCACCACAAAAGAGAACACTCTTCAGTTGCAGTTATGATTTACAACAAATTTTCATAATGACCACAAAGCATCGTTTTTTCAGGCCAAACATTTTAACTTGCACCAAAATGATGTTATGGCAAAAATGATCTTCTAATAGAGTTTCTAAACCCAAACACAAAGTATTTTTTTCTTAAGGAAGAATTAACTATGCCAACCAGTTTATTTTTATCTGTGTTTGACCATGTTCAAAAAAGTTTTAGTTTTAGTTTTAGTTTTAGTTTTTATTTTTTTGGTCATGGGGCTTGAACTCTGGGCCTACGCACTGTCCCTCAGAGATTCAGCTCCTCAGTGATTCAACTCAAGGCTGGTGCTCTACCACTTGAGCCACAGTGCTACTTCTTGTTTTCAGGTGATTAATTGCAGATAAGAGTCTCATGGACTTTCCTGAATGGGCTGGTTTTGAACTGCAATCTTTATATCTCAGCCTCATGAGTAGCTAGGATTATAGGCGTGAGCCACTGGTGCTTGGCAACTATGGGCAATTTTTAACCATGATTGAAAATGTTGGGAAAAACTAGAATACTTGTAAGCAGCAGTACTTGCATGGGTATAAATATATGTAATATCCAATATACATTGGTATAGATATATGTAATATACCAAATATTTTTGCAAAACTGAAGTCCTTGGTGATAAAAAACATAACAAAACTCATTTGGATCTCTTATTGAACATAATTTATTTTTCTATATAGAAAAATACATACATATATATCTCACATTATAGAAGTATATAAATAATGCTTTAGTATTTATGGGCACTATTCTAATTACAGAGGGAGAGAGAGAGAGAGAGAGAGAGAGAGAGAGAGAGAGAGAGAGAGAGAGAGAGAGAGAGAGAGAGAACACAAAAACCAGGACATTAAACTTACAGGTTGGAATTCTGTAACTCCCAATTACATATTGTACTGAAAGGGAAATTACAATGAAATAGAAAATTAGACCATTCTGCAAGGATTCCAAAAAATAGTTCTTATTCATTACTTGTTTGTTATCTTGATGTGTTTGTGACTAGTGGATCATTTGGTTTGCATTAGGATGAAAATAACACTACCTTGTTCTTAAAATCCAAGGGAAATATGTATATTTGGATAAACCTTTATTTGCTTAGTTTTCAAACACTAGGTCATGTTCCCAAATAATAATGGATTTTGCAAATATAAAAAAAGATACTGTAATGTATTTCTTTTTCTAAAATGTATTTCTTATGACTAGATAAGACGTGTTAAGTGAAATGAACCAAAAGATAGGGACACAGGTTGCTTTTTTTCCCATTGCTATTGTTTCTAAAGTATTTACAATGTACCTTGTGATTTTTTTTGTTTCTTTGTATGGTCCACCCCTACGGTATAACCCTTATTTTCACTATATTTGATGTCGGTGCCCTGCATCTTGTATATACAATTCTCTAATTTGGGGAGGGGGAGGGAAAAAACAAAATGCTTAAATAGGGATTCAGGTTGACCCATTGTAACTGAGATGTATAAGACAATATGTTAAAAAACGAACTTTATAATTTAGGTGGGGGGGGGAGGAGGAGTGTAGTTATAGAGGCGAGAGGGAAGGGATGGTAGGGGAAAAACAAAGGAGGAAGCAATAATGCTTGATAGGAAATGTACTTACCTTGCTCATGTAACTAACACATTTGTACAGTATTTTTACAATAAAAATATATTTCTTAAAAATAGAAATATTTGAGGGGGAACCAACATGGCGACGGGGCAGCAGGGAAACGCCACAGCTCTCTCCAACCAAAAAGAGAGTTCGAGTTCCAACGCTTAATCTCCCCAAGAGACTGACAACAACAAAAAGGCGAACACTGAGAGAAAAACCAGAGGCGGAAAATAACAAAAAAAGAAAGAGAGGAAAAGAAGAATTTCAGAACAGAGAAAAGCGAAGACCCCTCCCCCAACCTTTACTGGCCACGCGGCAGTGCGCCAAGCCACCGGCCAGCCGGCGCGGCGGGGGCTGCTGGAGCCCCAGAGACACAGGGGGCCGCCTGCAGATCACCAGGTACCGGTTTTCAGAACAGCAGATCACCAGGAACAGAGAAACCTACAAGCAGGGAGTCTCCACGAGGATCCCACCCCCACCCCTCACTATCCACCCGAGCAGAGAGGCTCCATCCCGCCAAAGCTGCTCGGCACCAGCAGCACGACAAAGGGACCTCTTGGCAGACCACCTGCCCAATCGCCATCGCAACGACCCGGCGGGGATGCCCGGGCCCCAGAAGCACTGTGAAGAAGCTGCCTGAGCGTGGACACGTTTGACCCGAGAGCTTCGACAGAGGCAGAGACAGAAAAGAATCACACAGAGCCACCACAGCCCAACCCAGCCCGCAATCACCCCAACTGAACTCGGATTGCAACAACAACTGACAACCTACACCACACAGAAACAACCAGCTCCAGGGTGAGTACCCCACAGGGGAAGTGTATCACTCAAAGGAGACCAGAGCTGGAGGGAATCCCCAGACCCTGACCTAGACTCCTTACCCCAACACCCGGACCACAGGACCCACTAAAACTGGGAAAGGTTTGAGATCTCCACCAGCCCGAAGACCACACTCAGCTGGTCAGGCTAGAGCAAGAGCGCCCCTGGAAGGGAGGAGCTTAAATGCCCAAGACTACCAACAGTAGAAGAAATATGAACCGTGTCCCCCAGGCTATAAAACATGGGTGGTATACACATCAGCACAGGCCTAACGAGTGCGTTCCAGGCTGCATAACCTAGGTGGTATACACATCAGCACAGGCCTAAGGAGCGTGCTCCAGGCTGGGGCCGGAACCAGGCCCGGGGATCCAGCGCCTGAACAACACGACCAACTCCTACCAACTGAAGTAAAAAGCTGAGCATACTTCTCAACAGAGGGAAGAAAACCAGGAAACAACACTCCCCCTGAAGCACGCCTGTGACAACAAAAGACCTGAAGGCCCAGGACAAGAGAAGCCCAAACACCACCAAAACTCCACCCATATACCCTAGACTGGGAATTGGGCAACACAGGCTGCCAGCACCTGATAGTATGCAGGAGCTCAGACTGTTAAGGCAGCTCAGCAATAGAGTGATAGTCTTGGATGTATGAGGCCCTGGATCCGATTCCTCAGCATCACAAAAGCAAAAGGGGTCAGAAGTGGTGCTGTGGCTCAAATGGTAGGGTGCCAGCCTTGAGCTGAAGAGCTGAGGGACAGCACACAAACCTACAGTTCAAGCCCACAACCATCCCAAAACACACAAACAAAAACCCATCAGGAGCCCATAGCAGGCTCCAGTATTTGGGAGATTGCATCCAGAGCATCTGTTCTTCACAAGAGCACCCGTAGGAGCAAACACAAGCAGTCTAGGCTGCTCAACCCTTCCAAAGGCGGGAACTGCCAGCAATCTACAGCAGAGAGCTGAGAATCCTAAGTAAGTCAGAATAGCAGCTGGAAATAGGCTCCCAACAGAACCCAGATCAGGCACAGACTCTCTCTACCAATACAGAATCAGCAACCAAGCAAAGACAGACACACCAAAACAAAATTGAAGAGCAGTCTCCTGAACCCCCATGCGAAAATCACAGAGAAAAATCACAAGGTTTACCATCACCCAGGACAGCAAGCTCACCTCAAAAGCCAGCAGCCACGCAGGGGAGAGCCCCAGTGGGAGCAAAGCAGGAATGGAAGACAAAAGCTACATCCAAGGGTTCCTGGAGGCAATGACTCAAGAAATAAAGTGAGAAATTGATCAGAAATTGAAAGAGCACAAAGTTGAACTATCAAAAGAGATACAGGATATCAAACAAGAGTTGGATGCAAAAATAGAAGCCGCACAAACCTCAGTAAGAAGTGAGATAAATGCCAAATTAGAGGTAATGCTTACCTCATTGAGAGGTGAGATCAGTACTCTGAGAACCAACATTGAATCCACAAAGGGATCCATTTCCTCCATGCAAACCACAATAAAAGCCACGATCAACAGAGTGAATGAAAGGGAAGGTAGAGTGTCAGATACAGAAGACAGAATACACCAACTGGACCAAAAAGTGACAGATATGGAAAAATCACTCAAATTAAACCAAAGGGAAATTCAAGAGCCAGCAGATAATGCTAAAAATTTTAACCTTCGCATAATTGGAGTGGACGAATGTGAGGAATTCCAGAGCAAGGGAATGCAACACCTATTTAACAAGATAATCAATGAAAATTTTCCCCACCTCAAAAACGACCATCTTAACTACATCACAAAAGCTTATCGAACACCCAACAAGCAAGACCCCAGGAGAAACACTTCTAGACACATTATAGTAAAAATGATAGATCTGAATAATAAGGAAACAATCCTGCATGCAGCAAAAATGAAGAAGGCGCTGTACTACAACGGGAAACAAAGTGGAATCACTGCAGATCTCTCCACACAAACAATGAATGCAAGAAAAGCCTGGGAACGCACCATACGAGCCCTGAGAGCCCATAACTGCCAACCAAGACTAATATACCCGGCAAAGCTAGCATTCACATTCGTTGGAGAACTGAAAACTTTTAATAGCAAAGAAAAACTAAATGAATATATAAACATTAAGCCAGCATTACAAAGAATTCTAAGAGGGGGGACACAACCTGAAGAAAGCAACCAGGAATTGGGGCCTGCCCCAAACAAGCGTTACTAAAAGTCTAACTGAGCAAGCACAGGAGGAAAGGAAAGAAGAAAAACTTAGGAAAACGGAATGGCAGGGACAACAATGCATCTCTCTATACTTTCTCTTAATATAAATGGTCAGAATTCGCCAATTAAAAGAAAACGAACTGAGGACTGGATCAGAAAACAAGAACCATCCATCTGTTGCCTTCAGGAGACCCACCTCTCAGCCAAACATACAAACAAACTCAGAGTGAAGGGGTGGAAAAAGATCTACCAATCAAAGGCCCACAGTAAGAAAGCAGGTGTATCTATCCTGGTATCTGACAAAATAAACTTTTCATTAAAATCAGTACAGAAAGACAAGGACGGACACTACATATTAATAAAGGGAACAATCCAAGAGGAGGATATAACCATCATCAACTTATATGCCCCAAATATTGGTGCACCCAGATATGTCAAACAAATGCTCTCAAACTTACAGAATAAAATAGATTCCAATACTAGGAGACTTTAACACACCACTCTCACAAAAGCACAGGTCTACCAACCAGAGGATTGGCAAAGAAGCTATCGAATTAAGAGAGGTCATACTCCAAGCGGAATTAACTGACATCTACCGAGTATTTCACCCTAAAACAACACAGTACACATTCTTCTCCGCAGCTCACGGAACTTTCTCCAAAATAGACCATATCATAGTTCATGCAAGGAACTTAAGCAAATACAAAGGGATCGACATAATCCCCTGTATCCTATCTGACCACAGTGGAATCAAGCTAGCTCTCAATAACAAAGCATACCGCAGAAATTTCTCCAATACATGGAAATTGAACAGCACACTCCTTAACAATGCCTGGATAACAGAAGAGATCAGAGAAGAAATAAAGCATTTCCTACAACTCAATGAAAATGAAAACACCTCACAAAGAAACTTGTGGGACACAGCAAAAGCAGTCCGGAGGGGCAAATTTATTGCCCTCAGTGCCCACATCAAGAGAATGGAGACAGACCAAGTAAATAATCTCATGTTGCAATTAAAACAGCTAGAAAAACAAGAAAAAATGGGACCTAAAGCTACTAGACGAAGCCAGATAACCAACTTAAAAGCAGAGATTAACCAATTAGAAAATCAGAAAACTATAACCAAAATAAACCAAACAAAAAGCTGGTTCTTTGAAAAAATAAACAAAATTGATGGCCCATTGGCTAGATTAATTAAACAAAGAAGAGAGGAAACCCATATTAATAGGATTAGGGATGCCATGGGAAACATCACCACAGGTACCCAAGATATCCAAACAATTCAAACAGACTACTTTCAAAAGCTATACTCTCTAAAGGAAGAAAATCGGGCAGAAATGGATGCATTTTTAGAGAAATACAAGTTGCCCAAACTGAGCAAAGAAGAAGTTAACCAATTAAATAAGCCAATATCCTATAATGAGATACAGGAAGCTATCAAAAGTCTTCCAACAAAGAAAAGCCCAGGACCAGATGGATTCACAGCAGAATTCTATAAGACCTTTAAACAAGAACTAATACCCATACTCCTCAAGCTCTTCAGAGTAATAGAGAAGGAGGGAGCTATCCCAAACACATTCTACGAAGCCAATATCACACTCATCCCCAAACCAGGCAAAGACCCAACCAAAAAGGAGAATTACAGGCCAATCTCCTTGATGAACACAGATGCAAAGATCCTTAACAAGATTCTAGCTAACAGAATCCAGAAACACATAAAAAAATAATTCACTATGACCATGTAGGCTTCATCCCAGAGACACAGGGATGGTTTAACATACGTAAGTCAATAAATGTAATCCAACATATCAACAGAGCCAAGGTCAAGAATCACATCATTATCGCCACAGATGCAGAAAAGGCCTTTGATAAAATTCAACATTCATTCATGCTAAAAGCTCTGGAGAAAATAGGAATAGAAGGAACATTTCTAAAAACAATAAAAGCCATTTATGACAGACCAATAGCCAATATTATACTTAATGGGGAAAGGCTACAACCAATTCTCCTAAAATCAGGAACAAGGCAAGGATGCCCACTGTCTCCACTCCTCTTCAATATAGTCCTAGAACCCTTAGCCCGGGCAATAAGGCAAGAAAAAGACATTAAAGGGACCCGCATAGGGAAAGAAGAAGTTAAACTATCCCTCTTTGCAGATGACATGATACTATACTTGCACGATCCCTAAAAGTCCATCCCCAAACTCTTAGAAATCATAAATCACTTCGGCAAAATAGCAGGATACAAAATAAACCCACAAAAATCAGTTGCCTTCCTATACACTGATAATGTACAGGAAGAGAGGGAAATAAAGGGAGCAACCCCATTCACAATAACCTCCCAAAAAATAAAATATTTAGGAATTAACCTAACCAAAGATGTAAAAGAACTATTTAATGAGAACTATAAAAAGTTAAAGAAATTGCAGAAGACACTAGGAAATGGAAAGACCTCCCATGCTCCTGGATAGGCCGACTTAATATAGTAAAGATGGTAATACTTCCAAAACTAATATACAAATTCAATGCAATTCCTATTAAAATCCCAATGACGTACATCACTGAAATACAGAAAAGAGTCCAAAAATTCATATGGAACAACAAAAGACCTAGAATAGCCAAAACAATTCTAGAGGATAAAGACAATATGGGAGGGCTATTCATGCCGAACTTCAAAGTCTACTACAGACCTATAATAACAAAGACAGCACGGTACTGGCACAAAAACAGACCCGAAGACCAATGGAACAGAATAGAAGATCCACAAATAAATCCACAGGGCTACAGTCAGCTGATATTCGACAAAGGAGCCAAAGACATACAATGGAAGAAACACAGCCTCTTCAACCGCTGGTGCTGGGAAAACTGGGCAGCCACATGCAGAAAACTAAAAGTGGACCCCAGCCTATCACCATGCACCAACATCAACTCAAAATGGATTAAAGACCTTAACATTAAACCTGAATCTCTGAAACTACTGCAGGACAGAGTAGGAGAGACACTTGAACTAATAGGCACAGGAAGGAACTTCCTGAACAGAGTCCCAGGGTCACAACAAGTTGGAGAGAGACTCGACAAATGGGACTACCTTAAAATAAAAAGCTTCTGCACAGATAAAGCTATTGCAACCAAGCTAGATAGACTACCAACTAATTGGGAAAAATATTTACCAGCAATATATCAGACAAGGGGTTAACATCCTGTATATACAGGGAACTCAAGAAACTAATCCCTCCCAAACCTAACAAACCAATTACTCAATGGGCAAGGGAACTAAAGAGGGACTTCTCAAATGAAGAAATGAAAATGGCAAAGAAACACATGAGGAAATGTTCATCATCCCCGGTGGTGAAGGAAATGCAAATAAAGACAACCCTGAGATACCACCTTACCCCAGTCAGAATGTCCCACATTCACAAATCAGCCAACCACAAATGCTGGAGGGGATGTGGAGAACGAGGAACACTATTACACTGCTGGTGGGAATGTATACTTATACAACCACTTTGGAAAACAGTCTGGAGGGTCCTTAAAAAGCTAAAGATTGACCTCCCTTATGACCCAGTCATACCACTTCTAGGCATCTACCCTGAACAACAGGAACCAATATACAAGGACACGTGCACCCCCACGTTTATTGCAGCACTGTTTGCAATAGCTAGGATATGGAAACAACCTAGATGCCCCACCACAGATGAATGGATCCAAAAATTGTGGTATCTATACACTATGGAATATTATGCAGCCATTAGAAATGACAAAATAATGGCATTTGCAGGGAAGTGGATGGAACTAGAAGGAATCATGTTGAGCGAGGTAAGCCTAGAATGAAGAGACAAACAGTACATGGTCTCCCTGATAAGTGGATGCTAAATCCAAAATGTTAGGTGATATGACAAAAGTAATAGGACTTAAGAAACAAAGAACTCCCACTCATCTGGTTGAACCACTACCAAATATCCCCATGCTGCTGATCACATATATGATATATAACACGTGAGCACCGTTATATATTACAGACTGTGATAGACAATTTGCTCCAGGAAAGTTAGAATGAACTTGTGACTTTAAATGAGCATCATTATTCCACAATACTGTGAATTTCCGGAAATTATGTAATCACTTAATCACAATCAAAAAAAAAAAAAGAACCTCGATGAACGGAGGGAGGGAGGGGATGGTAGGGGGAAAACAATGGAGGGGGTAACAATGTTCAAGAGGAAGTGTACTCATTACCTCACTCATGTAACTGTAACCCTCTGTATAATATCTTTCCAATCAAAAAAATAAAGCTTATGTATATGTTTACACAAAAATTGTCTAGAAATAAAATTATAATAGGCCCTGGAATGCCAAAAAAATTAAAATGAAATTGCCTTCAGTCATTCATTTAGACAATTTATATTGAGGGCAAGCTATTGTAGATCACATCACGAACTAAACGGATAGAATTTGAGAGGATCACAGCTTAGAACCAGTGTGCAAGGAAAGTAATAATAATTCTCATATCATCCTAAATCCTGGCATATTGGAATGCGTTTGTGATCCCAGCTTCTTGGCAGACAGAGGTGAGGAACTTAGCCTCCGTTCAGCCCTCAGGAAAATTGATAACCTATGAGCAAAGTAACTAAATTGAAAAAAGATTGTTCTATTGGTAGAAAACTTGTTCAGCAAAAAATAAATCTAAATTCATACTCATTTCCTAAAAGAGGAAAGAAACGGATATAAAGAGAAAGAAAAGAATGTAGAGAGGGAGGAGGAGAGAAGGGAAGGAAGGAAGGAATGAGGGAGGGACGGAAGGAAGGCAGGAGGGAGGGAAGGAAGAAAGGGAAAGAAAGAAAGAAAGAAAGAAAGAAAGAAAGAAAGAAAGAAAGAAAGAAAGAAAGAAAGAAAGAAAGAAAGAAAGAAAGAAAGAAAGAAAGAAGTTAGGAAAGAAAGAGAGAGAGAAAGGAAGGAAGGAAGGAAGGAAGGAAGGAAGGAAGGAAGGAAGGAAGGAAGAAAGAAAGGAAGGAAGGAAGAAAGAAAGGATGGAAGGAAGGTAGGAAGGAAGGAAGGAAGAATGAGAGGTTTAAATAAAAACAGCATGTGTTAGATTTTAATAAGGACACTAAATCTTTTTAGCGATAAATGTAATCATTTAATTCTCTGGGCAGAGACATTTTGTATCAAGCCATGTTGTACTGACTTGGGACCCCTGAAAGACCACCAGAGACCACGACAAATGTGAACAGCAAAAGAGTCGTTTATTTGCAAGCTCAAGCTTGGTCCGCTGTGCACTCGGTAACTGGTGATGGTAAGAGTCTCTAAGCACAAAATCAGCACAGCTTTCATAGCATTGAACAAACAAGTTTAGGAAATTTCCACACAAGCAGTTATATATTTGGTTTGAGTCCACCCTAACCGCACTGCCCTTTTTCTGAACTATTGGTATATTCTGTTCCTGGAACACTTGGGCAACTGTTCTGCTTTCTTAAGGGTGGGCAGGCTTGGTGGCAATCTGTTTTTTTTTCTCTCTCTCTTGGAGTTACTCTGAGGGCAGCCTAGTACAAGATGGTGGGGTTAATCTCAAATTGGAGTTACTTTGGCTCTTCATTCCCTCCTCTTCTAGAGCATCGGGGACCAATCATGGTCCCCTAATTGGCACAGTCTTCTATATTTGCAGTTTGGTGTTGGGACCTCAGAACTAATAGATGGACTGTGCTGATCCTCTCTTTTACAAAGGACAACAGGCTACAAAGTCTGATTGTGAGCAACAAAATTAACAGTACCAAAGGCCCTTACATTTTCTTCCACCAATCCTGACTCCGTATATCACAGCTAACAATTTTATACCAGCTGTACTCATAAGCTCCAATTTTAAAACATACTTATACCATTTGCTACATACTTAAGCTTTCTGAGGTTTGTCTTCTTTACAAACATTTTAAGACAATCCTTACTTTTTAATTCATTTCTTATCCAGAGGATACCAATTTTTCCCAAATTCATTTCCTAAGGCTTTCTTTACTACCCTCCTCTTCTTTACAATTTCTTGAGCTTCTTTGTGGCTAGAGTTTAAAACTGCTCATTTTCCCTTTGACCTGTGGAACCAAGTTATCTCAGAAAGGCTCAAGGTACCTGTGGGATGAAAAGCTTGCTAGATTTTAAGGCTAAGATTAGGGCTGGGTCTCATTTCTCTTACTAACTCCATTGATTAAAAAAAAATCTCCTTTATCTTTAAAAGTCACCAAGTAGGAAGCAGGTTATTACCATACCAGACCCAAACTAGGCTGTGACCCTGAAGTGCCTAAGGCAAGCCAATGATAGCCTTGCCCCCAATATCCACTGTGGGAGTAGAGAAGGTTATTGGATATCACCAAAAGAATGTCCCACAAGATATTAGTTTTAGCAGCTTTCAACCTGGAAGCCGTCTCAGGTGATGGAATCATGCAGGAGTTCAATCTACTTTTACCACGATGGAGGTGGTCTGGATGATGATGTAGATTTCCTCTCGGTGATTGTCAGTCTGTCGTTGAACTTTACCCATTAGGGTGTGCAGCAGCAGCAGCAGCAGCAGCAGCAGCAGCAGCAGGGTCTTTCAGTGTCTCCAAGGGACTGTCACACTTGCTGGGCTGCAAATTCCTACACAGACTGGTTAAGGATACATTGCATAGGATTGGAAGGCTGTGACCCCACTGTTTCTTTTAAGACTATTTAGACAATAGCTCAGGACAATTTACCAAGATGACAACTTTTTTTAAAAAAATTTTTATATTATTTTATTTGAGAACATACTGTACAGAGGGGTTACAATTACATGGGCAGGATAATGCATACATTTCTTACCAAGCATTGCAGCCTCCTCTTTTGTTTACCCTTCACCTCCCTTCCCAGCCTCCCCCCTCCCCCCACCCAATCATAACCCCCTCCCTCCCCACACCGACATTGTAAAGCTGGTTTTGACATGACATTTTGTACTTCTCATTGTTGCAACAGGTCCACCTGAATCCTTAAACGACTTGTTTGTCCCCATCTCCTCCACATGTTATACTGACATCAAATATAGTGTTAGCGGGGGTTACACTGTGGGGGAGGGACATACAAAGCAACAAAGAAATAATCTTATAAATGCGTTAGAAACACATGCATGAAAGAAACGAAAACATTAAAATACATATTTAAGGGTTCGTTTTCCTAACATCATATTATCTGACCTTTTCCGCTTGACCCATACCTATACTAGATATTGCAAATAAGGGAAACCATGGGACCTATGTTTCTTTGGGCCTGTCTTACTTCCCTTAATATAATTTTTTCCAAACCTTTCCATTTCCTAACAAATGGGGAAATGTCATTCTTTCTGATGGAGGCATAGAATTCCATTGTGTGAATATACCACATTTTTGTTTTAATTTTATTTTATTTTATTTGAGAACATACTGTACAGAGGGGCTCCAATCCATGGGCAGGATAATGCAAACATTTCTTACCAAGCATTGCAGCCTCCTCCTTTGTTTACCCTTCACCTCCCTTCCCCGCCTCCCCCCTCCCTCCACAGAATTATACCCCCCTCCACCCACCCAATTATACCCCCCTGCCCCCCACACACCGACATTGTAAAGCTGGTTTTGACATGACATTTTGTACTTTTCATTGTTGCAACAGGTCCACCTGAATCCTTAAACGACTTGTTTGTCCCCATCTCCTCCACATGTTATACTGACATCAAATATAGTGAAAGCGGGGGTTACACTGTGGGGGAGGCACATTCCATTGTGTATATATATCACATTTTCTTGATCCACTCATCTACTGAGGGACATTTGCATTGGTTCCATATCTTAGCTATGGTAGGGACTTACTGTGTAGCTTAGGCTGCTCTAAAGCTTACAATCCTCCTTGGTGCTGGGATTACAGGCATGTCTACCATTATTGGCTTTGCTCAGTAACTCTATTTATAACATATTCTGCAAGAAATTCATTCATGCTCATGAAGATATGTGGCTTAAAGCTCTTCACATTAGTATTCTACTGTACAAAATATAAATAATATAGCTGGACATGGTACTATGCTACCACATGGAAATGCCAGCGAATACTCAGGAACCTGACACAGGAGAATTAGGAGTTGAAGAAAGCCTGGTCTACACTGCAGAACCTTGTTTCCAAAGTTAAGAAGTCTTTTGAGGAACCTCCATACTGCTTTCCAAAGTGGTTGAACAAGTTTACATTCCCACCAACAATGAAGTAAGGTTCCTTTCTGTCCACATCCCCTCCAGCATCTGTTGTTGTTAGAGTTCTTGATTTTTGCTGTTCTAACTAGAGTGAGGTGATATCTCAATGTTGTTTTGATTTGCATTTCTTTTATGGCAAGGGATGTTGAACATTTCTTCATGTGTCTATTGGCCATCCTTCTTTCTTCTTCAGAGAAGCTTCTCTTTCAGTCTTTCGCCCACTTATTTATTGGGCAGTTGTTTCTTTGAGGATTTGTTGTTGGGGGGTTTAATTTTTTGAGTTCCAATATATTTTAGATATGAGACCATTGTCCGTTGTATGGCTAGTAAAGATCTTCTCCCAATCGGTGGGCTTTCTATTGATCTTGCTAGCTATGTCATTTGCCCTGCAGAAGCTCTGCAATCTTATGCAATCTCATTTGTCCAACCTTTCTTTGATTTGTTGTGTTTCCGGGTCTCTATTCAGAAAATTTCGGTCTGAGCCAAGGAGACCTAGGGTTTCTCCTATTCCATCCTGTAATGTTTTCAGAGTGTATGTCTGCTTTGAGTTCAAGGTCTTTGTTCCATTTGAAGTTGATTCTGGTGCAGGGTGATATATAAGGATCTAGCTTTAGTTTTCTACATGTAGTTAACCAATTTTGCCAGCACCATTTACTGAAGAGGCTGTCTTTCTTCCATTCTATTGTTTTAGCTTCCTTATCGAAGATTAGATGGCTATAGGTCTGTAGGTTCATTTCTGGGTTTTCAATTCTATTCCATTGGTCCTGAGGTCTGTTCTTATGCCAATACCAAGCTGTTTTGAATACTATGGCTTTATAGTAGAGTTTGAAATTTGGTATTGATATTCCTCCAGCAGTGTTCTTTCCGTTGAGGAGCGTTTTTGCTATTCGGGGTCTTTTATTGTTCCATATGAATTTTTGGATTGCCTCTTCTATTTCCTTGAAGAATGAGGGTGGAATTTTGATAGGTATCACGTTGAATTTGTAGATAGCCTTGGGAAGTATTGCCATTTTCACGATGTTAATCTTGCCAATCCAGGAGCATGGGAGGTTTTGCCATTTTTTAAGTTCTGTGTTGATTTCCTTTTTCAAGATTTTAAAGTTTTCATCATAGAGGTCCTTCACTTCTTTAGTTAAGTTAATTCCTAGGTATTTTATTTTTTGTGGGGCTATTACAAATGGAGTTGCTTTGCTAATTTCAGCCACACTTTTCTCATTGTTGGCATACAGAAAAGCCATTGATTTTTGGGGGTTAATTTTATAACCTGCTACTTTGCCAAAGTTTTGAATCAGCTTGAGTAATTTGGGTGTGGAGTCTATGGGATTTTTTAAATATAAGATCATGTCATCTGCAAAGAGGGAGAGTTGTTTTTCTTCTTTCCCTATTTGGATCCCCTTTATGTCTGCATCTTGTCTTATTGCTGTAGCTAGGCATTCTAATACTAGATTGAAGAGAAGTGGAGAGAGTGGGCATCCTTGTCTTGTTCCTGAGTTAAGAGGAAATGGCTTTAGTTTTTCACCATTGAGTATAATGCTGGCTGTAGGTTTGTCATATACAGCCTTTATTGTATTGAGGAATGTTCCATGGATTCCTAATTTTTCCAGAACCTTCATCAAAAAGGGGTGTTGGATCTTGTCGAATGCTTTTTCTGCATCTATTGAGATAACCATGTGGTTCTTGTTCTTCCTCCTGTTGATGTGATGAATAATATTAGTTGATTTGCGTAAATTGAACCAGCTTTGCATCCCTGAAATGAATCCTGTTTGATCATGGTATATGATTTTTTGGATGAATTGTTGAAGTCGGTTGGCCAAAATTTTGTTGAGAAGTTTTGCATCAATGTTCATCAAAGAAATGGGTCTATAGTTTTCTTTCTTTGATGAGTCCCTGCCTGGTTTTGGGATGAGGGTTATGATGGCTTCATAGAATGTGTTCGGTAGTGAGCTTTCTCTTTCAATTTCATTGAAGAGTTGGAGGAGAATTGGTGTGAGCTCTGCTTTGAAGGCCTTGTAAAATTCCGCTGTAAAACCATGTGGTCCTGGACTTTTCTTAGCTGGGAGGTCTCTTATTGCTGTTTCTATTTCAATGCTTGATATGGGCCTGTTAAGATAGTTTAACTCATCTTGGTTTAGTTTTGGCATGTCAGTATTTGCTAGGAAGAGGTCCATTTCTGCCAAGTTGTCAAACTTATTAGCATAAAATTTTGAGAAGTATTCCCTTATAATGTTCTGAATCTTGGTTGTTTCCTTGGTGATGTTTCCATTCTCATCTCTGAGTTTATTAATTTGGGTGTGTTCTCTTCTTTTTCTGATAAGATTTGCTAAGGGTCTGTCAATTTTGTTAAGTTTTTCAAAGAACCAACTCTTTGTTTTGTTGATTCTTTCTATACTTTTTTTGGATTCTAATTCATTTAATTCTGATTTAATTTTGATTATTTCTTTCCGTCTACTGGATTGGGGTTTATCTTGCTGCTCTTTTTCAAGGAGGTTTAGATGTGTCATTAAATTGTTAGTTTCCGATCTCTCCAATTTGTTGATGTAGGAGTTCAGAGCTATAAACTTGCCTCTGAGTACTGCCTTTGCTGTGTCCCAGAGGAGCTAGTAATTTGTGTGTTCATTTTTGTTGAATAGCATGAACATTTGAATTTCCTTTCTAATCTCTTCCATGACCCACTCATGATTCAGCAGTGTGTTGTTCAGCCTCCATGTGATACCGGACTTTCTTTGGTGGCTTTTGGTGTTGAGTTCTAATTTTATTCCCTTGTGGTCAGAGAGAATGCAAGGTATAACTTCAATGTTTCTGAATTTAGACAAGTTTGCTTTGTGGCCTAGAATGTGGTCTATTTTAGAAAACGTTCCATGTGCTTTTGAGAAGAACGTGTATTCTGATGCTGCTGGGTGAAATGTTCGGTAAGTGTCTGTTAAGTCTAGTTGATCTATGCAGCTGTTTAGATCTGCGATTTCTCTGTTGAGTTTTTGCCCAGTTGATCTATCTAGTGGGGAGAGTGGTGTGTTAAAATTCCCAACAATTAATGTCTTTGGATCTATATGGGATTTGAGGGAAAGTATTGTTTCTTTGATAAATTTGGGTGCTCCATTGTTTGGCGAATAGAAATTTAGAATTGTAATATCCTCCTGAAGAAGAGATCCTTTAATTATTATGTAGCGACCTTCTTTATCTCTTCTCATGAATTTTAATTTGAAGTCTATTTTATCTGATATTAGGATTGCAACTCCCGCCTGTTTATGAGGGCCGTTTGCTTGGTAGATTTTGTTCCAGCCTTTAACCTTGAAAATGTGTTTGTTTTTACGGGCAAGATGTGACTCCTGCAGGCAGCAGATAGAAGGGTCTTGTTTTTTAATCCAACTAGAGGGTCTATGTCGCTTAATTGGAGATTTCAGTCCGTTAACGTTAATAGATAAGACTGAGAGGTATTTGGGAGTTCCTGCCATGTTATCCACCTTCTTGGGGGCTGCGAAAACTGGGTTCTTCCTATGGTTCTTGGATTCTCAGTTTGGGTGCAGTTTGTTGGCATTTATTGTGGTCTTGTTGGTTTTCTATGTGCAGGACATCTTTGAGAATCTTTTGTAGGGCTGGTTTGGTGGAGATGTATTGTTTCAATTTTTCTTTGCTATGGAAGGTTTTTATTTGGCCGTCAGTTATGAAGGAGAGTTTAGCTGGGTACAGTATTCTTGGTTGATAGTTGTTTATTTTTAGGGCATGGCATACATCATTCCAGGCTCTTCTTGCTTTGATTGTCTCTGCTGAGAAATCTGAGGTGATTCTAATTGTTTTCTCTTTATAGGTGATTACCCTTTTCTCCTTGACAGCTTTAAGGATCTTTTCCTTGTTCTGAGTTGATCCTGTGTGGATTATAATGTGACGGTGGGATGTCCTATTCTGGTCTGGTCTATTTGGGGTTCTAAAGGCTTCTTTTATCTGAATAGGCCTATCTTTTTGCATGTTTGGGAAGTTCTCTGCTATGATCCTGTTAAACAAATTTCCTAGACCATTAACTTCTGTTTCTAGGTGCTCCTCTACACCCATTATCCTTAAGTTAGGCCTTCTAATGGTGTCTTCCAGGTGTTGAATAGATCTATCATATTTCTTGGACTTGTCTTGGATGGTTGTATATTCTTTCTCTATGATATCTAGGCTTTCTTCAATCCCTGAGATTCGATCTTCTGCATGGTCTAACCTGCTGTCAAGACTCTCTACTTTGTTTTTTTTATCACTTTTCCTTCTAATTGGTCAGCTTTGATGGCTTCAAGTTCTTTGTTGAAGCTCTGTTTTAGGTCTTGTATGAATCTCTTTACTTCCTTAATTTGGTGTTCAGTGTTTGTCCTCAAATCACTTAGTTGATTGGATATGGTTTCTTTGGACTCCCATTCCTTCTGTTGGGTTGAAAGACCCTAGCCCTCTAGGATACTTTCGTCAACAGGAGGGCACCCCAGAAAACTCAGACTCCAGACCGGGAGATGCAATAAGCAAGAGGAGTTTATTTGACATTTGCGCAAACGGACTCTCTGTCCTGAGCAGACAGGGAGCCCCGAGCAGCGGTTACAAGCCCTTTTTAAAGGCAAAAACCACAAGATTAACGCGTAACACAAAGCATCCCATGATTGGTCCATTTAAAGGTCACCATATACACCAACAATCACTTTGCCACGCGGGAAATTTTGTAACACTCTTTGTAAAATGACTGGCCCATGGTTGGTTTAAGGGGGATTTTTACATGGTTACAGGCCTATGATTGGTTGACATTTGGCTTAGCTTGTGGTCTTGCCAGGTGGTCGTTATCTCAAGGTCCTGTCTGGGGAATTTCTAAATGGGAACTGAGGAACACGTACTGTCTGTTCTTTATCTACTACCACTGACCTTGTCCTGGGGCCGGCATCTGGTCCCTGAAACTTCTTAACTCATTTTTGGGAAGGGAAGGTTCAGTGCCAGCGTAAGCAAGTTTACAGAAGCAGAATCAGCTGTTAGCAAGTTAGTAATGGTAATGGTCAATTTTTAATCTTTCATTTTCCCCACTTCTTCTCTGGACTAATTTTAATCTTAAAATTTAGGGTGTCTCTATATTATTTTGTGGGGTGTCTGCTGTTCTCAGTGCTTGGTATTGAGACCTCAGAACTAATAGACGGACTGCACTGATTTTTTTTTTTTTTTTTTACAAAAGACGTCAGTCTGTTGATTATACAAGGTCCGATTGTAACAAAAATAACAGTACCAGAGCCCCTTACATTTTTTTTATCAGTCCTGCCTCCGTGTATCACAGTTAACTTAATTTTATACCAGCTGTACTTGTAAGCTCTAATTTTAAGACATACTCATACCATTTGTAACATACCCATACCATTTGCAACATACTCATACCATTTGCAACATACTCATACCATTTGCAACATACTCATACCATTTGCGACATACTTAAACTTTGTGAGGTTTGTCTTTTTTCCCTTTTTTTTAAACAATTAAAGACAATCCTTACTTTTTAAATCCTTTCTTATCTAAAGGGGATACCAATTTTTCCCCAATTACCTTTCCAAGGCTTTCTTTATTATCCCCCTCTCCTTTACAATTCCTTTCCCAAGGCTTTCTTTACTACCTCCCTCTCCTTTACAATTTTTATTGATAACATACTCAGGTCATTACCATACCAGAGCCAAACTAGGCTGTGACCATAGAGTGGATTTTCAGTCACTATGCACTGAAGTGCCTAAGACAAGCAAGCCAGTGATATCCTTGTCCTCAATATCCACTGTGGGAAGAGAGGGTTTCTGGATATCACCCAAAAGAATGTCCCACAAGATCTTAGATTTAGCAGCAGTCAACCAGGAAGCAGACTCAGGTGATGGAATCATGCAGGAGTTTCTCCAGGTGGCTGTCAGGCCGTCGTTGAACTTTACCCATTAGGGTATGCAGCAGAAGCAGCAGCAGCAGCAGGATCTCTCAGTGGCTCCAAGGGACTGTCACACCTCATGCTGGGCTGTAAATTCCTACACAGACTGGTTAAGGATACATTGCATAGGCTTGGCAGGCTTTGATTGTGCTGGTTTTTAAGATTTTTAAACAATAGCCCAGGACAATTTACCAAAATCACAACTTTTTTTTTACTAACCAGATATTTTTGTAAGAAGGCTCAGAAGGCTTAGTACAGATGCACTCTCCACACCTTGCACACCGACTACTGTTAACACTGTTTTTTTATGCCTTTTTTTTTAAATTTTATTTTATTTTATTTGAGAACATACTGTACAGAGGGGCTACAATTACATGGGCAGGATAATGCATACATTTCTTACCAAGCATTGCAGCCTCCTCCTTTGTTTACCCTTCACCTCCCTTCCCCGCCTCCCCCCTCCCCCCACCCAATTATACCCCCCCCACACCGACATTGTAAAGCTGGTTTTGACATGACATTTTGTACTTCTCATTGTTGCAACAGGTCCACCTGAATCCTTAAACGACTTGTTTGTCCCCATCTCCTCCACATGTTATACTGACATCAAATATAGTGTTAGCGGGGGTTACACTGTGGGGGAGGGACATCCAAAGCAACAAAGAAATAATATTTTAAATGCGTTAGAAACACACGCATGAAAGAAACGAAAACATTAAAATACAAATTTAAGGGTTCATTTTCCTAACATCACATTATCTGACCTTTTCCGATTGAATCATACCTATACTAGATATTGCAAATAAGGGAAACCATGGGACCTATGTTTCTTTGGGCCTGTCTTACTTCACTTAATATAATTTTTTCCAAACCTTTCCATTTCCTAACAAATGGGGAAATGTCATTCTTTCTGATGGAGGCATAGAATTCCATTGTGTATATATACCACATTTTCTTGATCCATTCATCTACTGAGGGGCATCTGGGTTGGTTCCATATCTTAGCTATGGTAAATAATGCTGCAATAAACATAGTTGTGCTGGTAGCTTTAGTGTGGTCTTGTTTGTAAACATTTGGGTAAATGCCCAAAAGTGGGATTGCTGGATCATAGGGGAGATCTATGTGAAGTCTTTTGCGGAACCTCCATACTGCTTTCCAAAGTGGTTGAACAAGTTTACATTCCCACCAACAATGAAGTAAGGTTCCTTTCTGTCCACATCCCCTCCAGCATCTCTTGTTGTTAGAGTTCTTGATTTTTGCTGTTCTAACTGGAGTGAGGTGATATCTCAGTGTTGTTTTGATTTGCATTTCTTTTATGGCTAGGGATGTTGAACATTTCTTCATGTGTCTATTGGCCATCCTTCTTTCTTCTTCAGAGAAGCTTCTCTTTCAGTCTTTCGCCCACTTATTTATTGGGCAGATGTTTCTTTGATTTGTTGTTGGGGGTTTAATTTTTTGAGTTCCAAGTATATTTTAGATATGAGACCCTTGTCCGTTGTATGGCTACTAAAGATCTTCTCCCAATCGGTGGGCTATCTATTGATCTTGCTAGCTATGTCATTTGCCCTGCAGAAGCTCTGCAATCTTATGCAATCTCATTTGTCCAACCTTTCTTTGATTTGTTGTGCTTCCGGATCTCTATTCAGAAAATTTCGGCCTGAGCCAAGGAGACCTAGGGTTTCTCCTATTCCATCCTGTAAAGTTTTCAGAGTGTCTGTCTGCTTTGAGTTCAAGGTCTTTGATCCATTTGGAGTTGATTCTGGTGCAGGGTGATATATAAGGATCTAGCTTTAGTTTTCTACATGTAGTTAACCAATTTTGCCAGCACCATTTACTGAAGAGGCTGTCTTTCTTCCATTCTATTGTTTTAGCTTCCTTATCGAAGATTAGATGGCTATAGGTCTGTAGGTTCATTTCTGGGTTTTCAATTCTATTCCATTGGTCCTGAGGTCTGTTCTTATGCCAATACCAAGCTGTTTTGATTACTATGGCTTTATAGTAGAGTTTGAAATTTGGTATTGATATTCCTCCAGCAGTGTTCTTTCCGTTGAGGAGCGTTTTTGTTATTCAGGGTCTTTTATTGTTCCATATGAATTTTTGGATTGCCTCTTCTATTTCCTTGAAGAATGAGGGTGGAATTTTGATAGGTATCGCATTGAATTTGTAGATAGCCTTGGGAAGTATTGCCATTTTCACGATGTTAATCTTGCCAATCCAGGAGCATGGGAGGTTTTGCCATTTTTTAAGTTCTGTGTTGATTTCCTTTTTCAAGATTTTAAAGTTTTCTTCATAGAGGTCCTTCACTTCTTTGGTTAAGTTAATTCCTAGGTATTTTATTTTTTGTGGGGCTATTACAAATGGAGTTGCTTTCCTAATTTCAGCCACACTTTTCTCATTGTTGGCATATAGAAAAGCCATTGATTTTGGGGGGTTAATTTTATAACCTGCTACTTTGCCAAAGTTTTGAATCAGCTTGAGTAATTTGGGTGTGGAGTCTATTGGATTTTTTAAATACAAGATCATGTCATCTGCAAAGAGGGAGAGTTGTTTTTCTTCTTTCCCTATTTGGATCCCCTTTATGTCTGCATCTTGCCTTATTGCTGTAGCTAGGCATTCTAATACTAGATTGAAGAGAAGTGGAGAGAGTGGGCATCCTTGTCTTGTTCCTGAGTTAAGAGGAAATGGCTTTAGTTTTTCACCATTGAGTATAATGCTGGCTGTAGGTTTGTCATATACAGCCTTTATTGTATTGAGGAATGTTCCATGGATTCCTAATTTTTCCAGAACCTTCATCAAAAAGGGGTGTTGGATCTTGTCAAATGCTTTTTCTGCATCTATTGAGATAACCATGTGGTTCTTATTCTTGCTCCTGTTGATGTGATGAATAATATTAATTGATTTGCGTATATTGAACCAGCTTTGCATCCCTGAAATGAATCCTGTTTGATCATGGTGTATGATATTTTGGATGAATTGTTGAAGTCGATTGGCCAAAATTTTGTTGAGAAGTTTTGCATCAATGTTCATCAAAGAAATGGGTCTATAGTTCTCTTACTTTGATGAGTCCCTGCCTGGTTTTGGCATGAGGGTTATGATGGATTCATAGAATGTGTTCGGTAGTGAACTTTCTTTTTCAATTTCATTGAAGAGTTGGAGGAGTATTGGTGTGAGCTCTGCTTTGAAGGCCTTGTAAAATTCCGCTGTAAAACCATCTGGTCCTGGACTTTTCTTAGCTGGGAGGTCTCTTATTGCTGTTTCTATTTCAATGCTTGATATGGGCCTGTTAAGCTGGTTTAACTCATCTTGGTTTAGTTTTGGCATGTCAATATTTGCTAGGAAAAGTTCCATTTCTGTCAAGTTCTCAAACTTATTAGCATAAAGTTTTGAGAAGTATTACCTTATAATGTTCTGAATCTTGGTTGTTTCCTTGGTGATGTTTCCATTCTCATCTCTGAGTTTATTAATTTGGGTGTGTTCTGTCCTTTTTCTTATCAGGTTTGCTAAGGGTCTGTCAATTTTGTTAAGTTTTTCGAAGAACCAACTCTTTGTTTTGTTGATTCTTTCTATAGTTTTTTTTGGATTCTAATTCATTTAATTCTGATTTAATTTTGATTATTTCTTTCCGTCTACTGGATTGGGGTTTATCTTGCTGCTCTTTTTCAAGGAGTTTTAGATGTGTCATTAAATTGTTATTTTCCGATCTCTCCAATTTGTTGATGTAGGAGCTCAGAGCTATAAACTTGCCTCTGAGTACTGCCTTTGCTGTGTCTCAGAGGAGCTGGTAATTTGTTTGTTCATTTTTGTTGAATAGCATGAACATTTGAATTTCCTTTCTAATCTCTTCCATGACCCACTCATGATTCAGCAGTGTGTTGTTCAGCCTCCATGTGATACCGGACTTTCTTTGGTGGCTTTTAGTGTTGAGTTCTAATTTTATTCCCTTGTGGTCAGAGAGAATGCAAGGTATAACTTCAATGTTTCTGAATTTAGACAAGTTTGCTTTGTGGCCTAAAATGTGGTCTATTTTAAAAAACGTTCCATGTGCTTTTGAGAAGAACGTGTATTCTGATGCTGCTGGGTGAAATGTTCGGTAAATGTCTGTTAAGTCTAGTTGATCTATGCAGCTGTTTAAATCTGCGGTTTCTCTGATGAGTTTTTGCCGAGTTGATCTATCTAGTAGGGAGAATGGTGTGTTAAAATCCCCAACAATTAAAGTCTTTGGATCTATATGGGATTTGAGGGAAAGTAGTGTTTCTTTGATAAATTTGGGTGCTCCATTGTTTGGCGAATAGATATTTAGAATTGTAATATCCTCCTGAAGGAGAGATCCTTTAATTAGTATGTAGCGACCTTCTTTATCTCTTCTCACGAATTTTTTTAAATTTAATTTCATTTTATTTGTGAACATACTGTACAGAGGAGTTACAATTGCATGGGCAGGATAATACATACATTTCTTACCAAGCATTGCAGCCTCCTCCTTTGTTTACCCTTCACATCCCTTCCCAGCCTCCCCCCTCCCCCCATCCCAATCCTATTCCTTCCCCCCCTCCCCCCCACACCGACTTTGTAAAGTTCGTTTTGGACATGACAACTTGTACTTCTCATTTTTGCAACAGGTCCACCTGTATCCTTAAACAACTGGTTTTTCCCCATCTCCTCCACAAGTTATACTGACATCAAATATAGTGAAAGCAGGGGTTATACTGTGGGGGAGGATCTTTTCCTTGGTCTGGGTTGATCCTGTGTGGATTATAATGTGACGGTGGGATGTCCTATTCTGCTCTGGTCTATTTGGGGTTCTAAAAGCTTCTTGTATCTGAATAGGCCTATCTTTTTGTATGTTTGGGAAGTTCTCTGCTAGGATCGTGTTAAACAAATTTCCTAGACCATTAACTTCTGTTTCTAGGTGCTCCTCTACACCCATTATCCTTAGATTGGGCCTTCTGATGGTGTTTTCCAGGTGTTGGATAGACCTATCATATTTCTTGGACTTGTCTTGGATGGTTGTATTTTCTTTCTCTATACTATCTAGGCTTTCTTCAATCCCTGAGATTCGATCTTCTGCATGTTCTAACCTGCTGTCAAGGCTCTATACATTGATTTTTATCTCTTTTCCTTCTAATTGGTGATGGCTTCAAGTTCTTTGTTGAAGCTCTGTTTTAAGTCTTGTATGCATTTCTTTACTCCCTTAATTTGGTGTTCAGTGTTTGTTCTCAAATCACTTAGTTGATTGGTTATGGTTTCTTTGGACTCCCATTCCTTCTGTTGGGTTCCATTCAGCATTCCCTTTGTGGTCTCCCTGACTTCCTTCAGCTCTTTGTTAATGGATTCCATGAATGCCTTTAGTGATTTTTGTGTATTCTCTACCTGGTCTCTCAATTCCTGAATTACTCTTTGATTAGCTTCCTCCTGTCTGTGGGATTCCTGCAGTTCTCTTTCTTCCCGTTCGTGGGATTCCTGCAGTTCTTTTGAGTGTTCTCTGCCTGCTCACGCCATTCCTCCCTTTCTCTTTGAGTATTCTCAAGTTGTTCACGCAAATCCTGTATCAGTTTTTGAGTAGCTTCCTCACGCTTATGATATTCCTATTTAAACTTCTGGGATGCCTCCTCTCTCTCCCTATCACGTCATACAGCGTCCTTTGTACATTGTCAAACTTCTCATTTATCATGTTTGCTTTTAGTGTATGTAGAGCTATTTGGGAACTCTCCTCTGGATTATTCATTATCTGTTCTAATCCCTGATTATCAAGGTTGGGAATTGAGATACCCGAATTTGCCATTTTTCTTGTGTTTTTCCGGCTTACTCGGCCCATTTGAGATGAAGATTGCACCAGTTTTGTGCTAGAACACTATCTTAAGGCAACCATCAACCAAAGTTTGCATTTGTACAGTCAATAGTCTACAGATACAATCAAGTTCAACGGATACATTTATTCAACATCAAACAACTATATGTTAAAGGACTTCAAACCGCAGAAAAGAATTTGGAAAACCAGAAATTATTAGGATTAGGGAGAGATGTGGGTGAAAAATAGGAATAGATTGGTGTGGGGAGGCACAGGGAGAGTTAACTATGTCCTAATCACAATGCAGGAAATGGGTTGGGTAGGATGCAAGTAGAGAGAGAGAGAAAAAGAAGAGACGGAAAGGGGAATAAAGAGAGACCAGAAAAAAAATAGAAACGTAAAAATTAATGTTATTATAGAGGTTAAAAGACCGTCTA
The DNA here is from genome assembly GCF_024711535.1 of Dipodomys merriami. Classification (NCBI taxonomy): domain Eukaryota; kingdom Metazoa; phylum Chordata; class Mammalia; order Rodentia; family Heteromyidae; genus Dipodomys; species Dipodomys merriami. The sequence continues at coordinate 3,137,631 of NW_027202727.1, forward strand.
TTTAGAGAGGAATGTGAATATGTTCAGAGAAGGGGAGGGACATAGAGGAGATGTGAAAACCTTTAATGATGGGAAAGGGAGAAGAAAAGATCAGAAGTTCAGTAGAGCTAGATAAAAAACAAAAAGGTAATTAAGAAAGAAAGAAAAAGAGAAAGAAAACAAGAAAAGAAAGGAAAACGCTCATTCACGTATTCCTAAAATAAAAATTATAAGATGAGAAAAAAAAGTTACTGGAAAACAATTATTTTTTCAGAAGAGGCAAAAATTAAAGATTAATAAACGTTTTAGATGGGAAAACAATTTATATATATATATATTTATATATATATATATATATATATATATATATATATTTATAAGGTAATAAAAAACAAAAAAACAAGCAAAAAAAAAGAAAAGAAGAAGAAGAAAAAAGAAAAAAAAATAAGAAAAAAAGTCTTTTGATTTTTTTTTTGGGGGGGGAGGAGTGGGAAGAATCCTGTATCTCCCTTTTGTCTGTAACCAGTGTCTTGTTGGAGTCTCTGGTCAGCTTGAGGTCCTGTGGCTTGATTGGTTTCTTAAGACGGTTTGTTGGAAGAGGCAGAAAAATGCTCTGCTTTACCCAAGATTTTGAGGTCCCCCTCCCAGGTTAGTTTCTTGGGAGGGTGGTCTGCTTTGAGAATCACAAAAGAGGGGGATGTGGTGATGAGGCTAGGTTCTGGGTAGAGTTGAGGCCTTTCAACAAACAGTAGCTTTTCCCTGGGGCTATTTTGTGATAAAGCTCACAATGCCCAGCCTGGAGCCATTCTCAGGGTTTCTGTTTTTCAATTGATTGTGGTGGCTGCTAGAGGGAGGGGCAGCCTCTGGCTCTGGTTACCCAGTGAGGCAAGGCACTCCAATGGCTGGCGCCTGAGCTGGGTGACTTTTCCCTGGATGGAGCTGAGTCTGGCAGGTCACTTCGCCGTTAAGTTCTTGTGACCTGCTAAATGACTCGTTTTATTCCAAGGCCTGAGCTGGAGCTAGCAGCTCCTCCGAGCTTTGTCGGTATCCAAGATGGAGATCACCGGTGCTAGGGGGGGAGCGGTGGCCTTCCCTCCACTGCTCCCTGAGAAGGAGTGAGGATGTCGGGCTTGTACTCACGCCGAGTCTTGGATCCTGGGTCGTCTCTGGTCTGCAAACAGCAGGATGAAGATGTTCGCTCCTTGTCGGTTCTTGTTGGTGTTGAGTAGAATCCGCTCGTCCGCTGCGTCTGGCTCCTTCGTCCCCGACTCTCTGTGTCTCAGTTATGACCCCGCGGCGGTGGTTGCCGCCGTGACCCTGCCGCCGCAGCGGCAGCTGATGTGTTTCCTTGGCTTCCCCTCTCTTGTCTAACTCTCTGTCCTGTGATGGCACACTTGGTGTGATTCTCTGGCTTAGGACTGTACACTGAAACTCTAAAACTGCTTTCTATTGGAGAGCTTGTTCAGATTCCAGCTTCTCCTCCGCCATCTTCCTGGAACCTCTTTTATGCCTTTTTTTTGCCTCATTTTTCCAAAATTTCTGACTCTGGAACTTTGATCTTAAAAAAAGAGGTAGAAGGGCGAAGGTCCATCTTCTGTAATTTCTTCAAGCTGACTTCAGGGGCGTTGATCTTACCTAGCCAGGAACCTATAACCTTAGCCTATTTTACAAAGAGGCCAGCAGGGTTAGATGTCATTAAGAACAATATTTAACTTTTGACAACTGCACAGAACTTTTCTCCAGCTACAGCAGTGTAGCTTGTTTAGCACTCTGGTTTGTAAAAGCATTTTCCTAGATGGCTTAGGAATGTGATCTCTAGTGATCCCAAATAATACCTAAGTTACCTTTGCAGGCCTTTAGACAGATATCAATAGAAACACTTTCTCAGGTTTACAAACTTTTTCCTGAGCAGAATTTCATGTAACTGGTGTCAGCTCAATTAGAGCTTTTGGCAAATAAAGGGGTTGAGATTTAAACTATCCCCCACATTTTATAACATTGGCTTTTTATTATCACATAGGACTGGCAAGTTCCTGTCCCTTACAATGTAGTCATGAACATTAGGCATGCTTTCAAACTATCTTCCTATGACCTCCCGGCTCTGACCAGTTTTGAAGGGCCACGCACAAATGACTCTAGGATCTGACATTTCTGCCATCCAAGCAGTGGCTTACTGCCTCTGGATGCTCCTCAATTGCTTTTGTCCCAGGAGTGTCTTCTCCACATTGGGATAAATGCCTCATTGGCATTTCCCTTTAGCTGGTCGCTGGACTTGAACTCTGGGCCTGAGCACTGTCCCTCAGCTCTCCAGCTCAAGGCTAGCACTCTGCCACTGTGAGTCTCGAGCTTGGGGCTTGAGTATTGTCCCCTGACTCTTCAGTCTAGGGCTAGTACTCTGCTGGCTGAATAGAGGTGACAGTCTCACAGGAACCTTTTTGTGCCCGGGCTGGCTTTGAACCAGTTTGCAGATCAATGAGTCTTATAAAAGGCCATTTTACTCCAATTAAAAGCAACAATGTGGTCAACATAGAAGTAGCTTTTAAGCATGCTCTTACCTGAAACTTATTAAGAGTCAAAGTTACATCTGACAAACTTTTAAGAATCCTCTGTGCTTTGCTCTGGGCTTGCTGGAAACTTAAAAAAAAACCTATAAGAGCAAACTGGAACAGCAATCATTTTGATAATCCTAATTTTTTTCTTCTTTGTGCACATTGAGGCCAATGTTAAAAACAATATTACATTTAAACTTTATACCCAAAAATCCATTCCCTATTTTTTTAAAAACCTCCTATTAATCACCTTTAATATTTTATACTTTAGTTTTTATTTGCATTTTATAAAAAACCTCTTAAAATCTTGAGGCCAAGTGTCACTCATTGTCTCTTGGCTGCTTGTTTTTACACATTAAAACTTTCAAACTCAAATGACAATTTTTTCTTAATGCAAGAATTACATTCACCTTTACTATACCATAAAGCTAGATTTAACACCTTTATAACTTTTAAAAACATCCTAATTGTAAAACATTAAAAGCAAGTCACATTATACAAATAACTTTTTAGCCCTCTTTTTAAGGCCTTTTTAATTTTAATGTTAACATATTTAAGGGGGAAGTTTTAGCAATACTAATCAGTTCATTACATCACTTATTTTAACCATCATGTTTTTAGTGTCTGTATGCAGGGAAAAGAGAGAACAAAGATGGGCCACTCAGCCCCTTCTATGGAATGGGTACGCACCCAATCCGACTCTTTAGGGTTAGATGAACTGTGTTTGTGCCAGCTTGCCCTCTTTCACCATGTGTGGACTCCTCCCAGGGCCTGTCCCACCATGCATGGCCAGCTGAACTGCACTTTTGCTTGTTTACCTCTTACCTCTAAAGACAGTTCTTCGGTTGGCTTCTAGTTTTACTGTTTTTATCTCTTGGTTTTCAAATGAAATACACAGTTTTTAGACAGACAGAACAAGTAACATCTTTGACAGTGTTAAACTAACCTTTACATTTAAATTTTTAATATTTATGCCAAATTTTAGCCAAGGGAACTAGATCCCAAACAGCCAATGCATTTTTGTTAAGCCAGATAACTTGATTACAGTATAAACAGTCTTATGCATTTTAAAACATTAGTTTTTAAAATACCAGATTTTTTTAATTTGCAAGTTAAAGAATCTTTAAAAAGCCATTCAAAACAATGTGAAGATTTTTTTTTTTTAGAATTTTTGGTAATGTCCAAACCTCATAACCTTTTGAATTTTAAATTTAAACTCACCCAATTGTTACAGCATGCTGACAATTCTTATCTTTGAACACGTTCACAGACACACACAAAACACTCACACAGATCTTAAAGCGCGCAAAAATCAAAATCAGTTGTACGTACACCTTTTAAAGTTTTTAAACAAAAATTTAAGACAGTGTTTCTTTTAAACTAGGTACCTTTGTTGGGCTTTATTTTTCCAGAGCTTGCTTATCTAGCAAGGCAATTCACTAATTAGTCTCTTTGAATCCCTTCTGTTGGAGGAGGGCTGGCGGAGGGGGTCACCTAAAACTAAACTGGCCAGATTTTTTTAATCCAGTTTTAGACAAGAGCACTTTACAAATTGTTACATTGTCAGGACTAGCTGAAAAAGTCCAAACCAGGCACACAGCCTTCTACACTCTCCCTGCTGGCAGCCTCCACAAGGAGAAAATGCAGCCTGAGGCTTGAAGGGAACCAAACTAGCCCAGTAACCTTCCATGCCTGGGGGGGGGGGGCATAGCAGGTCTGTGACCTAGCCCAGCTGGAACTTTTATTTCCCCAGAGATGTTCAAATAAATAACAAAAACACAGATAAACACAAAAACCAAGGATCCACATTTAAAACTGGTACCAATTCTAATACAGAACTAGACAAGAACTGAAGGCTGAGTCGGAGACTAATGGGCCCCAGTTTATCCCTACCGGAACTCTGTGCTGTTCTCATTCAGCAAGCTGAATCCAGAGTCTGCTGAGTGAGCCTGCCACACTCACCCAGAACTTCCCTACCCCAGAAAACATAAAAAAAAACACACTAAAGTTAACAAGACAAACAAGTGGCCACAAAGACAAAATCAGGTCTCAGTGAATGGGGCGACATCTCACTACCATTCACTTACCAGGGGACTCAACCCCCCTACTCACCTCCGGAGGATTTGTCTCTTAGATTCCTGCAGATGTTGACCCAGGGGCCTTCCAAGGCAGAGGAGAATTCCCAGTCATCTTGGTGCAAGGGAAAGAAGTCCCTAGCGACCGTCCCCTCAGACTGACAGGTTCTCCCCCACGCTCATACCCCCCGAGCCAAGGCCCAAGGCTGAGATCTAACTGGGGCCACTTGCAGATGGTCAGTGGCAGCTTCATAATTGACAAACAAGCAAGTTACAAAAGCAAAACCAGCGGTTTTTGTTTTTAAACTAACTAGGACAAGGTCTCAGGTGTCCTAGGAGTGGACTCACTTGTTGACCCATTTCCTTGAAAGTCACAAAACAAACACCAAAGACAATTAATGTCAGACAGACACAGACAAGACTAGACAAATGCCGCGCGGTCCCCGAGTGAGCACAAATGAGGAGAGAAACTTCAGAAGGGAGAGGCCTGCCGTGCCTTAACTCCCCCAAACACAGAGACACTCGGATCTCGTCCCCCCTCCACGCGACCCTGGAGCAGTACTCCAGGGCGGGACTAGGGTAGTGGGCACGTCTACTATTCCCTCTAGTCCACCACGAATTCACGCACCCTGGGGTAGAACCCCAGGGCGGGACCAGGATAGTGGGCATGTCTGCTTTTCCCTCTGGTCCACCACACACGTCCTGTACAGGCACTTTTGGATCCCCAAAACATAAAACGAACACGACAAACACGAAAGACAAGAGCTCTATCTTACCTCCTGCCGGTCCTGGAATCTGGGGTTTAGGGGCGCCTGGTTCCCGGCCAACGCACCAAATGAAAGTATCCCCTAGGATACTTTTGTCAACAGGAGGGCACCCCAGAAAACTCAGACTCCAGGCTGGGAGATGCAATAAGCAAGAGGAGTTTATTTGACATTTGCGCAAACGGACTCTCTGTCCCGAGCAGACAGGGAGCCCTGAGCAGCGGTTACAAGACCTTTTTAAAGGCAAAAACCACAAGATTAACGCATAACACAAAGCATCCCATGATTGGTCCATTTAAAGGTCACCATATACACCAACAATCATTTTGCCACGCGGGAAATTTTGTAACACTCTTTGTAAAATGACTGGCCCATGGTTGGTTTAAGGGGGGGTTTACATGGTTACAGGCCTATGATTGGTTGACATTTGGCTTAGCTTGTGGTCTTGCCAAGTGGTCGTTATCTCAAGGTCCTGTCTGGGGAATTTCTAAATGGGAACTGAGGAACACGTACTGTCTGTTCTTTATCTACTACCACTGACCTTGTCCTGGGGCCGGCATCTGGTCCCTGAAACTTCTTAACTCATTTTTGGGAAGGGAAGGGTCAGTGCCAGCGTAAGCAAGTTTACAGAAGCAGAATCAGCAGTTAGCAAGTTAGTAATGGTAATGGTCAATTTTTAATCTTTCAGGGTTCCATTCAGTTTTCCCTTTGTGGTCTCCCTGACTTCCTTCAGCTCTTTGTTAATGGATTCTATGGATGCCTTTAGTGATCTTTATATGTTCTCTACCTGGTCTCTCAATTCCTGTATTACTCTTTGATTAGCTTCCTCCTGTCTGTGGGATTCCTGCAGTTCTCTTTGAGTGTTCTCAGCCTGCTCACGCCATTCCTCCCTTTCTCTTTGAGTATTCTTAAGTTGTTCACGCAAATCCTGTATTAGTTTTTGAGTAGCTTCCTCACGCTTATGATATTCCTGTATAAACTTCTGGGATGCCTCCTCTCTCTCCCTATCAAGCTCATACAGAGTCCTTTGTACATTGTCAAACTTCTCATTTATCATGTTTGCTAGTAGTGTTTGTAGAGCTATTTGGGAACTCTCTTCTGGATTATTCATTATCTGTTCTAATCCCTGATTATCAAGATTGGTAATTGAGATACCCGGATTTGCCATTTTTCTTGTGTTTTTCCGGCTTACTCTGCCCATTTGAGATGAGGATAGCACCAGTTTTGTGCTAGAACACTATCTTAAGGCAACCATCAACCAAAGTTTGCATTTGTACAGTCAATAGTCTACAGATACAATCAAGTTCAACAGATAAATCTATTCAACATCAAACAACTATATGTTAAAGGACTTCGAACCGCAGAAAAGAATTTGGAAAACCAGAAATTATTAGGATTAGGGAGAGATGTGGGTAAAAAATAGGAATAGATTGGTGTGGGGAGGCATAGAGAGAGTTAACTATGTCCTAGTCACAATGCAGGAAATGGGTTGGGTAGGATGCAAGTAGAGAGAGAGAGAAAGAGAAGAGAGGGAGAGGGGAATGAAAAGAGACCAGAAAAAAAATAGAAACGGAAAGATTAATGTTATTATAGAGATTAAAAGACCATCTATTTAGAGAGGAATGTGATTATGTTGAGAGAAAGGGAGGGACATAGAGGAGGTGTGAAAAACTTTAAAGATGGGAAAGGGAGAAGAAAAGATCAGAAGTTCAGTAGAGCTAGACAAAAAACAAAAAGATAATTAAGAAAGAAAGAAAAAGAGAAAGAAAACAAGAAAAGAAAGGAAAACGCTCATTCACATATTCCTAAAATAAAATCTATAAGAGGAGAAAAAAAAAGTTACTGGAAAACAATTCTTTTTTCAGAAGAGGCAAAAATTATAGATTAATAAAAGTTTTAGAAGAGAAAAAAATTATATATATATATATATATATATATATATATATATAAGGTAACAAAAAACAAAAAACAAACAAAAAAAAAGAAAAGAAGAAGAAAAAAAAAGTCTTTTGATTTTTTTTTTCGGGTGGGGGGGAGGGGTGGGAAGAATCCTGTATCTCCCTTTTGTCTGTAACCAGTCTCTTGTTGGAGTCTCTGGTCAGCTTGAGGTCCTGTGGCTTGATTGGTTTCTTAAGTCGGTTTGTTGGAAGAGGCAGAAAAATGCTCAGCTTTACCCAAGATTTTGAGGTCCCCCTCCCAGGTTAGTTTCTTGGGAGGGTGATCTGCTTTGAGAATCACAAAAGAGGGGGATGCGGTGATGAGGCTAGGTTCTGGGTAGAGTTGAGGCCTTTCAACAAACAGTAGCTTTTCCCTGGGGCTATTTTGTGATAAAACTCACAGCGCCCAGCCTGGAGCCATTCTCAGGGTTTCTGTTTTTCAATTGATTGTGGTGGCTGCTAGAGGGAGGGGCAGCCTCTGGCTCTGTTTACCCTGTGAGGCAAGGCACTCCAATGGCTGGCGCCTGAGCTGGGTGACTTTTCCCTGGATGGAGCTGAGTCTGGCAGGTCACTTCGCCGTTAAGTTCTTGTGACCTGCTAAATGACTCGTTTTATTCCAAGGCCTGAGCTGGAGCTAGCAGCTCCTCCGAGCTTTGTCGGTATCCAAGATGGAGATCACCGGTGCTAGGGGGGGAACGGTGGCCTTCCCTCCTCTGCTCCCTGAGAAGGAGTGAGGACGTCGGGCTTGTACTCACGCCGAGTCTTGGATCCTGGGTCGTCTCTGGTCTGGAAACTGTAGGATGAAGATGTCCATTCCTTGTCGGTTCTTGTTGGTGTTGAGTAGAATCCGCTCGTCCGCTGCGTCTGGCTCCTTCGTCCCGGACTCTCTATGTCTCAGGTATGACCCCGCGGCGGTGGCCGCCGCAGTGGCAGCTGCTGGCAGGCACTCAGGTGTGTCTTTTTGCCTTGGCTTCCCCTCTCTTGTCTAACTCTCTGTCCTGTGATGGCACACTTGGTGTGATTCTCTGGCTTAGGACTGTTCACTGGAACTCTAAAACTGCTTTCTATTGGAGAGCTTGTTCAGATTCCAGCTTCTCCTCCGCCATCTTCCCAGAACCCCAAGATGACAACTTTTTAAACAAATAGTTCTTTTAATAAGGCTAGGATTTTCTAGGCAGATATAGAGGGCTCAGGCCTGTACTATTATTTCCCATGCCTTTTCCTTCTGTCTATTTTGCCACATTTTAAAAAAAGTGACTCTGGTCCCTTGTTCTTAAAAGGGGATAATAGACAAAGATTCATCTTTTGTCACTTCTTCAAGCTGACAGTGGTGTTGATCCTACCTAGCCACTAACCTCTAACCTTAGCCTTTTTGACAAAGAGGATACCAGGGGTAGATGTCATCAAGAACAACATTTTAACTTTTGACAAATGCACAGGCCTTTTTTCTGCCTACAGCAGTGTAGCTTATTTAGCCTTCTGGTTTGCAAAAGGATCTTTCTGGATGGTTTAGGAATGTGATCTCTACTTATCCTAACAATGCCTGAGTTACCTATGCAGGCTTTCAAACAGATATCAATAGAAACACAGTCTCAGCTTTACAAACGTTTTTCCTGAGCAGATGAATTTCATGTAGCTGGTGTCAGCTCAACAGTTACTGCCAATTAGAGCTTTTGGCACATACAGGGGTTGGAATCTAAAACTATCCTCCACATTTTACAACCTTAGCTTTTTAGTGCTATCACAGATGACTAAATTCCTGTCCCTTACAAGGTAGATAATCAAAGATATTAGGCATGCTTAAAAACTATCTTCCCTTGACCTCCTGGCTCTGACCAATTTTTAAAAGGCCACGCACAAATGACACTAGGATCTGACATTATTTCTGCCATTCAAGCAGTGGCTTACGGTCTCTGGATGCTCCTCCGTTGCTTTCATCCCGGAAGTGTCTTCTCTACACTGGGAAAAACGCCTTATTGGCATTTCTTAGTTAGTTGCTGGACTTGAACTCGGGGCCTGAGGGCTGTCCCTCAGCTCTGCAGCTCAAGGCTAGAACTCTGCCACTTTTAATCATAAAGCAACTCTGTTTGCTCTTTCAGCCTTCTGCTAGCTGAGTAGAGGTGACAGTTTCACACAGACCTTTTTCTGCCCAGGCTGGCTTCGAACCAGTTTGCAGATCAATGAGTCTCATAAAAGGCCACTTTAGTCTAATTTAAAGCAACAAGGTGGTCAACATAGAAGTAACTTTTGAGCATGTTCTTACCAGAATGTAATTAAAGTTACATCTGACAAACTTACAAGAATCCACACTCTTTTGTGGGGATGTGCTGGGAAATGTTAAACAAACAAACAAACAAACCTATGAGAGCAAAAGGAAATAGTAATTAAGCAACCATTTTGGTAATCCTAATTTTTCCTTTTTGCACTTTGAGGCAAATGTTTAGAAAAATTTTACTTTTAAACTTTATATACAGAAATCCATTCCTAAATTGTAAGCCGCCTATTGATCTGTTTTAATGTTCTATAGGTTTTAGTTGCATTTTGAAAAATCCCTTGAACTCTTATTTTTTAAATTTTTTTATTGTAAAGATACTATACAGAGGGTTACAGTTACATGAGTGAGGTAATGAGTATACTTCCTCTTGAATATTGTTACGCCCTCCATTGTTTTCCCCCTACCATCCCCTCCCTCCCTCCCTTCCCCAAGGTTTTTTTTTTTTTTTGATTGTGATTAAGTGAGTACTTAATTTCCGGAAATTCACAGTATTGTGGAATAATGATGCTCATTTAAAGTCACAAGTTCATTCTAACTTTCCTGGAGCAAATTGTCTATCACAGTCTGTAATATATAACGGTGCTCATATGTTATATACCATATATGTGATCAGCAGCATGGGGATATTTAGTAGTGGTTCAACCAGATGAGTGGGAGTTCTTTGTTTCTTAAGTCCTGTTAGTTTTGTCATATCACCTAACATTTTGGATTCATCATCCACTTATCAGGAAGACCATGTACTGTTTGTCTCTTCGTTCTTGGCTTACCTCGCTCAACATGATTCCTTCTAGCTCCCTCCATTTCCCTGCAAATGCCATTATTTTGTCATTTCTAATGGCTGCATAATATTCCATTGTGTATAGATACCACAATTTTTGGATCCATTCATCTGTGGTGGGGCATCTAGGTTGTTTCCATATCCTAGCTATTGCGAACAGTGCTGCAATAAACATGGAGGTGCACGTGTCCTTGTATATTGGTTCCTGTTGTTCAGGGTAGATGCCTAGAAGTGGTATGACTGGGTTGTAAGGGAGGTCAATCTTTAGCTTTCTAAGGACCCTCCAGACTGCTTTCCAAAGTGGTTGTATGAGTGTACATTCCCACCAGCAGTGTAATAGCGTTCCTCGTTCTCCACTTCCCCTCCAGCATGTGTCGTTGGCTGATTTGTGGATGTGGGACATTCTGACTGGGGTAAGGTGGTATCTCAGGGTTGTCTTTATTTGCATTTCCTTCACCACCAGGGATGATGAACATTTCCTCATGTGTTTCTTTGCCATTTTTATTTCTTCATTTGAGAAGTCCCTCTTTAGTTCCCTTGCCCATTTAGTAATTGGTTTGTTGGGTTTGGGAGGGATTAGTTTCTTGAGTTCCCTGTATATACAGGTTGTTAACCCCTTGTCTGATATATTGCTGGTAAATATTTTTTCCCAATTAGTTGGTTGTCTTTCTAGCTTGGTTGCGATAGCTTTATCTGTGCAGAAGCTTTTTATTTTAAGGTAGTCCCATTTGTCGAGTCTCTCTCCAATTTGTTGTGACCCTGGGACTCTGTTCAGGAAGTTCCTTCCTGTGCCTATTAGTTCAAGTGTCTCTCCTACTCTGTCCTGCAGTAGTTTCAGAGATTCAGGTTTAATGTTAAGGTCTTTAATCCATTTTGAGTTGATGTTGGTGCATGGTGATAGGCTGGGGTCCACTTTTAGTTTTCTGCATGTGGCTGCCCAGTTTTCCCAGCACCAGCGGTTGAAGAGGCTGTGTTTCTTCCATTGTATGTCTTTGGCTCCTTTGTCGAATATCAGCTGGCTGTAGGCCTGTGGATTTATTTCTGGATCTTCTATTCTGTTCCATTGGTCTTCGGGTCTGTTTTTGTGCCAGTACCATGCTGTCTTTGTTATTATAGGTCTGTAGTAGACTTTGAAGTTCGGCATGAATAGCCCTCCCATATTGTCTTTATCCCCTAGAATTGTTTTGGCTATTCTAGGTCTTTTGTTGTTCCATATGAATTTTTGGACTGTTTTCTGTATTTCAGTGATGTACGTCATTGGGATTTTAATAGGAATTGCGTTGAATTTGTATATTAGTTTTGGAAGTATTACCATCTTTACTATATTAAGTCGGCCTATCCAGGAGCATGGGAGGTCTTTCCATTTCCTAGTGTCTTCTGCAATTTCTTTCTTTAACTTTTTATAGTTCTCATTAAATAGTTCTTTTACATCTTTGGTTAGGTTAATTCCTAAATATTTTATTTTTCGGGAGGTTATTGTGAATGGGGTTGCTCCCTTTATTTCCCTCTCTTCCTGTACATTATCAGTGTATAGGAAGGCAACTGATTTTTGTGGGTTTATTTTGTATCCTGCTATTTTGCCGAAGTGATTTATGATTTCTAAGTGTTTGGGGATGAAGTTTGTGGGATCGTGGAGGTATAGTATCATGTCGTCTGCAAAAAGGGATAGTTTAACTTCTTCTTTCCCTATGCGGATCCCTTTAATGTCTTTTTCTTGCCTTATTGCCCTGGCTAAGGGTTCCAGGACTCTATTGAAGAGGAGTGGAGACAGTGGGCATCCTTGCCTTGTTCCTGATTTTAGGAGAATTGGTTGTAGCTTTTCCCCATTAAGTATAATATTGGATATTGGTCTGTCATATTGTCTTTTATTGTTTTTAGAAATGTTCCTTCTATTCCTATTTTCTCCAGAGCTTTTAGCATGAATGAATGTTGAATTTTGTCAAAGGCCTTTTCTGCATCTGTGGCGATAATCATGTGATTCTTGACCTTGGCTCTGTTGATATGTTGGATTACATTTATTGACTTACGTATGTTAAACCATCCCTGTGTCTCTGGGATGAAGCCTACCTGGTCATAGTGAATTATGTTTTTTATGTGTTTCTGGATTCTGTTAGCTAGAATCTTGTTAAGGATCTTTGCATCTGTGTTCATCAAGGAGATTGGCCTGTAATTCTCCTTTTTGGTTGGGTCTTTGCCTGGTTCGGGAATGAGTGTGATATTGGCTTCGTTGAATGAGTTTGGGATAGCTCCCTCTTTCTCTGTTTCTCTGAAGAGCTTGAGGAGTATGGGTATTAGTTCTTGTTTAAAGGTCTGCTGTGAATCCATCTGGGCCTGGGCTTTTTTTTTATTGGAAGATTTTTGATAGCTTCCTGTATCTCATTGTAGGATATTGGCTTATTTAATTGGTTAACTTCTTCTTTGCTCAGTTTGGGCAACTTGTATTTCTCTAAAAATGCATCCATTTCTGCCCGATTTTCTTCCTTTAGAGAGTATAGCTTTTGAAAGTAGTCTGTTAGAATTGTTTGGATATCTTGGGTACGTGTTGTGATGTTTCCCGTGGCATCCCTAATCCTATTAATATGGGTTTCCTCTCTTCTTTTTTTAATTAATCTAGCCAATGGGCCATCAATTTAGTAAATTTTTTAAAGAACCAGCTTTTCGTTTGGTTTATTTTGGTTATGGTTTTCTGATTTTCTAATTGGTTAATCTCTGCTTTTAATTTGGTTATCTGGCTTCATCTAGTAGCTTTAGGTCCCATTTTTTCTTGTTTTTCTAGCTGTTTTAATTGCAACATGAGATTTTTTACTTGGTCTGTCTCCATTCTCTTGATGTGGGCACTGAGGGCAATAAATTTGCCCCTCAGGACTGCTTTTGCTGTGTCCCACAAGTTTCTTTGTGAGGTGTTTTCATTTTCATTGAGTTGTAGGAAATGCTTTATTTCTTCTCTGATCTCTTCTGTTATCCAGGCATTGTTAAGGAGTGTGCTGTTAAATTTCCATGTATTGGAGAAATTTCTGCGGTATGCTTTGTTATTGAGAGCTAGCTTGATTCCACTGTGGTCAGATAGGATAAAGGGGATTATGTCGATCCCTTTGTATTTGCTTAAGTTCCTTGCATGAACTATGATATGGTCTATTTTGGAGAAAGTTCCGTGAGCTGCTGAGAAGAATGTGTACTGTGTTGTTTTAGGGTGAAATACTCGGTAGATGTCAGTTAATTCCGCTTGAAGTATGGCCTCTCTTAATTCGGTAGCTTCTTTGCCAATCCTCTGGTTGGTAGACCTGTCCTTTGGTGAGAGTGGTGTGTTAAAGTCTCCTAGTATTATCGTATTGGGATCTATTTTATTCTGTAAGTTTGAGAGCATTTGTTTGACATATCTGGGTGCACCAATATTTGGGGCATATAAGTTGATGATGGTTATATCCTCCTCTTGGATTGTTCGCTTTATTAATATGTGGTGTCCGTCCTTGTCCTTCTGTACTGATTTTAATGAAAAGTTTATTTTGTCAGATATCAGGATAGCTACACCTGCTTTCTTACTGGGGGCGTTTGATTGGTACATCCTTTTCCACCCCTTCACTCTGAGTTTGTTTGTATGTTTGGCTGAGAGGTGGGTCTCCTGAAGGCAACAGATGGATGGTTCTTGTTTTCTGATCCAGTCCTCAGTTCGTTTTCTTTTAATTGGCGAATTCAGCCCATTTATATTAAGAGAAAGTATAGAGAGATGCATTGTTGTCCCTGCCATTCCGTTTTCCTAAGTTTTTCTTTTTTCCTTTCCTCCTGTGCTTGCTCAGTTAGACTTTGAGTAACGCCTGTTTGGGGCAGGCCCCAGTTCCTGGCTGCTTTCTTCAGGTTGTGTCCTCCCTCTTAGAATTCTTTGTAATGCTGGCTTAATGTTTATGTATTCATTTAGTTTTTCTTTGCTATTAAAAGTTTTCAGTTCTCAATCAAATGTGAATGCTAGCTTTGCCAGGTAGATCAGTCTGAGTTGGCAGTTATGGGCTCTCAGGGCTCGTATGGTGCTTTCCCAGGCTTTTCTTGCATTCATTGTTTGTGTGGAGAGATCTGCAGTAATTCTTATTTTTTCCCATTGTAGTATAGCTACTTCTTCATTTTTGCTGCATGCAGGATTGTTTCCTTATTATTCAGATCTATCATTTTTACTATAATGTGTCTAGAAGTGTTTCTCCTGGGATCTTGCTTGTTGGGTGTTCGATAAGCTTTTGTGATGTAGTTAAGATGGTCGTTTTTGAGGTGGGGAAAATTTTCATTGATTATATTGTTAAATAGGTGTTGCATTCCCTTGTTCTGGAATTCCTCACCTTCGTCCACTCCAATTATGCGAAGGTTCAATTTTTTAGCATTATCTGCTTGCTCTTGAATATCCCTTTGGTTTAATTTGAGTGATTTTTCCATATCTGTCACTTTTTGGTCCAGTTGGTGTATTCTGTCTTCTGTATCTGACACTCTACCTTCCATTTCATTCACTCTGTTGAGAGTGGCTTCTATTGTGGTTTGCATGGAGGAAATGGATCCCTTTATGGATTCAATGTTGGTTCTCAGAGTACTGATATCACCTCTCAATGAAGTATGCATTACCTCTAATTTGGCGTTTATCTCACTTCTTACTGAGGTTTGTGCAGCTTCTATTTTTGCATGCATCACTTGTTTGATACCCTGTATCTCCTTGGATAGTTCATCCTTATGCTCTTTCAATTTCTGATCAATTTCTCACTTTATTTCTTGAGTCATTGCCTCCCGGAACCCTTGGAAGTAGCCTTTGTCTTCCATTCCTGCTTTGCTCCCACTGGGGCTCTCCCCTGTGTGGCTGCTGGCTTTTGAGGTGAGCTTGCTGTCCTGGGTGGTAGTAAACCTTGTGATTTTTCTCTGTGATTTTCGCATGGAGGTTCGGGAGACTGCTCTTCAATTTTGTTTTGGTGTGTCTGTCTTTGCTTGGTTGCTGATTCTGTATTGGTAGAGAGAGTCTGTGCCTGATCTGGGTTCTGTTGGGAGCCTATTTCCAGCTGCTATTCTGACTTACTTAGGATTCTCAGCTCTCTGCTGTAGATTGCTGGCAGTTCCCGCCTTTGGAAGGGTTGAGCAGCCTAGACTGCTTTTGTTTGCTCCTACGGGTGCTCTTGTGAAGAACAGATGCTCTTGATGCACTCTCCCAAATGCTGGAGTCTGCTATGGGCTCCTGATGTGTTTTTGTTTATTTGTTTTGGGCTGGTTGTGGGCTTGAACTCTAGGTTTGGGTGCTGTCCCTCAGCTTTTCAGCTCAAGGCTGGCACCCTACCGTTTGAGCCACAGCACCACTTCTGACCCTTTTTGCTTTTGTGATGCTGAGGAATCAGATCCAGGGCCTCATACATCCAAGACTATCACTCTATTGCTGAGCCGCCTTAACAGTCTGAGCTCCTGCTTACTATCAGGTGCTGGCAGCCTGTGTTGCCCAATTCCCAGTCTAGGGTATATGGGTGGAGTTTTGGTGGTGTTTGGGCTTCTCTTGTCCTGGGCCTCCAGGTCTTTTGTTGTCACAGGCGTGCTTCCCGGGGGAGTGTTGTTTCCTGGTTTTCTCCCCTCTGTTGAGGCGTATGCTCAGCTTTTTACTTCAATTGGGAAGAGTTGATTGTGTTGTTCAGGCGCCGGATCCCCGGGCCTGGTTCCGGCCCCAGCCTTGAGCGCGCTTCTTAGGCCTGTGCTGATGTGTATACCACCTAGGTTATGCAGCCTGGAGCGCACTCGTTAGGCCTGTGCTGATGTGTATACCACCTAGGTTATACAGCCTGGGGGAAACAGTTCAAATTTCTTCTACTGTTGGTAGTCTTGACCCAGGGGCGCTGTTCCTGGCTTGGGCATTTAAGCTCCCTTCCAGGGGTGCTCTTGCTCTAGCCTGTCCAGCTGAGTGTGCTCCACGGGCTGGTGGAGCTCTCAAACAGTTCCCAGTTTTAGTGGGTCCTGTGGTCCGGGTGCTGGGGTAGGGAGTCTAGGTCAGGGTCTGGGGATTCCCTGCAGCTCTGGTGTACCTTGAGGTATACACGTCCCCTGTGGGGTACTCACCCTGGAGCTGGTTGTTTCTGTGTGGTGTAGGTCGTCAGTTGTTGTTGCAATCCGGGCTGGGTTGGGCGGTGGTGGCTCTGTGTGATTCTTTTCTGTCTCTGCCTCTGTCGAAGCTGTCGGGTCAAGAGTGTCCAGGCTCAGGCAGCTTCTTCTCGGTACCTCTGGGGCCCGAGTGACCCCACCGGGTCGTTGCGATGGTGATCGGGTGGGCGGGTGGTCTGCAGACAGGACCCTTTTTTGGGCTGCTGGCGCCGAGCGGCTTTGGCGGGATGGAACCTCTCTGCTTGGGTGGAGAGTGCTGGATCGTTGCTATCGCGATCATGCGGGCCGGGTGGTCTGCCGACAGGTCCTTTTGTCATGCTGCTGATGCCGAGCGGCTTTGGCGGGATGGAGCCTCTCTGCTTGGGTGGAGAGTGAGGGGTGGGGGTGGGATCCTCGTGGAGACTCCCGGCTGGTAGGTTTCTCTGTGCCTGGCGATCTGCTGTTCTGCAAACCAGTACCTGATGTTCTGAAAGCGGCCCCCTCTTTCTCTGCTGTGTCTCTGGGGCTCCCACAGCCCCCGCCGGCCTGGCTGGCCAGCGGCTTGGCGCACTGCCGCGCGGCCAGTAAAGGTTGGGGGAGGGGTCTTCGCTTTTCTCTGTTTTGAAATTCTTCTTTTCCTCTCTTTCTTTTTTTTGTTATTCTCCGCCTCTGGTTTTTCTCTGAGTGTTCATCTTTTTGTTGTTGTCGGTCTCTTGGGGAGATTAAGCGTTGGAACTTGAACTCTCTTTTTGGTTGGAGAGAGCTGTGGCGTTTCCCTACTGCCCCGTCGCCATCTTCCCATTTTATCTTAAACCTACTTCACTGTTCTCTTCCTAATCCATGGTTCTAGGTGTGTTTCTAATAATAGCCTAAATTTAGTGGCTATAAACCCTAAATCACTCAACTATTAATTTCATTTAATTGTTTTTCAATATGATTGGTTTTCTGTATAAATATGAGCTTATACTCAGCTTCGTGCATCTACCTCATGGCATAAGCAGAGACTAGGCTTATTCTACCTCAAATGCAAGAGGTTAGCCAAATAATAGCCTACAGTATTCCTGCCTAGGAGTCAGTCAAGTAGTTGAGTGCCTGAAAGAAGGAATGCATTCCTGGCATGGGAAGGGGTGGGAGAGACAAGAGCCTAGAGAGCAAACTGGAAGTCACAACATTTAACAACTTCTCCTTTGGGGAAACTGACCTTCTGCAAAGTGGCAGTGAGATAACACCTAGTGAATTTTCATATATGAAGGAAGTTGTCATGTCTCACTACACAACTCACTTGTAGTCAAAGAAAGGGTCATTCTTTTGTGTCCTCCATAGATCCAATATCACTTAATCTCCATATTAGACTTTGCCCAGACGACTCTATTCCTACCAGAAGATCCCTAATGAGGAGAAAAGTGTGATCTCTTGGCTTCTGACTGGCCCTGTGGGAACTGAGGCCACTTTTAGTTTTGAACCTGTTCCTCCTTATAAGGCTGTGGTGGGTGGTAGGAAAGCTCATTCTCTGAATTGTGCCCTAGTACCAAATCTCTTCAGAGAAAGTCAAGGAATGACAGATTCTGCCTGGGGTGGTGTGGGGGGGTGAGTTTCTCCATTTCCAAAGAGTTCAATTAATATCTGATTCTGAGGCCCAGATGTAGGTCCTTCACCAGATCCTCCAAGTTGGAGTGGATGTTAGCTCAAACTCCAGGCCATTCTCATATTTCTCCAGCTCTTTCTCATGAACAAAAAAGTCATGGAGTTGAGTTCAGAAACAAGGAGAAATGAGAGTAGCAGAAAAATCATAGGCAGGGGGAGGAATTAGAAACTTTGGGTGAAAAAAGGGCTCAGAAAATCTAAGATCACTCACATCATTTGGGAATCACATCATAAGATTAGGGAATAAAAGTAATAAATTCCTACCTAAATTAGTAACTCCACTGCTTTGACTGCATTACAAGTATTCTGTCAAAAGGTAGCTGTCCTAAATCTATTTTGATGAGGAAAATGGAGCACATTCTTTCCTCACAAAGTTCTGAGTATATTCAGCCATAGCCAGGTTGTTCTTACTCTCTATTTTTCTGTTATTTTCCTTTGCTGGGTTCTATCAATGACACTTGACAGTGTTATCATCTTCCGACATGTAATTACATTTTCTTTTAATCCATTTGCTATAAAAATCAAACAAATTATGGAGAAAACTATGTCTATGGTACATTTTCTTCCATGTCATATTTATTTTATGTTAAGTATTATTTTAATAATTTCATTTTTAAAACTTGAGGAAAATGTTTTGTTACTGCACTAATTATTTGTACCTGTTTTTGTATTTTCCTATGTGTGTATGTTTTTTTATTAAGCTTCTGAAATTTTCTTTTTCCCCAACTGTTTTTCTTCTTAAAATTTCTTCAAATTGTAAACTATATATGATGGTCCTGTATGTGTTCATTGCTATATTTAAATTTTGATCTAATATCCACATATTATAGATTATCTTCACCCTATTGTAATTGCTCTGAAAATCAATATGGAGGTCCCTCATTAAAGCAAAAACACAATGCCACAAAACCCAGTGAAATTAGGATTAGGTATCTATCCAAAAATATTTACCAATGATACAGTGGAAACATTCACTTCTCACCGGTTGCTGGTGCCTCACGCCTGTAATCCTAGCTACTCAGGAGGCTGAGATCTGAGGATCGAGGTTCAAAGCCACCGGTCAGGAAAGTCTGTGAAACTCTTATCTTCAATAAACCACCAGAAAACCGGAAGTGGCACTGTAGCTTTAGTGGTAAAGCACTTGCCTTGAGCTGAAGAGGTGAGGGAGAGCACTCAGGCCCAGAGTTCAAGCCCATGACCGACCCCAAAAAAAGCTGATAATGAGCTGCTAGAGGTAGTTTCCTTAAAAAATCTAACAGCCAAAACTGGACATGCAAACCCAGAGCTCTGCACCACATCAGTCCGCCATGCCAATTGCTTCTACCATAGTACTGGTTACCCAGTTTACCCACTCATGACCTTTTTACCCTGATTGTGCCCCACAATCCCTCACAACTTTTACTCTTTCACTTAGTCTATGCT
This sequence comes from Dipodomys merriami, assembly GCF_024711535.1. NCBI lineage: Eukaryota > Metazoa > Chordata > Mammalia > Rodentia > Heteromyidae > Dipodomys > Dipodomys merriami. Next base: position 3,157,135 of record NW_027202727.1, read on the forward strand.
TTCTTGTCCCTGATAAACTGTTCTGGATGCCTGTATTAGCTACCCCAACACTTGCAAAGCGGTTGCTGCTACCCAATTTCCTGCCACTTCAACTAAGTTATGACAGTCACAATTACACTTTCCCTGGTATCCTAGTCTCTGCTACTCTTTTCTGCTACCCATAATTCATAACACCATGGTTCCAGCCACCTGATCCATGACACCCTTGTCTCTGATACCACATTCCCAAACAAAACAAGGGAAGAGTGGGCACAGAAAGTCGACTTGGGTACTCCTCTTGCAGGCACATTGGGACGTTATTCCTCAGGTATTTAACACAGGGGAATTACTGGTGGTGGAAAGAAATGAGGTTACTCAGAGGTGACCAATATCCAAGGATATCAACTGACAACTTGTTGCTAGGAAAAGAAAGCCCTAAGGTGAAAGATAATGAGAAAAGAAAATTTTACAAAGATATTGGGGATGATGCAATAGGTTTAGCTTATACTCTTCTACTAGTGATCTGAATTATTTTTTGACATAGATATGTAACTACTTTGCATTTTAAAAATTATATGAAGATGCACATTTATGTGGCACTTATATTAATTTATGAAATAGTTACATAAGATCACATTAATGATATTCAATATTTTATGTTCAATGTTATGCTCATGAGTCTGCCTTTGGCAATATGAATTGAGCTCTCTAACAACAAATGGAATTTCATTGTCAAATACTACAAAGAGATTACTGATGCTAGTACCAAAATGAAAGCTGGAACAAGAAAGCTGAAAGTTTGAAGGGAAGGGGTCAATGGTAAGGGCGATGATGAAAGAGAAATTTTTCACCATAGAATCTTGGAAGAATAGAATGTGTTTTGTTGAATTACTAGCTTTTTAAACCTTCTTAGAAAGCAGAACATTATTTTTTATTCTTGCTTTTTGGAAGCTCTTTAATGAATGGTTTAACCAAAAATTATCAAAATTACTATGAAAATTGAATTATGTGAATTATCAGATTAACATTATATTCAAAGTTGCCTTGAGATGCAGGAAGATTGGATTCTTTTCTATTAAATTAATGGAATAAGCTTCCTTTGAATGGTTGGACAGTCCATGACACTTGTTCCAAAACAAGAAAAGATACTGGAGAGAAAAAAAAAGAGGAACGAGACTCAAGGCACCTGAAATTAGCATGTTCTCATTTGGATTTTAATGGTTTTTTTCTACAAAGAATAAGAATTTCATCTTAACAAAATAATTTCAAAATGGATGTGCTACAGGATAGCTTCTAAATGTAATATTTAATGTTGTTGGATTACTTGAAGACAAATGTTTACAGAAAACTTTAAATTCCAGAAAAAGTGTAATGTTCCAATAAACACCTAGAAGGAATATAATTTAAAAATTCACGGTTCAAAGCAAACCCTGGCAGGAAAGACTGTGAGTCACTTGTCTCCAAACAGGAAGTGGCACTGTGGCTCAAGTGGAAGAGAGCTTCTCTTGAGCTGAAGAACTCAGGGATATGCTAAAACCCAGTCCCTGAGTTCAAGACCTAGGACTGACAAAAAGAAATTTAAAAAATGAAAACATTAGGGCTGGGAAGGTGACTCAGTGGTAGAGTGCTTGTCTTGCATGAATGAGGTCCTGGTTTCAATTCCTCTGCACCACATAAGCAGAAAAAACTGGAAGTGGCGCTATGGCTCAATTGATAGCCTTGAGCTATCAGGGTCCATGCCCAGACCCAGAGTTCAGGCCCCCCTACCAACAACAACAACAAAAAAAATTAAAGCATCAAACAACCTGAAGATGTTGACCAGAATAATGAGTGAGGCATTATCCGTTTACATGACTTAGTGACTTGAAACCTAGTTTACCAGGGGAGGTGGTGGGCAATTTATGTGTTTGATGAAACCTGCGAAATTATTTTGTACTCTCCCAAGGATGGAGAAAGGAGGGAATGGGGGAAGTAGGATAAGTGTTTGGCGGCCTTGCCTTTTGGTTCAGTGATTGTTTTCTGGAGTCAAATTCAGAGAAATACTGCTTGCAATCCTAGTTGCATGGGGAATGAAGAAGCCATGTCCTGGAAGTGGTTTTTGCACTGCCCTTGGCCCGGTTCCAACCACCACTGGATAATCCAAGTCCCATTTGAGGACCAAGATACCTTGAAGACTACTAATCCACTGAGCAGGTGGACTTAACCACAGCCAGAAAAGGCAAAAAATTCAATGCGGAGGGCAGCACTGGAAAAATCCTGTACAGAGGGGGTTCAGTTACATGAGTAGGGTAAGGAGTACATTTCCTATCGAGCATTGTTGCCTCCTCCTTGGTTTTGTCCCTACCATCCCTTCCCTCCCCACCTCTCCAACTCCTTCTTCCACTATCCCTGCCTGACAGTGTAAATTCATTTTCTACATAGTGTCCTGTACATCTCTTCGTCACAATGGGTCAACCTGCAGCCCCATTTAAGCATTTTGCTACATCCTTTCAACTCCCCAAATTACAAAAGTGAATATACAAGATGCACAACATTGGAATCAAATACAGTGAAAACAGGGGTTATATCGTGGGGGGGATGAAGCTACAAAAGAAACACATAGTGCCTTATAAGTATATTAAAAACAAAACCAAGACTGACTTGGGGTATATTTCAGTTAACATCATCTTATATGATCATATGTACATAACCTTTGATCTTCTTTGCTTGTCCTAGACATGTACTAGTCCTTGCAAATAAGGGAAACCATGGGACCTATGTTTCTTTGGGCCTGGCTTACTTCACTTAATATAATTTTTAACAAGTCTTTCCATTTCCTAACAAATGGGGCAATGCCATTCTTTCTAATGGAGGCATAGAATTCCAGTGTGTGTGTGTGTGTGTGTGTGTGTGTGTGTGTGTGTGTGTGTGTGTGTGTGTGTGTGTGTGTGTGTGTGTGTGTGTGTACATACATATATATACACATATATATATATGTATATATATAATATTTTCTAGATCCATTCATCTACTGAGGGGAATCGGAGTTGGTTCCATATCATAGCTATGGTGAGTAATGCTGCAATAAACATGGTTGTGCTGGTAGCTTTGGTGTGATCTTTTTTGTGATCATTTGGGTAAATGCCCAAAAGTGGGATTGCTGGGTCATAGGGAGCTCTATGTGGAGTCTATTGAAGTACTTCCATACTGCTTTCCAAAGTTGTTGAACAACTTTACACTCCCACTAACAATGCAGTAGAGTTCCCTCCAGCATCCGTAATTATTACATTTCTTGATTATAGACATTCTAACTGGAATGAGGTACGATCTCAATGTTGTCTTGATTTGCATTTCTTTTATGGCTAGAAAACTTGAGCATTCCTTCATGTGTCTAAAGGGAATTTTTACTTCCTCTTCAGAGAAATCTTTCTTTAAGTCTTTAGCCCACTGAGTTATCAGGCAGTTGTTTCTTTGAGAATTTAATTTTTGTGTCCTAAGTATATTTTAGATATAAGACCTTGTCCATTTTATGACTCATGAAGATCTCCCAGTACGTGGGCTGTCTACAGTTCGTGTTAGCTTTTACCTTTGCCTTGCAGAAGCTCTGCTGTTTCATGCAATCTCATTTGCCCAACTTTTCTTTGATTTGTTTTGTTTCTTGTTCTCTATTAAGAAAATTTTGGCTTGCACTAAAGAGCCCTAGAGTTTCTCCTATTCCTTCATGTAATGTTTTCACAGTGTCTGCTTTTATTTTGAGTTCTTTTATCCATTTGCAGTTGATTCTGGTGCAGGGCGATATATACAAATCTAGTTTTAGTTTAATAGGTGTTTAACCAATTTTGCCAACACCATTTACTGAGAAGGCTGTCTTTTCCCATTCTATGTTTTTTAGCCCTTGTCAAAGATTAAGTGGCTATAGGTCAGTGGATTCATTTCTGAGTCTTCAGTCCTTTTCCATTTGTCCTCAGGTTTGTTCTTGTGCCATTATCTCTTTGTTCTTATTACTATGGCTTTTTAGTAGAGTTTGAAATTGAGAACTGATATTGCTCCAGCACTGTTCTTTCTGCTAAGGATTGAGAAACCTACAGCCAGCATTATAGTTAATGGCAAAAAGTTAAAATAATTTCTTACAAATTCAGGAATGAGATAAGGATGTCTTCTCTCTCCATTCCTCTTCAACTTAGTATTCGAATGCCAGCTGGGGCAATAAGACAAGATGCAAACTTAAAGGGGATCTAAATAGGGAAAGATGAAGTAAAACTATCCCTCTTTGCAGATGACATGATCTTGTATTTAAAGAACCCCATGGACTCCACTCCCAAGTTACTTGAGCTGATCAGAAACTTTGTCAAACTAGCAGAATATAAAATTAACCCTCAAAATTCAATGGCTTTCCTGTATTCCAATAACGATAAGAGTGAGGCTGAAAATAGGAACACAATACCTTTTTAATATCCCCCCCTAATACCTAGGAGTTAACTTAAGAGGTGAAGGACCTCTATGATGGAAACTTTAAATACCTGAAAAATAAAATTAAAGCAGAACTAAGGAAGTGGGAAACCTCCCACGCTCCTAGATTGGGAAGAGTAACATCATTAAATTGGCAATACTGCCAAAGGCTATATCCAAATTCAATGTGATACTTATCAATATTCCAATCTCACTTTCAATGAAATAGAAGAAGTAATCCAAAAATTCATATGGAAGAATAAAAGTCCCCGAATAGCAGAGAGGATTTATGTGATTCTCATTTGGTATTACCACATTTATTCTACAAAGTAATCTATGGATTTTAACTTTCTTCCCTCCCTTTGGATAAACCTCACAAAAACCCTGGCTCTAGCTCCCAAGACACCTAACTCTTAGGTCTAGACAATTGTTCCTAGATAGTGAATTACTTAGTTGTATTTTGAATGCATAAAACATGCATATAAAACTAGCATATTTTGATCTCATGAGAAAACTGCCTTTTCCCTCTCTCAAATTCATTTCCTGATAGGCATTTTTAGAAAGAATATATTTTCATTTTTAGATGAAAGTATTGTAGGAAACTATGTTCATAATCTGGCTCCTCCTGCACCTCAACACCTAAACACAAATGTCACAAAGCATTTATAAGAAACAATACAAAGACCAAACACTGGGAAATGCTCAGATGCAGAAAGTTTTACAAAACCCAGAATATAACTCTGCTGTCTGAGGCAGGGGCTCTCTGTGTAAATTAACAAACCCCAAAAGAGCAGCCAGGAGTACCGGACATGAGTGTCCCTGGCTGATAATCCAAGGACAAGGAGCATGGAAGGGCACCCTGAGCCTTCAGGAGAGTGTCTGGAGGAAAGTTTCCTTGCCAGCCTGAGTACAAAAGTTAGCATCACCCCACCTGGGCCTGTATTTCTTGTCTTCTCCCCACAGCTGAGCACAATCGTCCACTGCTCCACGGATGATACTGTACAAGCTGATCCCCAGAGTGGCTTCTGTTTTGTCTGCACTCCTTTCTAGGTGGGTGTTCTCACGCCCTGCTTTGTGTGTGTGCTATCACGGGCTGATCCTTACGGCCCAGGCCCATGGGGCAGGTGGGTGCTAGATGTGGGTCAGTGGCACTGTGTCATTCACGCAGCAGCTTCCCTAGTCCAACAGCAGGTACACCCTGATATCCTCCCACAGAATCAGGCGAGATGCCCAGAAGCACCTGAGTTGGGCAGGCTGCCACTAGGATCCTACTTCATCAGAGGGACCAGGATGCCAGATGAAGTGGCTGCTTCCTCAATTAGTAATTATTTTATGGAGCAGTTATAAACAAATTGACCCACATTACTGTATGATATATAATGATATATCCTTGAGTCTCTAGTCTACAAAATCATTGAACTTGATACTAGCAAGAATGGATTTTATTGTATGCGTTTATAAGGCCTAATGGCAAACTGAAATAAAAGTACAACAAAACTCTAATCCAAAAAACACATTCTTAAATCTCAGAATTAAAAAAAATTGTATGTAAGTGGTGCAAATAAAGTTATACTAGAATAGTAAAATACACACAAAAATACAACATTCGTTACATTCAAAAGTAAAATAAGGAGGGGGGACCAAGATGGTGACGGGGCAGTAGGGAAACGCCACAGATCTCCCCAACCAAAAAGAGAGTTGAGTTCCAACGCTTAATCTCCCCAAGAGACCGACAACAACAAAAAGACGAACACTCAGAGAAAAACCGGAGGTGGAAAATAACAAAAAAAGAAAGAGAGGAAAAGAAGAATTTCAGAACAGAGAAGAGTGAAGACCCCTCTCCCAACCTTTACTGGCAGCATGGCAATGTGCCAAGCTGCCGGCCAGCCAGCCCAGCGGGGGCTGCCGGAGCCCCAGAGACACAGGGGGCCGCTTGCAGACCACCCGCACAAAAGCGGCCTGAGGTAACGGTTTGCAGAACAACTGTTTGCCAGAAACAGAGAGACCTACCAGCCGGGTGTCTCTAAGAGGATCCCACCCCCACCCCTCACTCTCCAACCGAGCATAGAGGCTACATCCTGCCAAAGCCGCTCGGCACTGGCAGCACAACAAAGGAACCTGTCTGCAGACCAACCGCACAGAAGCCGCCGGAAGCACTAGACCCGCCCGTTCTTGAGCGCAACAACCCGGCAGGGGCCTCCTGGGTCCCAGAAGCACAGGGGGCTGCTTGCAGATCACCCGCGCAGAAGCCACCTGAGCATGGACACTGTGGCCCCAACAGCTTCCATAGAGGCAGAGACAGAAAAGAATCACACAGAGCCACCACCGCCCAGCCCAGCCCGCAACCACCCCAACTGAACTAGGATTGCAACAACAACTGATGACCTACACCACACAGAAACAACCAGCTCCAGGGTGAGTACCCCACAGGGGACAGTGCATCCCTCAAGGTACACCAGAGCTGGAGGGAATCCCCAGACCCTGACCTAGACTCCCTACACCAACAGCCGAACCACAGGACCCACTAAAATTGGGAACTGTTCGAGAGCTGCACCAGCCCATGGAGCACATTCCGATGGCCAGGCCAGAGAAAGAGTGCCCCTGGAAGGGAGCTTAAATGCCCAATATAACAGGAGAAGAAATTTGAACTGTGTCCTCCAGGCTGCATAACCTAGGTGGTATACACATCAGCACAGGCCTAAGGAGCGCGCTCCAGGCTGGGGCCGGAACCAGGCCCGGGGATCTGGCGCCTGAACAACACAACCAACTCCTCCCAACTGAAGTAAAAAGCTGAGCATACGCCTCAACAGAGGGGAGAAAATCAGGAAACAGCACTCCCCGGAAAGCACGCCTGTGACAACAAAAGACCTAGAGGCCCAGGACAAGAGAAGCCCAAACACCACCAAAACTCCACCCATATACCCTAGGGTGGGAACTGGGCAACACAGGCTGCCAGCACCTGATAGTAAGCAGGAGCTCAGACTGATAAGGCGGCTCAGCAATAGAGTGATAGTCTTGGATGTATGAGGCCCTGGATCTGATTCCTCAGCATCACAAAAGCAAAAGGTTCAGAAGTGGTGCTGTGGCTCAAATGGTAGGGTGCCAGCCTTGAGCTGAAGAGCTGAGGGACAGCACCCAAACCTACAGTTCAAGCCCACAACCAGCCCAAAACAAACAAACAAACAAACAAAAACACATCAGGAGCCCATAGCAGACTCCAGTATTTGGGAGAGTGCATCCAGAGCATCTGTTCTTCACAAGAGCACCCTTAGGAGCAAACACAAGCAGTCTAGGCTGCTCAACCCTTCCAAAGGCGGAAATTGCCAGCAATCTACAGCAGAGAGCTGAGAATCCTAAGTAGGTCAGAATAGCAGCTGGAAATAGGCTCCCAACAGAACCCAGATCAGGCACAGACTCTCTCTACCAATACAGAATCAGCAACCAAGCAAAGACAGACACACCAAAACAAAATTGAAGAGCAGTCTCCTGAACCCCCATGCGAAAATCACAGAGAAAAATCACAAGGTTTACCATCACCCAGGACAGCAAGCTCACCTCAAAAGCCAGCAGCCACGCAGGGGAGAGCCCCAGTGGGAGCAAAGCTGGAATGGAAGACAAAAGCTACATCCAAGGGTTGCTGGAGGCAATGACTCAAGAAATAAAGCGAGAAATTGATCAGAAATTGAAAGAGCACAAGGATGAACTCTCCAAAGAGATACAGGGTATCAAACAAGAGATGCATGCAAAAATAGAAGCTGCACAAACCTCAGTAAGAAGTGAGATAAACGCCAAATTAGAGGAAATACATACTGAGATCAGTACTCTGAGAACCAACACTGAATCCATAAAGGGATCCATTTCCTCCATGCAAACCACAATAGAAGCCACTCTCAACAGAGTGAATGAAATGGAAGGTAGAGTGTCAGATACAGAAGACAGAATACACCAACTGGACCAAAAAGTGACAGATTTGGAAAAATCACTCAAATTAAACCAAAGGGAAATTCAAGAGCAAGCAGATAATGCCAAGAAGTTTAACCTTCACATAATCAAAGTGGAAGAAGCTGAGGAATTACAGAGCAAGGGAATGCAACAACTTTTTAACAAGATAATCAATGGAAATTTTCCCCACCTCAAAAACGACCATCTTAATTACATTCCAGAAGCTTATAGAACACCCAACAAGCAAGATCCCAGGAGAAACACTTCTAGACACATTATAGTAAAAATGATTGATCTGAATAATAAGGAACAATCCTGCATGCAGCAAAAATGAAGAAGGAGCTATACTACAACGGGAAAAAAATTAGAATCACTGCAGAGCTCTCCACACAAACAATGGATACTTAAAGATGTCCTACACATAGAAAACCAATAAGACCACAATAAAGGCCAATAAATGGCATCCAAGGGAATAAAATTAGAACTCAACACTAAAAGCCACCAAAGAAAAGTCCTGTAACACATGGAGGCTAAACAACACACTGTTGAATCACCAATGTGTCATAGAAGAGATTAGAAAGGAAATGCAAATGTTCGTGATATTCAACAAAAATGAACACATAAATTACCAGCTTCTCTGGGACACAGGAAATGCAGTTCTCATAGGCAATTTTGTACCTCTGAGTTTCTACATCAACAAATTAGAGAGATCTGAAAACAACAATTTAATTAGACATCTGAACCTTCATGAAAAAGAGCAACAAAATAAACACCAATCCAGTAGATGGGAAAAATAATTAAATTTAAATCAGAATTAAACTAATTAGAATCCAAAAAACCTAGAAGAATCAACAAAACAAAGAGTTGGTTCTTCAAAAAATTAACAAAAATTGACAGACCCTTAGCAAATCTTATCAGAAGAAGAAGAGCACACAAGGAAATAAACAAACTCAGATATGAGAATGGAAACATCACCACAAAAACAACCAAGATCCAGAACATTATAAGGGAATACTTCTCAAAGCTTTTGCTAATAAGTTTGAGAATCTGGTAGAAATAGACCTTTCCTAGCAAATATTGACATGACAAAACTAAACCAAAATGAGTTAAACCAACTTAACAGACCCATATCAAGCATTGAAATAGAAACATCAATAAGAGTACTCTCATCTAAGAAAAACCCTTGACCAGATGGATTTACAGTGAAATTCTACAAGGACTTCACAGCAGAGCTCACACCAATACTCCTCAAACTTTTCAATGAAATTGAAAGAGAAAGTGCACTACTGAACTCATTCTATGAAGACATCATAACCCTCATCCCAAAACCAGGCAGGGACTCATCAAAGAAACAGAACTACAGACCCATTTCTTTGATGAACATTGATGCAAGACTTCTCAACAAAATTTTGGCCAATCGACTTCAACAATTCATCCAAAAAATCATACAACACGATCAAAAAGAATTCATTTCAAGGTTGCAAAGCTGGTTAAATATATGCAAATCAATTAATACAATTCATCACATCAACAAAAGCAAGGATAAGAACCACATGATTATCTCAATAAATGCAGAAAAAAAACATTTGACAAGTTCCAAAACCCCTTTATGATGAAGGTTCTGGAAAAATTAGGAATCCATGGAACATTCCTCAAAACAATAAAGGCTGTATATGACAAACCTACAGCCAACATTATACTTAATTGTGAAAAACTAAAGCCATTTCCTCTTAGGAATGAAACAAGGATGTCCAATCTCTCCACTTCTCTTCAATTTAGTATTAGAATACCTAGCTACAGCAATAAGACAAGAGGCCATCATTAAAGGATCCAAATAGGTAAAGATCATGTAAAACTCTCCCTCTTTCCAGATGATATGATCTTATATTTAAAGATTCCCACAGAATCCACTCCCAAATCACTCATGCTCATTGAAAACTTTGGCAGAATAGCAGAGTATAATGTTAACCCTCAAAAATCAATGGCTTTACTATACGCCAACAATGAGAATAGTGTGGCTGAAATAAGGAAAACAACTCCATTCGTAATAGCCCCACAAAAAATAAAATGACTAGGAGTTAGTTTAACTAAAGATGTAAAAATCTTTATGATGAAAACTTAAAAACCTAAAAAAGGAAATCAAAACAGAACTTAGAAAGTGGAAAAACATCCCTGGATTGGAAAGTTCATCATCATGAAAATGGCAACACTTCCCTAGGCTATGTACAAATTCAATGTGATACTTATGAGTATTCCAACCTCATTCTTCAAGAAAATAGAAGAGGCAATCCAAAAATTCATATGGAACAATAAAAGACCTCGAACAACAAAAACATTCCTTAATAGAATAGTGCTGGAGGAATATCAATACCAAATTTCAAACTCTACTACAGAGCCATAATAATCAAAACAGCTTGGTATTGGTACCAGAACTGATCTCAGGACCAATGGAATAGAAGTGAAAACCCAGAAATTAACCCACAGACATATAGCCATCTAATTTTCGATAAGGGAGCTAAAAAAATAGAATGGAAGAAAGGAAGCCTCCTCAGTAAGTGGCTGGCACAATAGGTTAATCACTCATAGAAAAATAAAGTTAAATGCTTATATATCACCCTGCACCAGAATCAACTCCAAATGGATCAAAGACCTGGAGTCACAGCAGACACCTTAGGTCTCCTTGTCACAGGTCAAAATTTTCTTAATAGAGACCCAGAAACACAACAAATCAAAGAAAGGTTGGACAAATGGGATTGCATGAAATTGCAGAGCTTCTGCATGGCAAAGGGTAAATCTAGCAAGATCAATAGAAAGCCCACGGATTGGGAGAAGATCTTCACTAGCCATACAACGGACAAGGGTTTCATATCTAAAATGTACCAGGAATTCACAAAAGTAAATCTAACAACAAATCCTCAAACAACTTCCCAATAAATAAGTGGGACTTAAAGAGAAACTTCTCTGAAGAGGAAAGAAGGATGGTCAATAGACACATGAAGAAATACTCAACTTCCCTAACCATAAAAGAAATGCAAATCTAAACAATATTGAGATACCACCTCACCCCAGTTAGAATGGCTATAATCAAGAACTCTAATAACATCAGAAGCTGGAGGGGATGTGGACAGTAGGGAACCTTACTGCATTGTTGATGGGAGTGTAAATTTGTTCAACCACTTTGGAAAGCAGTATGGATGTTCCCTAAAAGACTTCACATAGCGCTACCCTATGATCCAGCTATCCCACTTTTGGGCATTTACCCAAATGATCACAAACATGATGATACTAAAGCTTACCAGCACAACTATGTTTATTACAGCCTTATTTACTATAGCTAAGATATGGAACCAACCCAGATGCCCCTCAGTAGATGAATGGATCAAGAAAATGTGGTATACTTACACAATGGAATTCTAGGCCTCCATCAGAAAGAATGACATTGCCCCATTTGTTAGGAAATGGAAGGCCTTGGAAAAATTATATTAAGTGAAGTAAGCCAGGCCCAAAAAGTATAGGTCCCACGGTTTCCCTTATTTGCAATAACTAGTATATTTGTGAGACAAGCAAAAACGGTCAGATAAGTTGATGTTAGGTGAAATGAACCCCAAGATAAGGACAAAAATGTTTTTTTTGTCTTGGTATTGTTTCTAGCTTATTTATAAGATGATTTATTTGTTGCTTTGTATGTCCCTCCCCCATGTTATAACCCGTTTTGACTGTATTTGATGTTGGTATAATTTGTGGAGGAGAAGGGAAAAACAAATTCTTTAAATAGGGATACAAGTGGACCCATTGTTTGGTGCATGGGTTGGTTTTGGGTGGGAGGGGATGGGAAGGGATGGGAAAGGGAAACAAAGTAGGGGGCAACAATGCTTGATAAGAAATGTAATCGTTACCTTTCTCATGTAATTGTAACCCCTCTATATGTATTTTCACAATAAAAATCATGAAATAATAAAGTAAAAATCCATGTCAATTTTTTGTGTTGTTGTTGTTGGTCGTGTGGCTTGAACTCTGGGCCTTGGCGATATCTTGCAGCTCTTCAGCTCATTGATTCCACTGAATCACTTGAGCTACATTGCCGTTTCTACTTTTCAAGTGGGTTATTGGAGATAAGAGTCTTACAGACTTTTCTGCCCAGGCTAGTTTTGAACCACCATCCTCAATCTCAGACTCCTGAGTAGCTAGGATTACAGGCATGAGCCACCAAAGCCCAGATCCAAGTCAATTTGTAAAAAGCAAGCTTATTGAAACTTCTGGCTTTTTCCAATAAACAATCTTACTTTTTAGCATTAGTTTATAACTATGAGTTATTTTTAGATGTAACTGTAAAGTTTTTAATAGAAACAAACATAATTTTTACTATTGCTCAGTATCTCACAAAATCCCTTGTAATTGACTTTCCCCAAAGTCAATTATTACATACTATTACTCACTATTATTACACTCTATATTACATATAGTGTGAAGCAAAAATAGTTTGGACCATTTCATATAAATTATTAGATGGTATTTTAGCATTATAAATTTGCATCTGTGATTTTAAAAGAAGGAAAGTGTAAAAGTGTAGTGTGTCCTAATTAATGCAAAATTCATGAGTTCATACAGACAAAATTATTTTCTTGCCACTAAAGGTTTGAAGGAATACTATTGGAAATAGTGAGGCAAGAGGAGGAAGAATTCCAATCATGTCAAAGAATGTCTCTGTTATTCTGCTACCCCTTCCACTAACAAGACCTACCCGGTACCAGATGTCACAAAACTTCAAGTATCACTCTTAGAAATCTATTTGGAAAAGTTCTAAATCACTGATTATTTATGTACTTTCTGTTATATGAAACAAAATATAGACATATAACAATTGAAATAAAATGCACACATATGTTGAAGTCACCACAGCTGGAAAAACAACCAACAAAGTAGAACTCCCCCAGGAACAAAAACATGTTGTGTCTGGTTGTTTCGAATCACAAAATCCTCAAATACATGTTATCCTTGAGTAGCTCCATAAAGATAACTGTCTCAGAAGTACAGTTGTGTTAATTTGTAATTAAATTCATCTAGATGAACCTAATATAGCAAATCACGTGAATGGATCAAATTGTTTAAAACAAATGTGACTGTATGTGGAGTGAGAGCTGCACATATTTAAAAGAATAAAATAAAAATCATCACATACTTAAAAAATTCAGAAATGCAACCAATAAGTCCAATAGTATCCATATTGAGACCTAAATCCTACTGATTTAACAAGAACAAAATATGCAAATAATAGAATCTGAGCAGTGTACCTGAGTGTACATAATTTTAAACTACTCCAAATTACACTTTGTAGAAGACTGAATGCGGGTTAATTAAAGGAAAACATCAACCCATGATATAAATGACATTAAAAATCTCATGAAAAGAGAGAAGTAGTTTCTGGAAAATACTATTTTAATAAGTGGTGGTCAAAATCTTTCTAGTACAGAAAAAATTGCATACCTATTTAGTTAGATCCAAAAAAGATCCAAGATACTCAAAGTGATTTGAAACTTTGGCAAAATAGCAGGATACAACTGTAACATTATTATGAATGTTGACTCTGGCATGGAATTAATTTCCTCTTTGATGTGACAAATGATTATATGAAAGAACAGAATTTCAAATAAATATCAAGACCTAACTAAACATATAATCAGAAAAGTCATAATGCAAGCCATATTGCAACTGGGATAAAAGAAATACCAGTTATGCTGATTCTGTATTTATTGTAAATGTTGATTTTTTCATAAATTATTTCCTTTAGCTTGCATTTTTAAAATACTGTGTTAATTATGTATATCTTGGTGACTAATTTTGGATTCCTCCTTCAATTTAGTTCTGAGTATAATGTCTAACTTCAGTTCCTAACCCAAGAAATGATGTTGATTACAAAACAAATCTAATTACCACTGTTTTATTTATTTATTTTTTGGGGGGGTCCAGTCGTGGGGCCTGAACTCTGGGCCTGGGTGCTATCTCTCAGCTCTTCAGCTCAAGGCTAAGGCTCTACCACTTGAGCCACAGCACCACTCCCGGCTTTTTTTCCTTTTGCTTATGTGGTGCTGAGGAATCAAACCCAGGGCCTCTTGCATGCAAGGCAAGCGCTCTACCACTGAGCCACCTTCCCATCCCACCACTGGTTATAATACACAAAATCTCATAAGCCTGACACCAGTAAGCATTGGTTAACATTTTGATATCGTGGTCTCATGACTGATGAGGCTTACCTGCATGAGTATAGTTGTACCTAGATTCCTCAGCTTAAATTTAGCCACTGTTAAAAAATGTTTATATCTTTATTTGTCACCCATCGGAGATTAAACCTGAGTATAAACCTAAGAAAAATGATAAGGTGAGAATTTATCTTTATAGATATAAAGTAAACAAGATTCAGCATAGAGTAACTCACTAGTTTAAAGTCAACCTATTTCTCCAAAACTTTCTAAGCATTTCCTTACAATGTGTATTATTCTCAAGGGAATGAGGAATGTGAGAAGAGGACTAACCTAGCATTATCTTTAAATGCACATAATTTGGATTTACCTCTTTATTTTGCTATAGTCATTTTTTATTTAAAAACTGTTTGAATAATTGATTTTCAGGTCAGGTATAATATATCCTTGTTGCATATTCCAAAGTACATTCAGAAAATTCTATATAGCAATTAAGTAAAGAAAGTCCAGGCAGAAAAAATGGCATCTCTATACTATGTGACACCCAATACTTAGGTAATTCATTATGCCCCCATTTAATGAATGTGATTGTTTAAATCTTCATCAAGTATTAATTAAAATCAATCAGTGTCCTATAAAATAATTGTGTATAATTTTATCCTAGAATCATTCAAGAACTGCCCATTCAATCATGACATACATCACATTCCATTGGTATTCATATGGATAGGAATGAGTTTCTTAGGATCTCCCACCTGCCATTTGGAGGTGGCAGGACCAGGATTCAAACTGTGGGCTCCAGCTCCAACCACTTCAACCTGAGGATAGGGAACTCACCGGTCTGTCCAAGAACATCAGCAAGACCAGTGATTAGGCAGGTACCAGTGGCTCTCAGCAGTCCTCCTTGATACTTACAAGGCTGTGATAGGAGGATCATGGTCAAAGTCACCCTAAGCAGAAAAGTCCTTGAGACCCCTGTCTAACTTCAGTGCCAACAAAGCCAGAAGTAGAGCCGTATGGCTCCAGTGGCAGAGGGCTAGCCTTGAGCAAAAGCAGCTCATGGACTGTGCCCAGATCCTGAGTTCAAGGTCCGGGACTGGCAAGAAACAGACATACACAACAATCTGTGCAGCCATCCAGCTATACAGGTCACCCTTTTGTCCCCAACTCAATTGGACAGAGTTCCCTGGGAAAGGGGCTAGAGGGCCACTGTCATCTTGACTCCGCCCATTCTGGGTGCATCACAGGATTCCAGCCACACCCCCATTATTTCATGGTTCTTTCTGACCAATGGGATACAAGAATTATTGCCACGCCCATATTCCATGCTGTCTTATAGATGGACTAGGCTCTGTTAGCACAATTGGAGGCTGAGATCCACAGGGGGAAAATCCTTCCACAGGAGCAGCAGGCCCGCTGTAGGCACCCGGGCCACCAGGTAGCTCAGTGCCAGACTAAGCTGGAGCCACAGGCCCTCTCCCCCATGAGCTTTCACCACAATATGTGTGGGGATGGGAAGCGGGACATATGGGTATCTAAGAAGAAAATCTGCTTCATCCATGACCTGCCTGATGAGGTGGACTTCCAGAGTCCAGCAAGTGAGCTCCACCATGGATACAGCCAGCTATCAGCACACATCTGAACCATCGAAGAGTCCCTTTTGGTATGTAAAGAGCAGATGTTGGTCCTGCATGAGCTGTGCTGGGAGAAAGCCGAGTGCTTGCACTGGCTGTCCCAGGAGAAGATGGAGAAGAGGAGAGTGCTGCAGGAGCTGCAGTTGCTCCCAGCAGGGGAAGGCACAGACAGCAGTCTCCAGATGCCAGCACAGGCTGAGCCCCCAACCACCAACACCGCTTCAGATGCCTCAGGGCCGGTGGTGGGTGAAATGAGGGAGGAGCAGAAAGGTTTTGAAGAATTGCAACTTGAAGACAGCATGGAAACTGCCAGAGGAGAAGTCAGGGTTCCCGAACCCATAGTGGACTCCCCCAAGAAGCATATCCTGCCAAAGATGCCCCACATCCAGATCCACCCACAGCTCCCAGGCTCAGGTGAGGAGTGCTCCCTCACTTTCTTCTGTAGACTGATGCAGATGATGACTCTCTATGTGACATACTGACTCTCAAAAGCCTTGGCAGCCACCAGAAGTAAGTGGCCAGGTGCCCTTCTCTCAGGACTCCATCTGCCAGGTGACGGGAAGTTAAACTGGGGGTCGGGTAGGGCATAGGCTGCTGGGACTTGGCCCAAACTCAAGGGACATCTAATGGCCCATTGGTGGCCAGGAAAGAGGCCCATGTTATGCTTATCACAAATAATAAATTATTTACAAAGCAAAAAAAAACCCCTCCAACAAAGATTTGTTCTTCTAGTCCTGGGGCTTGAACTCAGGGCCTGGCCACTGTCCCTGAGCTCTTTTTTGATCAATGCTGGCCTTCTACCAGTTGAGCTCCACCTCTCCTTCCAAAATTTTCTGTGTGGAATCGAACCCAGGGCTTCAGGCATGGTCGGCGACCACTCTACCACTGAGCCACATGTTCAGCTAAGATGATTTCCCCCCCCCAAACCCATATGGCCATTCCTCAGATAAATAGGGCTAGGATGAATATGAAGCACAAGTCTGGTTAACAACAAAATACTCCCCCGCCCCCTCTTCCCAAACCCTTAGTTGAAGTTTCTCTTCTAACATTGAGGGATGAGAAAGGGAGAAGGGAGTCCTGAGAGAGTACCAACAACAGTGGCCCCCTGAGTCCTACATCCTCTCCCACACGTGGTCCTCCAGATTCTGATCTTACCTGATTCAATGTGGAGTCTACACTGTCTCCCCACCACTGCAAGGCTCAGGATGAACTAAATGTCAGCCCTGGCCTCAGCCCACACCCAGGGTGGAAGCTCCTAGTCCCAGACCCACTTCCCCCTCTGACTGCCCCGAGTTAGGCCAGACCCACCACTCACCACTATGTTGGTGGTGATGACCTCATGCATGGATTACAGGAAGACAGTCTATGGCAAAGAGCAGAAGCAGCAGGGTGAGGAGGGCAGAAGGAGGAGGGATGATTGCTGTGGGACCTTCCTTGGAGCCCTCCTATCAAGCCAGAGCCATGCTGACACAAAGCATGGACAAGGCCAAGGGGTGAGACGAGATGGAGGAGCACGGGACTAAAGCAGGTACTGTTTTGTCTTGGAGCACTTGAAAATTCCAATTATATTTGGCCCATGCCAATCCCAAAGCCAACATGCAATGCCTCTCCTTGTTGCTGTTGGCCGTGAGTGCTGTCCCTGAGCTCTTTTTCTCAAGGCTGGCACTCTACCACTTGAGCCACAGGACCATTTTTGTTTTCTGACTGTTCATCAAGGATAAGAGTCTCATACATTGTCCTGCCCAGACTCGCTTGGCACCATGATCCACCAGATCTCAGCTTCCTGAATAGCAATGATGCCAGGCATGAGCCACCAGTGCCCAGTATATGATGCCTTTTGAGGCATCTTGGCAAGTCTGTAAATGAGCCCCAAAGGGCCTGGATAGAACATGACCCACTCAAGGAGCTGGGATGGGGGAAGGCTGACCTCCTAGCAATTCTGTTTCCCAAAAATTAAAGATGTCCGATGGTATATGCATCAAAGACCTAGGCCAGCAGCCACCAGGCTTAGTGGGGAAAAAGTAGAGAACACCCAAAGATTGTAGTGTAGGAATTTCTGATTTTGTATGCATGTGGGGTGTGTGTGTGTGTGTGTGTGTGTGTGTGTGTGTGTGTGTGTGTGTGTGTGTGTGTGTGTGTGTGTGTGTGAGTGTGTGTGTGTGTGTGTGTGTGTGAACTCAGGGCCTAGGCTCTATCCCTGAGTTTTCTTGCTCAAGGCTAGTGCTCAGCCCCTTGAGCCACAGCCCCATTTGCTTTTCGATGGTTAACTGTAGGTAAGAGTCTCAAGGACTTTCCTGTCCAGGGTGGTTGAAGCATGATGGGGGCCCCAGGGAAGCAAGAGTAAACACAACTCGCAGGTACAATCTCTATGGTGGGCGACTCCTGCTCCCTGGTGGCCAGACGCAGAACATGCGGCCCCATGCCATCATCCTCAAGAGTTCAATTTGGGGAAGTGACCAGGGCCAAGCTGACTTTTGCTCACCCTGATTGCTGATGCCAGAGCAGGTCTGTTCCACCCTAGGCCAAGAGAGCTCCAGGAGGCCCGGCTTACCAGGGACACAAGGAAGGGAGAGGTCAGCTCCAGGCTGAGCTAAGAACCTTTGCCCACGGATACCCCAACTTGGCCTTACTTATCACCATACGACCTGTCAAAGAACAACCCCACAAAACAAAATGGGAGCTGTGCCTCCAAGTGGTAGAGCTCTAGCATTGAACCAGAGAGCTCAGGGACAGGGCCCCCAAGCTTTGAGTTCAAGCCTCCCAGCTGAACTTTCCCCATAAAACACAGGTTGGCTAAATGTGAACTAGTAGGATTTGTGAAGTGTTTAAGAATGGTGATACTGAAGAAAGCACCCTAATTCTAATGACAGCTGAACTTGTGACATACAGCTTTGTGGTGAGTCCTTCAAAAGGCACAATTTCTGGGTCCTTCCCGCATGGGGGTTTTGTGCTGAGTCCCCAAAATGGTGCTGTTTGCTGGATCATCCCAAAGGGTGCTATGTGCTGAGTCCCTGAGAAGAGTGGGCTGTCCTGGGTTTTTCAAAGGGTGCTGTGTGCTGAGTCCATCACACAACATACTGTAAGCTGAGTCCTTCAAAATGTGTGGTATGCTAATTCATTCCAAAGGGTCGTGCTATGTGCTGAGCCCTTGAGAAGAGAGGGATGAGTTGAGCTTTTTGAGTGCAGTGTGCTGAGTCCTTTACACAGGGTGCTCTGTACTGTCCTTCAAATGTTGCTGTGTGCTGACTTCTTCCACAGTGTGGTATGTGTTGAGGCCCTCAAAATCGTTCTATGTGCTGAGTTTTTTTTGTTTTTTTTTTTTGTTGGTTTGTTTTTTTGGGGTCCGGTCATTGGGCCTGAACTCTGGGCCTGGGCGCTCTCCCTCAGCTCTTCAGCTCAAGGCTAGCACTCTACCACTTGAGCCACAGTGCCACTTCTGGCTTTTTTCCTTTTTGCTTATGTGGTGCTGGGGAATCGAACCCAGTGCCACCTGCATGCAAGGCAAATGCTCTACCACTGAGCCACCTTCCCAGTCCATGTGCTGAGTTTTTGAAGGGTGCTGTGCACTGGGTGTTTTACACAGGGTGCTTCATACTCAGCCCTTCAAAGGTTGCTGTGTGGTCTTAACATGGTGTGATGTGTGGAGTCTTAACATGATGTCCCTGGGAAACAGTGCTATGTGCTGAGTTTTTCAAAGTATGCCATGCACTGAGTCCTTTACACTGCGGGCTATGGACTCCCTCCTTCAAAAGGTGCTGTGTGCTGAGTACTCTACCCAGCGTACTGCATGTTGAGTCCTTCAAAGGGAGCTGTGTGCTGAGTCCTTTACACAGGGTGCTTTGAGCTGTTTTTGGAAGTGCGTTGTGTGCTGAGTCATCCCAGAGGGTGCTATGTTCTGAGTCCTTGAGAGGTAGTTATCCCCAACAATCACACACACACAAACACAAACACACATACATGCATGAGTGTCACCATGCAACTGCTTGGTGAGTGGAGTGGAGGAGGAAGCCTCAGGGCCCAGTCAGGGCTGTGACTGTGGGTGGGGGACGGGGCCCAGGGGAGGAGGGGGCCGAGCCCAGGTGCCCACTTTGGTGGCAGCAATGGCCAGGGACCCAAGGGTTCAGGGTCATGTGTGCAACAGGGATGGGGTGGCCCAGGAGAGGATTGTGGGGCCAAGAGAGAGCAGAAAGAAGAGTTAGCATGAGCACAAGCACCAGTGGAAACGGCTTCAGTGGTGGTGGCCGCCCAGATCATAGCATGGGATGCTGAGCCTGCATGGCAGGCACTTCGCTGGGCGCAGCCCCTCAGAGTCGCGGCAGCCATGGCGGCAGGGAGCACAGCAGAGCAGAGGCTACTGAGGTGGAGGCGTAGACGGTGGCGGAAGCCGCCTTCACAAGGCAGGAGGCCACTGAGGCGGCGGTGGTGGCTGAGGAGAAGGAGCAGAGGCTGCACACAGCCCCACCACGTGCCTGCAGATACCTCCTCCTCCTCCCAGCAGCACCGTGTTTCAAACATGGAGCTGACAGCACCAAAACTCGGAGCCTCTTTCAGGCACCTAGGGGAGATTGTGTGCCCCTGGATGGCTTGTGGCCTTGACTTGGTCCAGGCCTGTGGTCCTCAGACTCGGGGCACGCACCCGGAGTTGCAGCTTCTCCCAGCAGCACATGTGAATGGCCGCCCTGCATGCCTGCATCCCACGACCCCTGCACCCTGCAACCCCCCTACTCTACCCTTCCCCTACCCGTGAGGACCAGGAACCGTTCCTCTCACCTCCCCTCTCCATCCCCCCTTGGACATCCCCTGCGCCCCACAGTCCACCCTGGCTCTGCCACAAATGCACTCCAGGGGTGGGGGGTGGATGTGGGTGTCTACCCAGGGATCCCAACCTCATCCCTAGTGGCCAGTGTTCCAGGAAAAGGGGAGCTGCAGGGATGGGTGGGGAGGGGGCACCACAGAACCCCTGGCCTGGAGCAGTGGGAGCCACATAGCCATGCATCTGCACCCTTCCCTGCTGGGAACCTGGTGGCTTTAGTCAGAGGTGGGAAGCAGCACCTCCACACCTGCCTTCTAAGGTCTTTTCCTTTTCACTGGGAGGGGGTGTTAGATGCAGAACATAGGCCCCCTTGATGTGTGAACCTTTGTCTTCTGTGCTCAGTCACCCTTTCACCTGAGGACATTCCCACAAGAGCTCACTAGAGAGGTGAGGGCACTGGGGTCAGATAGAAGGTGGGTATTTGGCAGAGAAACACACCCCCTATGACAAACATACACCTGGCTTGTACCCCCAAACCTGGGGGGGCTGACAACCCCAGTTTTCAACAGTTCTGACTGGGTGATCACATTTCCCAGCTCAGCCAACCTCTGCTAGTGTTCCCAGGCCATCTGGTCTCCTTGTCCTACCCAAGAATCTGCCAAGTCACCCAGAAGTATCTAGGCTGGAAGTAGGGAGTCCATCCATATATATAGCCTTTAGGACCCCAACAAAGTCCCCAACAACGACCCCACCCCATGTCAGACACGTCTCTGGAGGCACCATGACCCCCTACTTTGTTTTCTGTCCAGGCTCTGAGGAGCCACCTGTCTCCAGACTCCTTCACCCAGCGTCCTAGGGTTTTGGTGAATGGGGATTCAAGGCTGGTTTTTGCCAAGGGGAAGGGTCTGGCCCTAGAAAAAGGGGGAGGCAGGGTGGTTCTGCATTATTAGAGCATTGTTCCCCTTGGGTGGGAGCCCCTGGTTCTGACAAGGGAACCCCCGTGCTCGAGCTGGTACATGCCCAGATGAGAAACCAACAAACTCAGGAGAGTCACTGCTCTGAGTCTGTATGCTTATGTGTGTGAGTGAAAGAGAGAAAGACAGAGAGACAGAGAGACAGAGAGACAGAGAGAAAGAGACAGAGACAGAGAAAGACAGAAAGACAGAGACAGAGAGACAGAGAGAGAGAGAGAGAGAGAGAGAGAGAGAGAGAGAGAGAGAGAGAGAGAGAGAGAGAGAGAGAGAGAGAGAGAGAGAGAGAGAGAGAGAGAGAGAGAGAGAGATCATCTTTCTCAAGGTACAGCCTGTCTGTGCTCAGGTGAATAATCAGTTGGCAAATTCATGGATAAGTCTTCTGTCACTGGTTTGGATTTTTGTGTGTTTGTGTTTCTCTCTCTCTCTCTCTCTCTCTCTCTCTCTCTCTCTCTCTCTCTCTCTCTCTCTCTCTCTCTCTCTCTCTCTGTGTGTGTGTGTGTGTGTGTGTGTGTGTTGGGATAGCAGGGAGATGAGAACAATGAAAATATATTTGTCACTGTGTCTAAAAAGAGCAAGAGCATTTTATTTGTTGTTCTTTAATCATTAATGTCCAGTATGAGCCCAGCCAAAATTTTTGTATTCTCTTTCACCGTTTCATGGCTCCTTTAGGGAAGGTTTCAGTAGATGTTCCTTTTCACCTCTTTCTTCCCCTTTCCTGCAGCCCACAGTAGCTGCTGGACCTGTGTTGGTCTCCCTTAGGAGGCCTGTGTGAACTGCAGACCAGAGTGGACACCTGCCCTTCTGTCTTCAGCCAGAAGGCTCATGAGGCTACTGTGACCACAGCTGCACTCCTCCAGCCAGACAATATGCTCTGGTGTGTATAATTGGAGCTAATTCAAAGTTGGGAATGTGTCTGCCAAACATAAATAGGGAATGAGATGGGGGGGGGAGTAGGGCAGTGGCTGTGAAGCTAGGAGGGTTGGGAAGTGTCAAACGGTGTGACATGGCAGATGGTTCACCGTGATCGAGAATGAGAGGGGAATCTTATCCAGGCATTGGCAGTGTCTGTGGGCATCAGGGAAGGGGGCTCCGGGCACCCAATGGTGGTGTGGATACCCTCCCGGGGCAGTGCACTGGTGGGCAGTCCTCCCTGGAGTTCTGCAGACTCCAATCTGTGCCCTCCTGGGCTGTTTCCAGCTGGGCAATGATAAGCAAGTGTGTTCCCCATGCTGGAGCCTGCTTGGGATCAAGACATGGCAGTTAGCTAGGGCTCTCTGAATGCCATTTTCTGTAACCTGCTGTAGGCTGTCTGCAAGGAAAAGGGGACCACTGACTTTGGAACCCTTTAAGTTTGATTGGGACAAGTGAAATACCAGATTTTCCAGGGTTTTTTTTTTCTTGAAGCTGGCAATTTCTACTAATGCCTGGGATTCTGGATTGGTCAAATTAGATGTACCATTTCAGCCACCAAACAATGACGTTCAAAGTGGCACAAGCAGAGTTCCCAAGCCAGATGGTCTCCTGCTATGAAGGTCATGCCTTGACTGCCTTTCTCCGGCAGCTGCTGATTCTCCTCCGGCTCTCTCTAGGGTGACCACTACAGTTGAGGATATCATGGGGAGCACAGACTGTGACCTCACCATCCGCAGCAACCTGCCAGCTGTGAACAGAGACAATTCCCAAAACCTGTACTGGACTCTGGGAGATTCAGAGACCCGGGATGCCTCAAGGATCCTTTCTCTGCAACATGAAATTTGGGGGCCAGATATGGTGAACCATCCTTTCTGGCCCCAGGGAGTGGAGAAGAGGGCTCTTGAGCCGGGCATTCACTTCACAGCAACCTTGTTCACACCAGAGTAGGGAATTGAGTTCCACAGAGCTGGTCAGTGGCTGGATAGAGATCTTTGAGAAGATAGGCATCCCAGAGACCCCGGAATCCAGTGAGTACATCATGGCTCACATCCTTGGAAACAAAACAGTTAAGTGGGTGGCACCAGGAGGGTAGGAAAGGAGAGAGAACAGTGAGAAAGCTACATCAGGCTTTGCCCCCACCAAGGATGCTTACCTGAATTGAATGGGACTTTTCTGTAGTATTGTTGTAGGCAGATGCTCATTTATTTATACAACAAACGGTTACAGTGTGTGCCAGGGCTGGAAGGGAAGGGGGCGGCATAGACAATGGAAGTTCCAGTGCTGGTTCCACATCACATGAAGAAATCTTGGTTTGAGTTGGATGCTGGTGCTTCACACCTGTCATCCTAGCTACTTAGGAGGCTGAGATGGGAGGATTGAGGCTTAAGGCCCAGGCAGGAAAGCTTGTAAGACTCTTATCGCCTAGTAACTACCAAAAAGAAAATGCCAGAAGTGGATGAGTCGCTCAAGCCATAGACTGTTGGCTTTGAGTAAAAAGGCTAAGGGACAACACCCATGCTCTGAGTTCAAGGCTTAGGAGTGACACAAAGAGAGGAAAGAGAAAGAGAGGAGGAAACGATGGAGGGAGAAAAGGAGGAAAGGAAGGAAGAAGGGAGCATGCAAGCTTTGGTTTGGAGTCCCTGGATCAAGGGAGCCAACCATTCACAATCTCTGTGGGGTCAGTTTCAGAGCCAAAATCCAGTATGTAGGACAAAGCCACAGACCCCTCAGTCACTTCATGACATCCAGAATCTGTATGGTCTCTGACTGCAGAGGGAAACAGTCTCGGGTAGACCATAGGGTTCAGGGTGGGTCACAGAGTTTCAATCTCCCCTGTCTCACCGAGTTTATTTTCCTGTCAGATAAGAAAGTGTCCAATGGCTAGAGAGGTATAGAGTGAAAGAGTGTCAAGAGGGGTTGTCAAGGGATAAGCATTGAAACGGACCAGCTCAGCCGGAGCACTGGGACCAATGGGACAGGGATCTCGGGATAGGTGGGCAAAGGAGTTGGCGAAGTGACAAACAGACATAGACTCAAAAGAGTTGCATCTGAGTGTATCTTTATTGAGGAGAATTAACATTTTTATACAGTGTGTGATTGTGACATAAATTTTTTGTTTATTTAAGCACGTAATCAATTTTTTAAAGGCAAAGCATTGATGAATTACATGCAAATTAATGACTATTCCACCAACTGTTTAAGCTAAGTGGTGCGAAACAAGTCTAGCATATTGTTTAATAGAATACATCATCTATTCAGCCTTTTTTATGTTTAATAATTAACAAACCTAAGACAGGGCTGTACTTACATTATACTCTTTTTAATTTTATCCAATTAATTTCATCTTTATAAGCTCCTGTATAAGGAAATGGTTCTTGGTTGGTTCAGGAAATATGTCACTAACTTTATATTTTGTGTGAAAACACCATCTATTCCCTATAACGTAAGTTGGACTAAACTTAATCATAACTGTTGGGAGAATCTTTCTTTTTCTTATATAATCAGAGGTCCCTTCTTTTTTAGAACTCTCTAAACTACTGGGATAACTCTTTCTAACTTAGTTTAGTTTATTGATTTTGTCTGTTGGACATATCTAGAAATTTTAAGTCTCTATATTTACTATTCGTGAGCTGCAAAACCGCTTGTGAAGTTGTAGGAGTTTCTGGAGGCAACGTCACATCAGATGATAGATTGATTGGGGGGTTGCCCACATTTAATCTTTGGCCTTAGTCTTTATTACTTAGAGAAGCCATCTCTATTGGACTGGAAAAATACAACATGCTCTGTTCACGGATCAATAGAAAAATAGCCAAAACGAGAATAAAGGCAACGAATGTACAGCCAAGAAGAATATAGTAAGAATAAAGGTAGAGGCTATAAAGGTGCAGCCAAGTGTATGGGAAGCCTTGAACCAACACTCCTTTCCTGGGGGCATGCTTCCTTGAAGCTCTTTGTCCAACACAATCTCTCACGCAGACTCCGCAGAAGGTGGGGTGGCACCCACTGGTCACAGAAAGATGTCCACTCAGCTGGAAATACCAGGAACCACTGGAAGTGAAGAAACTTAAGTGTTTGACCTTGTTTCTCTGGCCAGAGATTATTCATTGAACTTGCAGTCCCTTATTCTGTTGTCCATGTCAAATCAGAAGCCATTTATCCACCACAGGCAGCTTTATGGAAGTGCTCTGCCCACCTGCGCTGGCCTCTCTTTGCTGAACCCAGCTAAGGACTCATTGCAGATACATCTTCATGGCTGCTTTGCCTGCTGTGATCTCTGCTCCTTTCCAAACGCTTGCTTCGGCAGCTTTCTCTCCATTGTGCCTCTCGGACTGGGTTCCCATGGTGGTTGGATACTGAGCTGCTTGTTAGAGGAGGAAACAAGAGTTGTTGTATACAATGGCAGGTCTGAATTGGCCTGGAGGCAGGACAGACGCTCTCCCAGGTGGGACTTGTCAGGGCACAGGGCAGGCATCCTGCCACTGGGCCCTGGGTCACTGTGGTGAGCAGCAGTCACACTGGAATGTCTCTTTCTCAGACAACAACGGGTTAAGTCTGACCAGATTGTCTTTTTTAGGGAATCCAGTTCTCCACCATCTCCTGGGGGATGCCTGGGGCTTGAGTCTATGCCAAGCTCCACTTCTGTCCAGAACCTTTCATTCCAAAAGTTTCAACCAAGTGTATGTGGCGTGGCAAAGCATGAAGATGAAGAGGGAGGACGATCCCAGATCAGGCATGTCAGGCCATTGTAGCCATGACCTCAAATGACAACCTAGACTATCAGTGATAGAGCCTTCGACACAGCCACATGGCTCTTAAAATCCTGGCACTCTGGGTTCACCATTGACGACCTGGTTGTCGTTGGCTACAGGATGCCTGTGCAGTACATCCTTGGGGAAAGGGAATTTTGCTGGCTCAATCTGAAAATGACACCCGCAGTGTTCATTCCTGGACAAGAGACAGAGATAGACATGCCACTGGCACAGGACAGCCAGGAAATGAGGGCGGGAGTCAGACCCGTGTTGCTCTGAGACTTCCTCTAGGGAACTCTAGGGCCCCGTGACTGCCACTCTCAGAGGTAGAGGTGGGTCTCTTTGCTGGCTCAGCCTTTATTCTACAAGACAGATGTAGGATTCAGAGAGGGCCCACTGAAGGTCGAGGCTGGTTGGAAAACCAGAAGCACTGGGTTCTGAGCAGGGTTGTTTCTTTGAGGATACTCACAACCCAAGATCATTCCTGGGATGGATCAGCCCATTTCTCCTTCTCGAGAGAGAGGGACCTAGAGCCCTCCAGTCTGCATCCCATGGCTGAGAAATCTATTCATTCCCATATCCTTGGTTGGATAACTAGACCTCAACGGACTGCCCAGTGTCGAGGCAGGACAGGGAGAGATCTTGAGTCCTTGATGAGGTCATGGTCAGTATGAGATGTTTTTTTAAATTTTTTTATTGTAAAGATACTATACAGAGGGTTACAGTTACATGAGTGAGGTAATGAGTACACTTCCTCTTGAACATTGTTACCCCCTCCATTGTTTTCCCCCTACCATCCCCTCCCTCCCTCCCTTCCCTGAGGTTCTTTTTTTTTTATTGTGATTAAGTGATTACATAATTTCCGGAAATTCACAGTATTGTGGAATAATGATGCTCATTTAAAGTCACAAGTTCATTCTAATTTTCCTGGAGCAAATTGTCTATCACAGTCTGTAATATATAACGGTGCTCACATGTTATATACCATATATATGATCAGCAGCATGGGGATATTTGGTAGTGGTTCAACCAGATGAGTGGGAATTCTTTGTTTCTTAAGTCCTATTACTTTTGTCATATCACCTAACATTTTGGATTTAGCATCCACTTATCAGGGAGACCATGTACTGTTTGTCTCTTCGTTCTTGGCTTACCTCGCTCAACATGATTCCTTCTAGCTCCATCCATTTCCCTGGAAATGCCATTATTCTGTCATTTCTAATGGCTGCATAATATTCCATTGTGTATAGATAACACAATTTTTGGATCCATTCATCTGTGGTGGGCATCTAGGTTGTTTCCATATCCTAGCTATTGCGAACAGTGCTGCAATAAACATGGAGGTGCACGTGTCCTTGTATATTGGTTCCTGTTGTTCAGGGTAGATGCCTAGAAGTGGTATGACTGGGTCGTAAGGGAGGTCAATCTTTAGCTTTCTAATGACCCTCCAGACTGCTTTCCAAAGTGGTTGTATAAGTGTACATTCCCACCAGCAGTGTAATAGCGTTCCTCGTTCTCCACTTCCCCTCCAGCATTTGTGGTTGGCTGATTTGTGGATGTGGGATATTCTGAATGGGGTAAGGTGGTGTCTCAGGGTTGTCTTTATTTGCATTTCCTTCACCACCAGAGATGATGAACATTTCCTCATGTGTTTCTTTGTTTTGGCTATTCTAGGTCTTTTGTTGTTCCATATGAAATTTTGGACTGTTTTCTGTATTTCAGTGATGTACGTCATTGGGATTTTAATAGGAATTGCATTGAATTTGTATATTCGTTTTGGAAGTATTACCATCTTTACTATATTAAGTCGGCCTATCCAGGAGCATGGGAGGTCTTTCCATTTCCTAGTGTCTTCTGCAATTTCTTTCTTTAACTTTTTATAGTTCTCATTAAATAGTTCTTTTACATCTTTGGTTAGGTTAATTCCTAAATATTTTATTTTTCGGGAGGTTATTGTGAATGGGGTTGCTCCCTTTATTTCCCTCTCTTCCTGTACATTATCAGTGTATAGGAAGGCAACTGATTTTTGTGGGTTTATTTTGTATCCTGCTATTTTGCCGAAGTGATTTATGATTTCTAAGAGTTTGGGGATGGAGTTTTTGGGATCGTGGAGGTATAGTATCATGTCGTCTGCAAAAAGGGATAGTTTAACTTCTTCTTTCCCTATGCGGATCCCTTTAATGTCTTTTTCTTGCCTTATTGCCCTGGCTAAGGGTTCTAGGACTATATTGAAGAGGAGTGGAGACAGTGGGCATCCTTGCCTTGTTCCTGATTTTAGGAGAATTGGTTGTAGCTTTTCCCCATTAAGTATAATATTGGCTATTGGTCTGTCATAAATGGCTTTTATTGTTTTTAGAAATGTTCCTTCTATTTCTATTTTCTCCAGAGCTTTTAGCATGAATGAATGTTGAATTTTGTCAAAGGCCTTTTCTGCATCTGTGGCGATAATCATGTGATTCTTGACCTTGGCTCTGTTGATATGTTGGATTACATTTATTGACTTACGTATGTTAAACCATCCCTGTGTCTCTGGGATGAAGCCTACCTGGTCATAGTGAATTATGTTTTTTATGTGTTTCTGGATTCTGTTACCTAGAATCTTGTTAAGGATCTTTGCATTTGTGTTCATCAAGGAGATTGGCCTGTAATTCTCCTTTTTGGTTGGGTCTTTGCCTGGTTTGGGAATGAGTGTGATATTGGCTTCGTAGAATGAGTTTGGGATAGCTCCCTCTTTCTCTGTTTCTCTGAAGAGCTTGAGGAGTATGGGTATTAGTTCTTGTTTAAAGGTCTGCTGTGAATCCATCTGGGCCTGGGCTTTTTTTTTATTGGAAGATTTTTGATAGCTTCCTGTATCTCATTGTAGGATATTGGCTTATTTAATTGGTTAACTTCTTCTTTGCTCAGTTTGGGCAACTTGTATTTCTCTAAAAATGCATCCATTTCTGCCCGATTTTCTTCCTTTAGAGAGTATAGCTTTTGAAAGTAGTCTGTTAGAATTGTTTGGATATCTTGGGTACGTGTTGTGATGTTTCCCGTGGCATCCCTAATCCTATTAATATGGGTTTCCTCTCTTCTTTTTTTAATTAATCTAGCCAATGGGCCATCAATTTAGTAAATTTTTTAAAGAACCAGCTTTTCATTTGGTTTATTTTGGTTATGGTTTTCTGATTTTCTAATTGGTTAATCTCTGCTTTTAATTTGGTTATCTGGCTTCATCTAGTAGCTTTAGGTCCCATTTTTTTCTTGCTTTTCTAGCTGTTTTAATTGCAACATGAGATTTTTTACTTGGTCTGTCTCCATTCTCTTGATGTGGGCACTGAGGGCAATAAATTTGCCCCTCAGGACTGCTTTTGCTGTGTCCCACAAGTTTCTTTGTGAGGTGTTTTCATTTTCATTGAGTTGTAGGAAATGCTTTATTTCTTCTCTGATCTCTTCTGTTATCCAGGCATTGTTAAAGAGTGTGCTGTTCAATTTCCATGTATTGGAGAAATTTCTGCGGTATGCTTTGTTATTGAGAGCTAGCTTGATTCCACTGTGGTCAGATAGGATACAGGGGATTATGTCGATCCCTTTGTATTTGCTTAAGTTCCTTGCATGAACTATGATATGGTCTATTTTGGAGAAAGTTCCGTGAGCTGCTGAGAAGAATGTGTACTGTGTTGTTTTAGGGTGAAATACTCGGTAGATGTCAGTTAATTCCGCTTGAAGTATGGCCTCTCTTAATTCGGTAGCTTCTTTGCCAATCCTCTGGTTGGTAGACCTGTCCTTTGGTGAGAGTGGTGTGTTAAAGTCTCCTAGTATTATCGTATTGGGATCTATTTTATTCTGTAAGTTTGAGAGCATTTGTTTGACATATCTGGGTGCACCAATATTTGGGGCATATAAGTTGATGATGGTTATATCCTCCTCTTGGATTGTTCCCTTTATTAATATGTAGTGTCCGTCCTTGTCTTTCTGTACTGATTTTAATGAAAAGTTTATTTTGTCAGATATCAGGACGGCTACACCTGCTTTCTTACTGGGGGCGTTTGATTGGTAGATCTTTTTCCTCCCCTTCACTCTGAGTTTGTTTGTATGTTTGGCTGAGAGGTGGGTCTCCTGAAGGCAACAGATGGATGGTTCTTGTTTTCTGATCCAGTCCTCAGTTCGTTTTCTTTTAATTGGCGAATTCAGCCCATTTATATTAAGAGAAAGTATAGAGAGATGCATTGTTGTCCCTGCCATTCCGTTTTCCTAAGTTTTTCTTCTCTCCTTTCCTCCTGTGCTTGCTCAGTTAGACTTTGAGTAACGCTTGTTTGGGGCAGGCCCCAGTTCCTGGTTGCTTTCTTCAGGTTGTGTCCCCCCTCTTAGAATTCTTTGTAATGCTGGCTTAATGTTTATGTATTCATTTAGTTTTTCTTTGCTATTAAAATTTTTCAGTTCTCTATCGAATGTGAATGCTAGCTTTGCCGGATATATCAGTCTGGGTTGGCAGTTATGGGCTCTCAGAGCTCGTGTGGTGCTTTCCCAGTCTTTTCTTGCATTCATTGTTTGTGTGGAGAGATCTGCAGTGATTCTACTTTTTTTTTCCCATTGTAGTACAGGTCCTTCTTCATTTTTGCTGCATGCAGGATTGTTTCCTTATTATTCAGATCTATCATTTTACTATAATGTGTCTAGAAGTGTTTCTCTTGGTGTCTTGCTTGTTGCGTGTTCAATAAGCTTTTTTGATGTAGTTAAGTTGGTCGTTTTTGAGGTGGGGAAATTTTTCATTGATTATATTGTTAAATAGGTGTTGCATTCCCTTGTTCTGGAATTCCTCACCTTCGTCCACTCCAATTATGCGAAGGTTAAATTTTTTAGCATTATCTGCTTGCTCTTGAATATCCCTTTGGTTTAATTTGAGTGATTTTTCCATATCTGTCACTTTTTGGTCCAGTTGGTGTATTTTGTCTTCTGTATCTGACACTCTACCTTCCCTTTCATTCACTCTGTTGATCGTGGCTTCTATTGTGGTTTGCATGGAGGAAATGGATCCCTTTATGGATTCAATGTTGGTTCTCAGAGTACTGATCTCCCCTCTCAATGAGGTATGCATTACCTCTAATTTGCGGTTTATCTCACTTCTTACTGAGGTTTGTGCAGCTTCTATTTTTGCATGCATCTCTTGTTTGATACCCTGTATCTCTTTTGATAGATCATCCTTGTGCTCTTTCAATTTCTGATCAATTTCTGGCTTTATTTCTTGAGTCATTGCCTCCAGCCACCCTTGCATGTAGCTTTTGTCTTCCATTCCTGCTTTGCTCCCACTGGGGCTCTCCCCTGCGTGGCTGCTGGCTTTTGAGGTGAGCTTGCTTTCCTGGGTGGTGGTAAACCTTGTGATTTTTCTCTGTGATTTTCGCATGGAGGTTCAGGAGACTGCTCTTCAATTTTGTTTTGGTGTGTCTGTCTTTACTTGGTTGCTGATTCTGTATTGGTAGAGAGAGTCTGTGCCTGATCTGGGTTCTGTTGGGAGCCTATTTCCAGCTGCTATTCTGACTTACTTAGGATTCTCAGGTCTCTGCTGTAGATTGCTGGCAGTTCCCGCCTTTGGAAGGGTTGAGCAGTCTAGACTGCTTGTGTTTGCTCCTACGGGTGCTCTTTTGAAGAACAGATGTTCTGGATGCACTCTCCCAAATACTGGAGTCTGCTATGGGCTCCTGATGGGTTTTTGTTT
The DNA here is from genome assembly GCF_024711535.1 of Dipodomys merriami. Lineage (NCBI taxonomy): Eukaryota > Metazoa > Chordata > Mammalia > Rodentia > Heteromyidae > Dipodomys > Dipodomys merriami. The sequence continues at coordinate 3,189,398 of NW_027202727.1, forward strand.
GTTTGTTTTGGGCTGGTTGTGGGCTTGAACTCTAGGTTTGGGTGCTGTCCCTCAGCTCTTCAGCTCAAGGCTGGCACCCTACCATTTGAGCCACAGCACCACTTCTGACCCTTTTTGCTTTTGTGATGCTGAGGAATCAGTTGCAGAGCCTCATACTAAATTTCATATTTGCCCATTGAGCTACTCTTCCCAGCTTGTGAGTTCAATTCAGCAAGTGTTCATTATTTGAGAGTTGAGAATACTGAGGTAGGGGAGAGAGGGAGGTTTAGTGAAGGAGAGGAGAGATTGATAGAGAGAGGGAGAGAGGAGAGATGAGGAGAGAAAAGAAAGGAAGGAAGGAATGAACAAACGAACAAAGGAACAAAGAAGGAAGGAAAGAAAGAAGGAAGGAAGGAAGGAAGGAAGGAAGGAAGGAAGAAAGGAAGGAAGGAAGGAAGAAATGATTGAGAATGAATGGTTTGGAGTCAGGAATTACATGGCAGAGGTACTAATTGTATTTGGTATTAGGTCTGCCCCAGGCCATGCAGACCCTATGCATATCCCTAACTCTATCCCTCACCCTAACACTCACCCTAGCCATCACACTCACCGTAAATTTTACCCTCACCCTAACCTTAACCCTAACCCTAATCCTAAATCCAACCCTCACCCTCTCCCTCACACTAACACTAACCCTAACCCTCACCCTCAACCTCACCCTCACCCTAACCCACTTCTTTGCTAAGTTTCCACCCTTTATGTGTTACCTAGTTATCTGGGACTCCTGAAGGCAGCCACCTCCCCTCTCCCCCCCATTAAGTCACAACCTGGTCAGCTACTGGTCACACTTTCCATCTGACCAGAGGAGAGTCCCAGGCCCCGAGGTCACATCCAGATCCAGTGTGGTCAGACTTTTCCCCAACCTGGGCATACCTCATCTGGTCTTTGGCTTTGATACGACTTGGCCCTAGGTTGGGTCACCAACACCCCCCCCCTTTTCTACATGCCTCTCCTCCATGTATGGCATGGGCAGCAGTTCAGTAAATAAACTACTTTAGGGGCTGGGAAAATGGCTCAGTGGTAGAGCACTTGCCTTGGATGCATGAGGCCCTGGGTTCGATTCCTCAGCACCATATAAGCAAAAAGAAAAAACTGGAAGTGGCACTGTGGCTCAAGTGGTAGAGCTAACATTGAGCTGAAGAGCTGAGGGACAGCGCCCAGGCCCAGAGTTCAGGCCCCACAACTGGACCAAAAATAAATCAATACATAAAAGTAAACTAATTTACCTGACTGAATACCATGTGTTGTTTTCTTCATTGGCTACCTACTGAAACTTACCTAATTAATATACCTTACACTTCAGAGTTTCTAGTTATGAATCCAAGGATATTTTTCTGACACATTTGAGTTCAGTATCTACAAAACATATGTACTAACTCATCATTTACCAGTATAAATCTGCCTGGAATCTTTTTTTTTCAATTTTTTAAATTGTGAAAATAACGTACAGAGAAGTTACAATTACATGAGCAAGATAATGAGTACATTTCTTATGAAACATTGTTGCCTCCTCCTTTGTTTCCCCTTCCCATCCCTTCCCATCTCCCACCTCCCACGCCAAAATTGTAAAGTTCGTTTTTTGACATAATGTGTTGTACATCTCATTGTTGCAATGAGTCCACCTGTATCCTTATATGAAGAATTTGTATTTTCCCTTTCCCTCTACAAAGTGTACCAACATCTGAATCTTTAATAGCGGCATAATTAACCTTAAAGTTTATTTTGTTTGCTTTGCTTTCTTTTCTTTTTTGCTTCAAGTAATCAAAGATTTGCTGGGCCAATCTGAAAAGATCTCTGCCTTCATACTTTCTAATCACCCTGGGCTATGTGATACCTGCTCAGATGAGGGACTTTGAAATTCTGGAAAGCAGATGCACATCATAAGGCCCTATGGCTTTGGAATTTCCCACATTCTTTTTTAAATGTAATTGTTACTCAGGTGTGTACAGTGAGTTTACCATTTCACAAAACATGTAATGTGTACATTTTTCTTGTAGGCAATGCTATACTTTCCTGAGCTTTCTCCCAGTTTGTTTTTTTTTGTTGTTGTTTTTGATTGTTTTTGTTTTTGTGCCTGACTTGCAGCTTGAACTCAGAATTGGGTGCTGCCCTTGAGGTTTTGTAATCAAGGCTACTCTACCTCTGGAGCCCCGGTTCCCTTTATGGATTTTTGATTGTTAATTGGAGAGAAGGGTCTTACAGATTTTCTCACTGGAGCTGGCTTTGAACTGTGATCATCAGCCTCCTGAGTAGCTCGGATTATAGGCCTGAGTTCCCAGTGTCCAGCTACTGAAGTGTTGGTTGCATGCTTCCCTGGTTGTGTTACAATTTTCCTCGACTCTTGCACTAATACTGAATATTGCCTGGCTCAAATCTGAACTGGTGGAAATGCTTGTATTTTGAGGAAGGCAGGAATAGGAAACTATAGGCTATAGGGACATATACGCTAATCAAATTATTTGGAACATGGCATAAAGACAAGTAAGTTTACTGCCAGTTGACTTTGTCCTGTCTTTACTGTTAATTCTGCATGGCCTGTGAATGAAGTCACACATACCCAAATGGCCACTGGCAGAAAGAAGTTCACTCGTCCTGTTCTAAAAACAAAACAAAAAACAACCAAAAAGTACTACATATGAGTGCAGCAATGTCCTCCAATTAGAGACCAGTCTGCCCTAGTTTATGAAAAAAAATGTCTTTTGTTCAAGTGCTGCTACTTTTTCTAACTACAAATATAATTAAATCTGTAGTAGTCTGTAGAATTGTATACCACAGCTTTCATTTTAGTTCACAAGAAATTCAGACATTAGATGCTGGCAAAATTTATTAACTACTTGTAGAAAACTAAAGCTAGATCCTTATATATCACCCTGCAACAGAATCAATTCCAAATGGATCAAAGACGTCAGAGTCAAAGCAAACACTCTGAAAACATTACAGGATGGAATAGGAGAAACTCTAGGTCTCCTTGGCACAGGCCAAAATTTTCTTAATAGAGACCTGGAAACACAACAAATCAAAGAAAGGTTGGACAATTGGGATTGCATGAAATTGGAGAGCTTCTGCATGGCAAAGGATTTAGCTAGTAAGATCAATAGAAAGTCCACGGGTTGGGAGATCTTCACTAGCCATACAACAAACAAGGGTCTCATATCTAAAATATACCTGGAACTCAAAAAATTAAATCCCCCAAAAACAGATCCTCAAAGAAACAACTGCCTCATAAATAAGTGGGCTAAAGACTTAAAGAGAAACTTCTCTGAAGAAGAAAGAAGCATGGCCAATAGACACATGAAGAAATACTCAACCACCCTAGCCATAAAAGAAATGCAAATTCAAACAACATTGAGATACCACCTCACCCCAGTTAGAATGGCAAAAATCAAGAACTCTAAATAACAACAGATGCTGGAGGGGATGTGGAGAGAAGGGAACCTTACTGTATTGTTGGTGGGAGTGTAAACTTGTTCAACCACTTTGGAAAGTAGTATGGAGGTTCCTCAAAAGACTCCACATAGAGCTCCCCTATGACCCAGCAATCCCACTTTTGGGCATTTACCCAAATGTTTACAAACAAGATCACACTAAAGCTACCAGTACGACAATTTATTGCAGCATTATTTACCATGGTTAAGATATGGAACCAACCCAGATGCCCCTCAATAGATGAATGGATCAAGAAAGTGTGGTATATATACACAATGGAATTCTGTGCCTTCATCAGAAAGAATGACATTGCCCCATTTGTTAGGAAATGGAAAGACTTAGAAAAAATTATATTAAGTGAAGTAAGCCAGGCCCAAAGAAATATAGGTCCCATGTTTTCCCTTTTTTGCAGTAACTAGTATATGTTTGAGTCAAGCAGAAAAGGTCAGATAATTTGATGTTAGGGAAATGAACCCTAAGATATGTATTCAATTGTTTTTTTTTTCTTTCATGCGATTTTTTCTAACACATTTATTTATAAGATTATTTCTTTGTTGCTTTGCATGTCCCTCCCCCACGGCTTTACCCTGCTTTCACTGTATTTGAGGTTGGTAAAATTTGTATAGGGGAAGGGCAAAAACAAATCGTTTAAATAGGGATACAGGTGGACCCATTGCAACAATGATATATACAAGTTGTTATGTCGAAAATGAACTTTATAACTTTGGTTGGGGGGAGGATTAGGTGGGGGTATTTAGGGAGGATGGGAAGGGATGGTAAGGGGAAACAGAGGAGGCTACAATGCTTGATACGAAATGTTCTCATTATCTTGCCCATGTAGTTGTAACCCCTCTGTACTGTATTTTCACAATAAAAAAATTCAGACATTAAAATGCTTTTTTTTGTCAGTTGTGGGGCTTGAACTCAGGACCTGGATACTGTCTCTGAGATTCTGAGCTCAAGTTAGTTAGCACTCTATCAATTGAGCCACAAAGCCACATTTGCTTTTTCAGTAATTAATTGGAGATTAGAGTCTTATGGGGACTTTTCTTCCTGGGCTGTCTTTAAATTGTGATCCTCATATCTCAGAATCATGAGTAGCTGGGATTACAGGCATGAGACACTGGCACCTGGCTTCAAATAGTCATTTTTAAAATGATGAACTGCTTGGTGCCTCTGGCTCACATATATAATCCTAGCTATAGGTAGGATTACAGGTATAAGAAACAAGAACTACGTGTGTGTTGTTTATGATGGTTTGTATTAGCATGTTTTAATACTGTTTGTTTCTTATACTACATTGCTCTTATTTTTATTTTCACCTAGGTGGGGGTTATAGGTGCTGCCAGTGTTGAACCTTCTTTGGTTGAGATGGAGCCATATGGAAGTTCTTGCCTAGTATGGCATGAAATTGAAGTCCTCCTGCTCTCAGCTCCCCATGGACATGAGATGATAGATGTATTCCATTACGCATAGCTAGGTTTTGGGAGCATTGAAGGTAAAACTACACTGGTCTGAAACTGATGTCCCAAATAGCTAGCTTTACAGGCAAAACCTTGTATTCCGTTTCACTTTGAAGAATTGTAGGTACATACTTAGAGAGTACAATGATAGCACACTACATGTTTAATATATAAAATAGTCAATATAATTAGCAGGTTTATCTCCTAAAACATTGAAGCTAATGAATTTGGTAACCTGACTCTGCTAGTTATTTTGGAATATACCATAAACATGAATAAACTGATAATGTGCAGTAGAAGATTGGAAGTTGATAGAGATCGAGACAAATTAGACTATATGTAGTAAATATATATTTATCTATTGCTGCTCTGAAGAACATTATCATATATTCACGATGACAATACCACCACATATCCATCATGACAATAATTTTCCTGCAGTGTAGAATGTTCCATTTCATAATCTGCCATCGTTTATCTTTTTTACATTCTCCTAATATTTATGAATGTTTTCCAGTTTATTATAATGTTTTGAAATTATTATATGATGGATTAAAAAATTTGGAGAGTCTACTGAAATTATCTCATTTTGTCTGGTTTTGTGATGCTAAATCATTAAGAACACAGATTCCTGAAAGTTATGCTAGCAGACTATATCACTAAATTGTATTCTAAGTATATCTTATTATTGTATTTTGATATAGGTTTTTACTGTTGCTGTTTTATGATATAGAATGTTATGAAGCTGGACTGAAACTTGCAACCCCACTGCCGCCAGTAACAGTTTTATCACCAGGTTCTGGAGGCTCATAATTAGAACTCTAGCTAATCAGGAGGTTGAGACCTGAGATTTAGTTCAGACAGCCTAAGCAGGAAATTTTATGAGTCTCTCCTCTCCAGTTCACTACAGAAAATTTGCAGTGGAACTGTGGCACAATTGTTAGAGCACTACACTCAAGGGAAAGATGCTCGGGAATGTCATATAGCCCTTGAGTTCAAGTCCTAAAACACACATATGCACAAACACACATTCACATACATTCACACACCCTCCCACACACATGTACACACACAGATTCGCAGGCAATGTTATATCTTAAATTCTTATCCGGAGATTAGACAACAGCCCACTTATTTGTGAAAGTTTTTCCTGATTATTTTGAATGAGAAGGATAGTTCTTGGGACACAGATGACAAGACTTTAGTGAGGAATACTTTATAAACGACTAGCTTACAAAAAGGACAGGAAAATAGCTTTTATCTTTAAATCTTACATTCCTTTAACTATTGTATTTTGAATTATGAGAAGACAATGCAGCACCTCTTCCCTTCTCCCCCTCACCTCTGTCATAAGATATGAGAAAATTATCAAGAATAGTCTTTTATCTTACAAGAATGAACACCCATAAAAATGTCTGACTATAGGTGTAAGGTTTGTTTTTCAATACTTGTACGATTTTCCACATGACAGCACACACGGGCTTCAAGAGCAAACAGAAGATTAGGAAATAAAAACCTAACAATGTCCTAAGAAGTAGATGTCAAAAATACATCAAAGAATCAAATGGCAGGCTGAGAAGGCCCTGAGAGGCAAAAAGATTTGTGAAGGATGAGAGGAATAGTGACAAATAAGGCATGGGTCTGACCTAGGAAGGGTTCCTTGTGGCTGAGATCATGCTGGCTTGTAGGCCTAGCTGAGGATGTTTGGATTTGATCATGTCCACATGTGTACAGAGTGATGTTGGAGGGGAGATTTCAGCTTCCAGGTTGTCTTTGGAATGGTCTTATGTGAGCAAGCAACTCTGATCATTGGGCTCTGAGAGATGACACTGCCTCCCTTACAATGGAATAGAATATGGAACTCTGAGAGACAGGCAACTGTAACCGACAGTCAGCTCAAGCCAGCTCACGTGGCCTGTAGCTCGGGAACAAGAAAGATGTTCCTGTGTTGTTTTCAAAGTTCAAGAGACTCAGGTCTCAGGCATGAGTGGTATGAGTGCTGCACTCGATGCTACAGACGTTGGATCAGTTCCAAACCATGAATCCAATGTCTCAGGCCTTTTTATAAAATAAACCAAGGGAATCACAAGGCAACTCAGGCCAGGTGTAAGTGTGACAGGAAACCTATTTAATCTCATCCTAGCCTACAGTACAACCTTCTTCATGTGTGCTTTTATATGTGTATACTGAGAAAAATTTACTATGCACTTTTCAATCCACTCTGTTACTCACTTTGAAGTGTACTCCATTTTCCATGTTTCAAAGATCCACTCTTTTTACCACCTCAGTGTGACAATGAGTCAGCCCAAAACCTGAATGTGCCTTATAATATATGCAGCTTGGATTGAGGCTTGTTGTAAATGTTGGCAATGGACCTGTTTCCTGCCTACCAGAAAGGTGATTTCTTCTGTGTTGGAAACTTCCTCCACCACTATAGAGAGTTGGGGACAATGGAGCAGTTGCTGGATATTCTGTTTAAAAAATGAGTGTTCTTCTTTCAAACCCAGGGCTGATGATACCCGCCCCCCCGGGAGATTATTGGAATACTTGATACTTCTCTGAAACTGAGGTCTTATCACAGGAAATTGGCTTGAGACAAAGAAGTGCACTCCCAGTTAATTCTTTAGGACTGGGCTGCCAGAATATTTCATTTGCCTCAGGAGCTAGTGGAGCCTTAGCAGTTTGCTTGCTGAGAGACTAGGATTAAAGAAATGAGTCAGCCCCACCCAAAGTCCACCCTCACCTAGGAAATCACTATCTTGTAGGCCTTTGAGGGAATATAGAAAGAAGCAAGGATGCAACTTGAATTTGGGGCCTGAGTGCTGTCCCATTCCGAGCACTCTACCATTTGAGCCCCAGTTCCAGGTCTGGCCTTGGACTGGTTACTTGAAGATAAGTGTCTTTAGAATTTTACAAACTAGACTGGGTTCAAACTGTGATCCTCAGATCTCACCCTCCTGATTAGTAGGATTAGAGGCATGAGCCATTGTGCTCTTATTTGGACAGATGCATATAAACATCCTCACAGAATTTCCTTGAAATTGTATAGACATACCTCCACTTTTTGTCTGTCATGTTTACATTGCCATTTGGGACTTAGCCAGTCCCATGTGTGTCCTGTTAGTTCAGAAAAGGAGAAGCATAGAGTTAGAATCCTCCTCCCCTTCCATTGGTATAGATCCTTCTACTGTAACTGGGAGGAAGATGAAAAAGATGAAGAAGTAAGTGGATGTTGGCACAAAGATAAGTTCAGTCCTTGAAAACTGGGTATCTTTGAGGTTTCTGAATCAAAGTCAACTTTCTCCTTTGCACACCAGTTGTGATTTTTACCAGGGGGTTGAGGCTTGCCACTTCAGTGGATAGCAGATTACACAGTTGTGGATGTGTTTGTGGTTTTGGACTCTCATGGATGACAAGGAGGACTGTGTATAACAAGTCAGATTCAGTGGGGAAACAACTTTCTCTTCCTAGCACATGCAGAATTATAGAGGATTGTATTTGAGAAATTCCTAGAAGTGGGTTGTGAGGAACATCCTGCTTGCAGGAGACTCTTCCCACTTCCCAAAATGCACGTCCTGCCAGAAAAATGCTTTAGTACAAGGCTCAGGATGGGGAGGGCGGGCTCTCATTTTCCTTATCACCAATATGCCCACAGCATGATTTGTTCCATCTTCCCTATGAGGATCCTCTTCTGCCCTGATGATTTCTATGACCACAAGAACCAAGAAACCCTGAAAGAACTTACACAGTATGTCAAGCTAAACATGCCCTCTTCAGACTTGCTCTTCTGCTTATATATTCTTCTGGAGCTTACAAATTCAGATGGAGGAATGCATGAACCATGAGACCAAGAAAAAGAGGGAGAAGTCCTTGTTTACATGCCTTAGAGCTGGTGAGTAGGAATGGAACCTGTGTCTCTAGGGATGTGCATGATTGGTCAAGAGCCTTTAGTACACCCCAGCTTGGCAAAATATCCTTTTATGGATATTCTTTAGATAATATCTGTTCTCCTTTTGAAAGAACTTGGAAGCAGCCACTCATTAGAAACACCCTAACTTGGGGGGGGGTTCCAGGAAGATGGCGGAGGAGAAGCTGGAATCTAAGCAAGCTCTCCCATAGAAAGCAGTTTTAGAGTTCCAGTGAACAGTCTTAAGCCAGAGAATTACACCAAGTGTGCCATCACAGGACAGAGAGTTAGGCCAGAGAGGGGAAACCCAGGCAAGGAGACACTTCTGAGCTCTTGCCAGCAGCTGCCGTGGCAGCGGCAGCTGTGGAGGTGGAGGCGGGCAAGCACAGGAGCCATACCTGAGCCACAGAGAGTCTGGGATGAAGAAGCCAGACGCAGCAGGCGAGCGGATTCTACTCAACACCAGCAAGAACTGACAAGGAGTGGACATCTTCATCCTGCAGTTTGCAGACCAGAGACAACCCAGGAACCAAGACTCGGCATGAGTAGAAGCCTGACATCTTCACTCCTTCTCAGGGAGCAGAGGAGGGAAGGCCACCCCTCCCCCCCAGAACCAGAGATCTCCATCTTGGATACCGACAAAGCTCAGTGGAGCTGCTAGCTCCAACTCAGGCATTGGAAGAAATCTAGGGTCATTTAGCAGGTCACAAGAACCTAACTTGACCTGCCAGAGTCAGCTCCACCCAGGGAAAAGTCACACAGCTGGGGCACTAGCCCTAGGAGTGACTTTCTTCACTGGGTAATCAGAGCCAGAGGCTGCCCCTTCCTCTAGCAGCCTCAACAATCAATTGAAATTCAGTAAACAGAAACCCTGAGAATGGCTCCAGGCTGGGCTCTGTGAGTCTTTCAAAAACTAGCCCCCGGGAAAAGCTACTGTCTGTTGAAAGGCCTCAACTCTACCCAGAACCTATCCTCATCACTGCATCCCCCTCTTTTGTGATACTCAAAGTAGATCTGCCTCCAAATGTACCAACCTGGGAGGAGGATCGCCAAATCCTGGGTAAAGCAGAGCATTTTTCTGCCTGTTCGAACAAACTGACTTAAGAAACCAACCAAGCCACAGGACCACAAGCAGACCAGAGACTCCAACAAAAGGCTGGCTACAGACACAAGGGAGATACAGGATTTTTCCCACCCCTCCCAAAAAAAATCAAAGAACTTTTCTTCTTCTTCTTCTTCTTCTTCTTCTTCTTCTTCTTCTTCTTCTTCTTCTTCTTCTTCTTCTTCTTCTTCTTCTTCTTCTTCTTCTTCTTCTTCTTCTTTCTTTAAAAAATTTTTTTTGGTACCTTATATAAATTTTTTTTTCTTTTCCAAAACTTTTTTTAATCCTTAATTTTTGCCTTTTTTGAAAAAAAAATTGTTTTCCAGAAATTTTTTTTCCTCTTATAATTTTTATTTTAGGGATACGTGAGTGTGCGTTTTTCTTTCTTTTTTTGTTTTCTTTCTCTCTTTTTTCTATTTTAATTATCTCTTTGTTTTTTGTTTAGCTCCACTGAACTTCTCAACTTTTTTCTTCTTTTCTTATCCTTTTCACATTCTCTTCTCTTTAGTTCTTCTTTATGTGACTTAATTCTTGTCCTGCACATCCTCAGATAAACCCTTAGTTGACTATTAGACCCTATCCCCCATTGTGTACACACTTAATCCAGAAATTTATCACTCAATTCAAAACCTCTAAGACTTAAATTCCTTAATAGCAGTACTACCTCTTTATACCTATATAATATTTTAAGCATTTTTATTTTTAGGTTTTTCACATCTCCTTTATGTCCCTCCCCTTCTCTCAATATATTCACCTTCTTCTCTAAATAGATAGTTATCGGGTCTACATAATTTTATTAATTTTTACTTTTCTATTTCTTCTGGTCTCTTTTCTTTTCTCTTTCCCATTCTTCTTTTTTTCTCCCTCTCTATTTTCATCCTACCCTACCTATTTCCTGCTTTGAGATTAGGACTTAGTTAACTCTCTCTGAGCCTCCCCACATCAATCTATTCCTAATTTTTATCCATATCTCTCCCTAACCCTAATAATTTCTGGTCTTCCAAATTCTTCTTTGTGATTCGTAGCCCATTAATGTATAGTTGTTTGATGTTGAATAGATTTATCTGTTGAACTAGATTGTATCTGTAGACTATTGACTACAAATTCAGACTTTGGTTGATGCTTGCCTTAAGATAGTGTTCTAGCACAAAACTGGTGCTATTTTCATCTCAAATGGGCAGAGTAAGCCGGAAAAATACAAGAAAAATGGCAAATCCGGGTATCTCAATTCCCAATCTTGATAATCAGGGGACAGAAAAGATAATGAATAATCCAGAGGACAATTTCCAAATAGCTCTACAAACACTGCTGGCAAACATGATAAAGGAAAAGATTGAAAACATAATAAAGGAAAAGATTGAAAACATAAAAAAGACTCTGTATGAGCGTGATAGGGAGACAGAGGAGGCAATCCAAAAGTTTATAAAGGAATTTCACAAGCATGAGGAAGCTACTCAAAAATTGATACAGGATTTGCGTGAGCAGCTTGAGAATACTCAAAGAGAAAGGCAGGAATGTTGTGAGCAGGCTGAGAACACTCAAAGAGAACTACAGGACTCCCACGAACGGGAGGAAGCTAATCAAATGTAATAAAGGAATTGAGAGAGCAGGAAGAGAATACACAAAGATCACTAAAGGCATTCATGGAATCCATTAACAAAGAGCTGAAGGAAGTCAGGGAGACCACAAAGGGAATGCTGAATGGAGCCCAACAGAAGCTATGGGAGTCCAAGGAAATCATAAGCAAAAAACTAAGTGATTTGAGAATAAACACTGAACACCAAATTAAGGAAGTAAAGAACTTCATACAAGATCTAAAACAAAGCTTCAACAAAGAATTTGAAGCCATCAAAGCTGACCAATTAGAAGGAAAAGAGATAAAAAACAAAGTAGCCTTGACAGCAGGTTAGACCATGCAGAAGATCGAATCTCGGGAATTGAAGACAGCCTAGATATTATAGAGAAAGAACATACAACCATCCAAGAAAAGTCCAACAAATATGACAGATCTATCCAACACTTGGAAGACACCATCAGAAGGCCTAATCTAAGGATAATGGGTGTAGAGGAGCACCTAGAAACAGAAGTTAATGGACTAGGAAATTTGTTTAACAGGATCCTAGCAGAGAACTTTCCAAACATGCAAAAAGATAGGCCTATTCAGATACAAGAAGCTTTTTGAACTCCAAATAGAATAGGACATCCCACCGTCACATTATAATCCACACAGGATCAACTCAGACCATGGAAAAGATCCTTAAAGCTGTCAAGGAGAAAGCATTAATCACCTATAAAGGGAAACCAATTAGAATCACCTCAGATTTCTCAGCAGAGACAATCAAAGCAAGAAGAGCCTGGAATGATGTATGCCATGCCCTAAAAACAAACAAATATCAACCAAGAATACTGTACCCAGCTAAACTCTCCTTCATAACTGAAGGCCAAATAAAAACCTTCCATAGAAAAGAAAAATGGAAACAATACATCTCCACCAAACCAGCCCTACAAAAGATTCTTAAAGATGTCCTATACATAGAAAACCAACAAGACCACAATAAACGCCAAGAAACTGCACCCAAACTGAGAATCCAAGAATGATAGGAAGAACCTAGTTTTCGCAGGCGCCAAGAAGGTGGATAACATGGCAGGAACCTCCAAATACCTCTCAGTCCTTTCTATCATCATTAACGGACTGAACTCTCCAATTAAAAGACATAGACCATCTAGTTGGATTAAAAAACAAGACCCTTCTATCTACTAACTTCAGGAGTCACATCTTGCCCATAAAAACAAACACATTTTCAATGTTAAAGCCTGGAACAAAATCTGCCAAGCAAATGGACCCCATAAACAGGCCGGAGTTGCAATCCTAATATCAGATAAAATAGACTTCAAATTAAAATTCTTGAGAAGAGATAAAGAAGGTCGCCACATACAAATTAAAGGATCTCTCCTTCAGGAGGATATTACTATTCTAAATATCTATTCGCCAAACAATGGAGCACCCAAATTTATCAAAGAAACACTACTTTCCCTCAAATGCCATATAGATCCAAAGACATTAATTGTTGGGGATTTTAACACACCACTCTCCCCACTAGACAGATCAACTCGGCAAAAACTCAACAGAGAAACCGCAGATCTAAACAGCTGCATAGATCAACTAGACTTAACAGACATTTACCGAACATTTCACCCAGCAGCATCAGAATACACGTTTTTCTCAGCAGCACATGGAATATTTTCTAAAATAGACCACATATTAGGCCACAAAGCCAACCTGTCTAAATTCAGAAACATTGAAGTTATACCTTGCATTCTCTCTGACCACAAGGAAATAAAATTAGAACTCAACACCAAAAGCCACCAAAGAAAGTCCGGTGTCACATGGAGGCTGAACAACACACTGCTGATCCACGAGTGGGTCATGGAAGAGATTAGAAAGGAAATTCAAATGTTCATGCTATTCAACAAAAATGAACATACAAACTACCAGCTCCTCTGGGACACAGCAAAGGCAGTACTCAGAGGCAAGTTTATAGCTCTGAGCTCCTACATCAAAAATTGGAGAGACCTGAAACCAACAATTTAATGACACATCTAAACCTCCTTGAAAAAGAGCAGCAAGGTAAACTCAAATCCAGTAGACAGAAAGAAATAATTAAAATTAAATCAGAATTAAATGAATTAGAATCCACAAAAACTATAGAAAGAATCAACAAAACAAAGAGTTGGTTCTTCGAAAAAATTAACAAAATTGACAGACCCTTAGCAAATCTTATCAGAAAATGACGAGAACACACCCAAATAAATAAACTCAGAGATGAGTATGGAAACATCACCATGAGAACAACCAAGATTCAGAATATTATAAGGGAATACTTCTCAATACTTTATGCTAATAAGTTTGAGAACTTGACAGAAATGGACCTTTTCTCTAGCAAATATTGACATGCCAAAACTAAACCAAGATGAGTTAAACTATCTTAACAGGCCCATATCAAGCATTGAAATAGAAACAGCAATAAGAGACCTTCCAGCTAAGAAAAGTCCAGGACCAGATGGTTTTACAACGGAATTCAACAAGGCTTTCAAAGCAGAGCTCACACGAATACTCCTTCAACTCGTCAATGAAATTGAAAAAGATTTTAAAAGATCCCAAAACCAAGCAGGTACTCATCAAAGAAAGAGAACTATAGACCCATTTCTTTGATGAACATTGATGCAAAATTTCTGAACAAATTTTGTCCAATCAACTGCAATAATTCATCCAAAAAATCATACACCACGAGCAAACAGGATTCATTTCAGGGATGGAAAGCTGGTTCAATATACGCAAATCAATTAATATTATTCATCACATCAACAGGAGCAAGAACAAGAACCACATGGTTATCTCAATAGATGCAGAAAAAGCATTCGACAAGATCCAACACCCCTTCATGATGAAGGTTTTGGAAAAATTAGGAATCCATGGAACATTCCTCAATACAATAAAGGCTGTATATGACAAACCTACAGCCAGCATTATACTCAATGGTGAAAAACTAAAGCCATTTCCTCTTAACTCAGGAACAAGACAAGGATGCCCACTCTCTCCACTTCTCTTCAATCTAGTATTAGAATGCCTAGCTACAGCAATAAGACAAGATGCAGACATAAAGGGGATTCAAATAGGGAAAGAAGAAATAAAACTCTCCCTCTTTGCAGATGACATGATCTTGTATTTAAAGAATCCCATAGACTCCACTCCCTAATTATTCAAGCTGATTCAAAACTTTGGCAAAGAAGCAGGGTATAAAATTAACCCCCCAAAATCAATGGCTTTTCTGTATGCCAACAATCAGAACAGCGTGGATGAAATTAGGAAAACAACTCCATTTGTAATAGCCCCTCAAAAAATAAAATACCTAGGAATTAACTGAACCCAAGAATTGAAGGACCTTTATGATGAAAACTTAAAAATCTTGAAAAAGGAAATCAAAACAGAAAATAGCAAATGACAAAACCTCCCATGCTCCTGGATTGGAAAGATCTACATTGTGAAAATGGCAATACTTCCCAAGGCTATCTACAAATTAAACGTGATACCTATCAAAATTCCAATCCAAAAATTCATATGGAACAATAAAAGACCCCGAATAGCAAAAACGCTCCTCAACGGAAAGAACACTGCTAGAGGAATATCAATACCAAATTTCAAACTACTATAAAGCCATAGGAATAAAAACAGCTTGGTACTGACATAAGAACAGACCTCAGGACCAATTGAATAGAATTGAAAACCCAGAAATGGACCCACAGACCTATAGATAACTAATCTTTGATAAGGGAATTAAAATAATAAAATGGAATAAAGACAGCCTCTTCAGTAAACGTTGCTGGCAAAATTGATTAACTACTTGTAGAAAACTAAAGCTAGAACCTTATATATCACCCTGCACCAGAATGAACTCCAAATGGATCAAAGATGTCAGAGTCAAAACAGACACTCTGAAAACATTACAGGATGGAATTGGAGAAACCCTAGGTTTCTTGCCTCAAGCCAATATTTTCTTAATAGAGACTCGGAAATACAAGAAATCAAAGAAAGATTGGACAAATGGGATGGCATGAAGTTGCAGAGCTTCTGCATGGCAAAGGACATAGCTTGCAAGATCAATAGAAAACCCATGGATTGGGAGAAGATCTTCACTAGCCATACAACGCACAAGGGTCTCATATCTAAAATATACTTGGAACTCAAAAAATTAAATCCAACAACAAATCCTCAAAGAAACAACTGCCCAATAAAAAAGTGGGCTAAAGACTTAAAGAGAAACTTCTCTGAAGAAGAAAGAAGGATGGCCAATAGACACATGAAGAAATGTTCAACCTCCCTAGCCATAAAATAAATGCAAATCAAAACAACATTAAGGTACCACCCCACTCCAGTTAGAATGGCAAAAATCAAGAACTCTAACAACAACAGATGCTGGAGGTAACGTGGACAGAAGGGAACCTTGCTTCATTGTTGGTAGGAGTGTAAACTTGTTCTACCACTTTGGAAAGCAGTATGGAGGTTCCTCAAAAGACTTCACACAGATCTTCCCTATGACCCAGCAATCCCACTTTTGGGCATTTACCCTAATGTTTACAAACAAAACCACACTAAAGCTACCAGCACAACTATGTTTATTGCAGCACTATTTACCATAGCTAAGATATGGAAACGACCCAGATGCCCCTCAGTAGATGAATGGATCAAGAAAATGTGGTATATATACACAATGGAATTCTATGCCTCCATCAGAAAGGGTGAGTTTGCCCAATTTGTTAGGAAATGGAAAGGCTTGGACAAAATTATATTAAGTGAAGTAAGCCATTCCCAAAGAAACATTGGTCCCATGGTTTTCCTTATTTGCAATATCTAGTATATGTATAAGTCAAGCGGAAAAGGTCAGATAACGTGATTTAGGAAAATGAGCCCTTCATTATGTATTTTTTTTGTTTATTTTATTTTATTTTATTTTAATTGAGAACATACTGTACAGAGGGGTTACAATTACATGGGCAGGATAATGCATACATTTCTTACCAAGCATTGCAGCCTCCTCCTTTGTTTAACTTTCACCTCCCTTCCCAGCCTCCCCTTCCCCCCCACCCAATCATACCCCTCTCCCCCCCACACCGACATTGTAAAGCTGGTTTTGACATGACATTTTTTTAAATTTAATTTTATTTTATTTGAGAACATACTGTACAGAGGGGCTACAATTACTTGGGCAGGATAATGCATACATTTCTTACCAAGCATTGCAGCCCCCTCCTTTGTTTCCCCTTCACCTCCCTTCCCAGCCTCCCCTCTCCCCCCACCCAATTATACCCCCCACCCCCCCCACACACCGACATTGTAAAGCTGGTTTTGACATGACATTTTGTACTTCTCATTGTTGCAACAGGTCCACCTGAATCCATAAACGACTTGTGTTTTTAAATGTGTTTTTTCTTTCATGCATTTGTTTCTAACGCATTTATAAGATTATTTCTTTGTTGCTTTATTTGTCCCTCTCCCACAGTATAACCCCTGCTTTCACTATATTTGATGGCGGTATAATTTGTGGAGGAGATGGGGAAAAACAAGTCGTTTAAGGATACAGGTGGACCCGTTGCAACAATGAGAAGTACATGTTGTCATGTGAAAAACGAACTTTACAACTTTGGTGCGAGGGGGCGGGGAGGATTGAGTTGGGGAGCTGGGGGAGGCTTGGACAAGATGTGAAGGGTACACAAAGGAGGAGGCTGCAATTCTTGATAAGTAATGTACTCATTATCTTGCCCATGTAATTGTAACTCCTCTGTATAGTATGTTCACAAAAAATAAAAATTAAAATTAAAAGAAAGAATTAAATTTTTAGGGGCTGGAAAGGTGACTCAGTGTTAGTTCGCTTGCCTTGCATGCATGGGGCCCTGGGTTGGGTTCCTCAGCACCACATAAGAAGAAATAAAAGACGGAAGTTGCACTGTGGCTCAAGTGGTATAGTACTAGCCTTGAGCTGAATAGCTGAGCGACAGCACCCAGGCCCACAGTTCAGGCCCCATGACCAACCAAAAAAAAAAAAAGAATGAAATGTTTAATTCCTTATTATATTAAGTTAGAACTATTGCTTACACATGAAACACATATTCCTGGATCAGAAAGGAATAAAGAAAGATCCCTACTCAATCATGCTTTGCTCACAGTATCTAGAAACTTCCACTCTTTGCTCATTGTATAAAAAAGAAAAAGAAAAAAAAAGAAATGTACTCATTACCTTGCTCATGTAATTGTAACCCCTCTGTACGTTATTTTCACAATAACGAAAAGAAAAAGAAAAATATATGCATGAAAAAAGAAGGATACAAACAGGAAATATGAAGACTTACCAATTGTTCATCTTTAATATTATAACTATTATTTAAATAGCATTAAATGACCATACTCTTTGTCTCATGAGTTATTCTTCATAACTAAACTGAGGCAGTTTGCACAGCTTTCCATGTGCACTAGTGTTGTTTTTTTTAATTTAATTTAATTTTATTTGTGAACATACTGTACAGAAGAGTTACAATTACATGAGCAGGATAATGCGTACATTTCTTACCAAGCATTGCAGCCTCCTCCTTTGTTTACCTTTCACATCCCTTCCCAGTCTCTCCCCTCCCCCCAATCCCAATCCTTCTCCTTCCCTCCCTTCCCTCCCCCCCCCCGCACCGCCGTTGTAAAGCTCGTTTTGGACATGACAACTTGTACTTCTCATTGTTGCAACAGGTCCACCTGTATCCTTAGCAACTGTTTTTTCTCCATCTCCTCCACAAGTTATACTGACATCAAATATAGTGAAAGCAGGGGTTATACTGTGGGGGAGGGACACACAAAGCAACAAAGAGATAATCTTATAAATGCATTAGAAACACATGCATGAAAGAAAAAAACATTAAAATACACATCTAAGGGTTCATTTTCCTGACATGACATTATCTGACCTTTTCTGCTTGACTCATACATATACTAGATATTACAAATAAGGGAAACCATGGGACCTATGTTTCTTTGGGCCTGGCTTACTTCACTTAATATAAATTTTTCCAAGTTTTTCCATTTCCTAACAAATGGGGCAATGTCATTCTTTCTGATGGAGGCATAGAATTCCATTGTGTATATATACCACATTTTCTTGATCCACTCGTCTCCTGAGGGACATTTGCATTGGTTCCATATCTTAGCTATGGTAGGGACTTACTGTGTAGCTTAGGCTTCTCTAAAGCTTACAATCCTCCTTGGTGCTGGGATTACAGGCATGTCTACCATTATTGGCTTTACTCAGTAACTCTATTTATAACATTTTCTGCAAGAAATTCATTCATGCTCATGAAGATATGTGGCTTAAAGCTGTTCACATTAGTATTCTACTGTACAAAATATAAATAATATAGCTGGACATGGTACTATGCTACCACATGGTAATGCCAGCCAATACTCAGGAACCTGACACAGGAGAATTAGGAGTTGAAGAAAGCCTGGTCTACACTGCAGAACCTTGTTTCCAAAGTTAAGAAATTCTATAAATATAAATCTACTATGAAACATACGACATGTTAAATTTATATAATGGAACAAATAGATCTTTGTTAATGGAAATAAAATCTTGGCAGAAATTTTAAATACATACATATGTATATATATTTAAATTTGGAGAAATAAAATTTCAAGTGGTATTATCTGCATCTTTCAGTCTGTCACCTATCTATTTACTGACACATTGATTTCTGTTTAGTCTTCACAAAACACTGTTTTCTCACATAAGTACCAAAAAATGAAAAAGAAAAAGTACAAAAAATGCATTGTCATAAATACAAATGTAGTTTAATCCCTACCATAATAATTTAGAAAACGTGCATTAAGTTATTGACATTGAATACTGCTCAAGAAAGGGAGTCTAGGGGAATGTACATTGTGTGTATGTGTGTGTGTGTGTGTATGTGTGTGTGTGTGTGTGTGTGTTTTCCATGAGTGAGTCCAAAGTAGACTAATTATACTTGGTTAGTCTTTTTGCTCAAAGCTGACACTCTACCACTTGAGCCACATCTCCACTTCTGGATTTTGGGCTGCTTTAACCCAAGATGCTCAGTTTTTGACCTCTAAAGTAGCTAGGTTTTCAAACATGAGCCACTGGCGGACAGTAACTACGTTAACATTTTTTGCATGTTTGGATAAATTTTAAAGTAAGACATATATGTTACATTTGAGAATGGTAGGAAATAGTAATGAATGTTTAACAGAATTTAAAGCATACAAAGCTGAGAATGGCAAGTAGCTGAGAATAGGCTGGAATAAATCAAACTTAACTATGACAGTTTTCAGTCTGTGCACAGAAATGATTGCATTGTTGAAGTTCAAGGCCATCAGATAGCTGAGCTCCAGCTGGCTGCTATGCTCATGAGGCCAGCTAGTGCTATCCACAAGAATGTGGTGGTGTTGGATGGCAGGGGCAGCTTCAAGTTCAGAACCTGAAATATTTCAATTAATCTAGAAGGGGAAACATAACAGGACAAGGAATGTGATTAACAGTGCAGAATGCAAAAAGCATCCAGTCCAAGGAAGACAGAATAACTCTTTCTATATCTGAAAAGAGTATTCTCTCACAAAGAATCTTGAGCCGACTATGGTGGTCAATGTTTGTAATCTCTGAACTTGGGAGGCTGATTTAGAAGTTAGCTTGAGACCAGCCCAAGTTTTAGGCCAACAGAAGGACACATAGTAAAATGCTATTTTAAAACAACAACAACAACAACAAAAGACCCAATGACTGGGAATGTGATTAGTGGTAGAGTGCTGGCCTCGCATGCATGACGCACTTGATTTGATTCCTCAGTATGACATAAGCAGAAAAATTGGAAGTGGTGCTGTGGCTCAATTGGTAATGTGCTAACCTTGAGCAAAAGAAACTCAGGAAAAGTGCCCAGGCCTTGATTTCAAACCCCAGGGCTGACAAAATTAAAAAAAAAAAAAAACAAGTGCAAAATGCTGTTTGTTGAAATAAATATGTTGAAGAATTCTTTTTACTCACTAGAAAATTGTGGTGCTGAGAATTCATCATGAACTTGGTTAGGAAAAAGTAAATTAATGATATATTATCTGGCATTGGACAGGACATAGTGAGATCTAAAAATGATTGCTGCCTATGGTTACTTGATACAACTAATGTTACAGATACACTTGCCAGATTGTAAATTTTTAAAGATAGAATAATGGGTTTTTCTTTTTCAAAATAATTTTACTGCTGGCTGCCAGTGGCTCACACCTGTAATCCTTGCTACTAAGGAGGCTGAAAACTGAGGGTCTCTGTTCAAAGCCAGCACAAGCAGGAAAGTCTGTGAGACCCTTATCTCCAACTAAAGGTTCAGAAAATGTGAAGTGGCACTGTTGCTCAAGTGGTAGATTGCTAGCCTTGAGCTGAAGAGCTGAAGGACAATGCCTAGACCCAGAATTCAAGCCCCACAACAGACAAAAAATAATAATAGTAATAATATTAATTTTATTATTACAATTAAGGTGTTATATATAAAGGCTACAATTACAAAAGTTTGTGTATCTGCTCAAAGAAACATATATCCATATTCATTGCTAACAGCCAGGATTTGGCCATCTGCTTTCCAGCTGATCTCTGGGTGTAGAGGCAATGTGTAATACAAAGTAATACAAACCAGTTCTGACTTTAAATTATTTTTCTCTGCACATCTTAAAAATCAATGCTGACACATGAAATAAAAAATCCTTAAGTTTAAAACATTCTTCTAGACAAGTTAAAGAAATCCTGAGAACAAGTATTTTAATAATTATTTCAGAGAACTTGAACTCTGGACTTGGGTTCTGTATCTGAAATTTATTACTCGAGGCTAGTGCTGCCACTTTGAGCCACAGTGCCACTTCCAGTTTTTTTTGTGGTTAATTGAACAGAAAAGTCTCACCAACTTTCCTCTCCAACCTGGCTTTGAACTAGGCTCTAGACATCTCAGCCCTCAGAGTAGCTAGGATTATAGGCATGAACCCCTAGCACCTGGCTAGAATAATTGCTCACCTTTGACAGACGCCAGTTAGTATTAAATGCCAGTCATGTTTAACTTTGTAAAATAAAGTTAACTGAAATGCCTTACAGTAGAAATAAGGAATAAATTGTGTCTGTGGGTTACAAAGAACTTACAAAAAGCTACATATTTTCCTTGTTTTTTTTAATTGTATTTTATTTTATTTGAGAACATACTGTACAGAGGGGCTACAATTACATGGGCAGGATAATGCATACATTTCTTACCAAGCATTGCAGCCTCCTCCTTTGTTTACCCTTCACTTCCCTTCCCCGCCTCTTATCTTCCAAAATTGTGTGATTTCCAGAATCATACCTTATCTTTCCTTGCTGATTTCTTTATTTTATTTCATACAGGGCCACAGGTTCTTCAACTATCATTTATTTATATGAAGAGCTTGCACATATCTATTTCAGTCCAAATTCCTTGTAAGCATCTCTCATCCATATGTTCAACTGCCATAAAAAATTGTGAAGCACTAATTGTCTCTTTCCATTACTGGATATTAATGTGTAAATAAAATTTAGGAAAATAAGAATAACATCAATAAATATAACATGATTTTCATAGTAATGCTAAACATAAATTCAATGTTTATTATTTTCTGAGCAATTTAATAAAAACTTCAAGGAAAAGAAATCAACTTTTTTGAGTGCTAATATTTTGGTTTAAACTCAGGACCTTACCTTCTCACTTAAGCTTTTTCCCTAAAGGATGGTGTTCTATACTTGAACCACAGCTCCCCTTCCAACTTTATTTGGGGGATTATATAGAGATAAGAATCTCATGGAATAAAAACTCATTTGTGTCCATATCTTAGGGTTCATTTTACTTAACATCATCTTATATGGTAGTATGATACCATGTACTAGTTACTGCAAGTAAGGGAAACTACAGACGGGACCTATGGTTTTGATGCTAACTTCAATGAGAAGGCAGGGATCTGGACATCTCACTTCAGTGTCAGCTCAGATAGGAAAGTTTGTGAGATTCTCATCTCCAATTTACTGCCAAAGAAAGCTGGAAGTGTATTCGTGGCTCGTAGCCTACAGCAAAAAGCTCAGGAACAGAACCCAAGCCTTGAGTTCAAGCCTTAGAATAGTGCATATACATACACAAGGGAAGTAAGTCACTCAAGTTCTCAACCTTCAATTTCCCTAATCCTAACTGTAATCCTGGTCAGAACCCTAAGAGTAACCTTCATGATAATAGTAACCCAATCCTAAAATTAATGGAAAATACTCGAGTTTAGATACATCCTTACAGATACGCATTGTCTTTGAAATGATTTGCAGTTTGCTCCAAAGACTACAGATTCCTAGACTTGGACTCTGATATCTATCTTGTTCCCTATTATGAATCATTAACCTCAAATCCTCATATCATGAAAAATACCATAGTTTCCACTAATCTTAACTTGTACAGAACTCCTATATCTCCAAAAAGAAGTCGCAGGTTTGCTTAAAATCTACTCTAGTTCCTAACCCTTACTATATATCTAAACCTTACTAGAAACCTAACTCTAAATTTAACCCCATTGAACCCTGCATAGGAAACTTAGAGAAACTCTGTAGTTTTTGTTAAATTTCAAACATATTTTACTTGAAAATGTTAACAAAAAATTCAGTTTTACTTTAAAGCTTACCC
The DNA here is from genome assembly GCF_024711535.1 of Dipodomys merriami. Lineage (NCBI taxonomy): Eukaryota > Metazoa > Chordata > Mammalia > Rodentia > Heteromyidae > Dipodomys > Dipodomys merriami. Next base: position 3,212,589 of record NW_027202727.1, read on the forward strand.
TTCCCTAACCCTAAGCCTAACCTGAATTAGAAAAGTAACCCTAACACTGGAACTAATGTGCTTTGGATTTTAAAAGCCACACAAATACATTAGTTTTTATTCATCCTAACTTTGATTCAACTTATCTTTCATAAAATAGTTTGTAGTTTTGCTCATTATCTTTCCATTATTGTAACCCTAACTCTAACTGGAATATTCAGGTTAACCCTCACACTAATCATACCCTAATCTTAATATTATTAGCCGTTTCCTATTTCACATTCATCCTAATTATAACTCGACTTATTCGAAGATTTACTTACAGTTGTACCCTAACTTTCCATTTCCCTAATGCTTACACTAAGCCAGCTGGAACTGAAACCTAACTTTCACCCTAATGATAGTCGAATTCTAATGTTTAAGAAAAAGACTAGTTTTTAATCATACTAATGAATACTCCAGTTTGCACTCTGGAAATTAGTTTCAGTATGCCCTAATTCCCACAAATTTTCTGACTCTACCTCTGAAGTTATCTTGTTCTCTATCATGAACGATTATATTACTTGTCCTCAAATTCTCTTATCAGGAAAAATTTTTTTTATGTTAGAATATTTAATATTTATTGCCCTGTTCATAAAGTTTTGCTTAAGAAACAAAAACTATATAAATATCTTTAAAGAAAACATAAGATCTTATTTTTCATATTACTATAAAGTATGATATCAAAATTATAAACATTTTGGTAAAAATCAGCGTTTTGTGTCTTCTTCATAGATGATGGTAATTCAGAGATTATTGAGTCAAAATCCAAATGTGAAGTTTAGGGTTAAACCTATTCTTAAACTTTTTTATTTCATTGCAAAACCATTTGAAAATTTTCCTGTCAGATTTGAGCCACTGTACCTAGTTTAAATCTTGATACTCTTAACTTAGATTGTTCCACAATAACTATTTCACGTTGGACAGTTAAGTCCCAGGCTTTTTTTTTTTAAATTTTATTTTATTTTATTTGAGAACATACTGTACAGAGGGGCTACAATTACATGGGCAGGATAATGCATACATTTCTTACCAAGCATTGCAGCCTCCTTCTTTGTTTACCCTTCACCTCCCTTCCCAGCCTCCCCCCTCCCCCCACCCAATTATACCCCCCTCCCCCCCACCGACATTGTAAAGTTGGTTTTGACATGACATTTTGTACTTCTCATTGTTGCAACAGGTCTTATCAGGAAAAATTTTGTAGTTTCCATTCATCCTACCTTTTCCACAAACCCTGTACCCTAAAACAGTTTCAGATTTACTTACCCTCTAGTCCATTACTTAATGCTAACTCTCAACCTAAACCTGGCTGGAAAACTCTCATTAATCATTACAAGAATGATCACTGAGAAATAAATATAATGATAATGCTCTAGTTACTATTCAGTCTCATATTTTTGCTTCTACTTGTTAGTGAGAACTGAATTTTATACTAAAAACTTTCTTATTCATAACAGTCATCATAATCAGACCAAAATACTGACCTTAATCTTAATCCTAATTGTATGACAATACTAACACTAACACAAGTACACTAGTTTTCACTCATCCTAACTTGATTCAAATAAGCCTTCCAAAAATTGATTTCATTTTTTCGAATATCTTAGTCATTTTCTAACCCTAACTTAATCTTAACTGGAACATTGACAATAACCATAAGCCTAATTGTAAGTAGATTCTAATATTAATAGCAATACTCTAGTTCACATTCATTCTAATTACCAGGCTTATTCTAAAATTTACCTTCAGTTTGAGCCTCATTTTCTTCTCCTTCACTCTAACACTAACCATGGCTCGAATCCTAACCATAACCTTGATACTAATAGTATCCCAATTCTAAAATTTATGAAAAATGCTCGTTTTCTGCAATCATAACTGAAATTCCACTTATAATTCTTGAAATAAATTTCAGGTTTTCTGTAAACCCTACAGATTTTCTCACTCTTAATTCGGAATATATCTTGTTCCATAACAGGAATCATTATACCCATTGATTTCAATTCCTGATATTATGAAATAAATTGTACTTCCATTATCCCAGTATTTCCTGAATTCCTAGAACCTAAAATAAGTTCAGCTTTACTTATCATTTAACACATTTCTTTTTTTTTTTTTTTTTTTTTTTTTATCGGTCGTAGGGCTTGAACTCTGGGCCGGGGCACAATCCCTGAGTTCTTTAGCTCAAGGTGTGTGCTTTACCACTTGAGCCACAGCACCACTTTTGGGTTTTCTGGTGGTTAATTGGAGATAAGTCCACGTACTTTCCTGCCCGGGCTAGCTTTGAACTGTGATCCTCAGAAATCAGCTTCCTGAGTAGCTAGGATAATAGGTGCAAGCCACTAATTTACCCCATTTCTTTACTCAATCCTCAACCCCGGTTAACCAGAAACCTAATCTTAATCACCGTCTGATTTAACACCAAATGGTTAATGTAAGGAAAATTGTCTAGATTCTATTTAATCACATATTTTTTGCTTCTACTTCTTAGTGTAAAAGTAAAATTGACAGTAAAGCTTATCCTTCCCTATCCCTAGCTAGAACAAACAAAGTATCTCACACTTTAAACCAAATTATATCTGAATGTTTAAAGTAACACTGGTTTTCATTCATTCTAACTTTGATGCCCTTCATTCTTCTTAAAATATGTGACAGTTTTACACAATATCTTATATCTTTTTTATCATCCTAACCCAGCTCTAACTGGAACACCTTGCCTAATTCTAAGCCTACATATATCTGAATCATCATGTTAAGAAGAAGCCTTTTCACATTTATTCTAACTCTTGCTCAGCATGTAGGTCTAAATTTTATTGCATTTTGAACCTAAAATTTTTAAGTGTTTTCCTATGTACTGGCAGGTTTTATTTTTCATTATTCTTTAAAAAAATTTATTTTGTTGTAAAGATGCTTTAAAGAGGGATTAAGTACACGTGTAACATAAGGAGTACATTTCTTGTTGAGCATTGTTACCCCCTTCTGTCTTGTTCTCCCACTATCCCATCCCTCCCCACTTCCTTTACTCATCCCTCCCCAGGGTGTAAAGTTCATTTTCAACATAGTGTCTTGTGCGTATCATTGTTGCAATGGGTCATCCTGTGTTGAACCTAAATTTTCTATTTCTCTAATTCTAATTCTAATTCTGTCTGGGATCCTAACCCTAACCATAATAATAGTGATAACTCAAGTCAGAAGTTAACAAAAAATATTGAAGTTTTTATTCATCCTATTAATCCACTGTAGATCTTGAATTAAGTTGCAGTTTAGCTAAAATATTCCAAATTAGTTTATATGCACGTATATGAAGATGTAATTTTATGTGAAAAGCAGAAGATCTTTGGAGAAAGGAGCAATGAAAAGGAAATAGAAGGAGTATAATTAAATGCTTTAAATATATTATAGAATTGCCACTTCTGACAATTAATAACTATTAAGAAAATAACTAAAAATTAATAAAGAGCACACTGCTTTCTCGTGTTCCTTAAGAGAGCCATGATATGTCTTGTGAAAGAAATACTTGTGTTAGATAAACTTTGTTCATGCATAATTTATATTGTTATTGGCCAATTATTTAACTTAATGAAAAAATATATCAAATAATATCCCATGACAAAAAATATAAAACAATTACTTAGCAATTGTTTGAGTAAAAGTTATAGTCATGAGTTTTAGGAAATTGAATTTCTATTTCCCAGAAAGTAATGAATTAGGTTTACTAATCTAGTATTCATAGTAAATTTAGAGAACATAATTGGCATGAAAAACAACTAACTGTACATCTTCTTTCTTGAATGAGTGATATTTTAAACATTGTCTTTTATTCAAATGAATACTTAGGTTTACATTTCAAAATAAATGCAATTTTATCTCCTTTCAGAACAAGTACTTACCCTGCAATTAAATGTACTAGCATATTCAAGTATTTAAAAGCTAAATTCTCTATGTTTGATATGTAACTCTACATATTCAGAACTACATGACTTTTTATTCATAAATGGCTAAACTCAGATTCTTGCTTCATCAATATAAATTGTTTCATGAGGTTGTAGTGAAGGCTCCAGTAACCAGAGTGGTCAAAACCATTTCCTGAATTCTAAATTTTAAATCTAATCATTTTAAGCCTTTGATTATATCATTTATTGTCTCTTCAGAGCAATTAAGCTAAAATAAATACTACTTTTTAAACATTTCACTCACATTGTAAATAATATTAACATAGGTAAAAAATACACTAATTATTTCAGACTCATCATATTTGGTGATCTTAGTGTGAAAAATGAAGAGAGTAGAAGGACTTTATACTCAATAAATATTTTTGGTTAAATTAAATCATATATCTGGATTTCTAATTTGAAGGTTAAACACATGGAAACAGGAAAACAGTAAAAATATAATTACTTTGGGATCATTTTTCTTCTTAAAATTATGAAGCAAAAATATCTCTAAGAAATATATTTTTCAATAAAATGTTTCAACCCTTAGTAAAGTGCATTATACTTTAATATGAAGTTTTTCTCAAAATAGAAATTTTGCACTAATCTAATGTATGTATTTATGCACAAAATGCTGTGACTTCTAGTCTTGTTATGTGATTTTATGTATATTTTTAGTTGTGACATGATTCCTACTTACATTTATTACAAACATCTGTAATTATACAAATCATGCCTATACACACTATTTTACATAAGATAATATTCAAACAAAATTATCTTTTTGCCTGTTTCCAACAGGGAAGGATGATGTGTTGAAGTATATTAAATGAAAGCACTCTAATGAAGAGTCTTTATGGAACGGAAATTTGCAACATGAGAATGGAATCATGAGCATTTTCTACTTGGCTGAAAAGGAATTCTTGCTTCTACTTTCTTACCTTTTAATCACACAAGGAAAGCCACAAAATTTGAAGTTCATATGAAGGAATTGCATTCCTAAATGATGTGGCAACCCTGCTCAAAAGTTTGATCTTTTCACTAGTTCTTTGTGCTTGCTGGCTGATCTATTTCTGTATCATATCTTTCATATTATTAAGCATATTAGTAATTCAGCTGTGAGTACATTGAAAGAAAGTCCTGAAAATCACAACTATTGCTGTGTAATAATCAGAAGAGAGGAAAAAGATTATAATAATCTCCAATACCTCCCTTTGACCTTCAATATACCAATTAATTACCAAAACAATCCTGTAAGATGTTAGTTTATTTTTTTCTTTTTAATTAGAGATTAAGCAAGTGCTTTTAGCAGTTAAAAGTGATGACAGTGGTATCAGAGCCTGATATGAGCACCTTCTCCATAGCAAGTAATGCTCTATGGACTGTAAATATGGAAGATACACTAAAATTCTCTCTCTACACACACACACACACACACACACACAAACACACACACACACACACAGAGCTGCCACCAGACACATCAGAGATCAGTTCCATTCATTTGTAATAATAGTTGATTGATGTTTGCTCCATTGCTTTATCTTGGCTTCAAAATCTTGCCTGGACCTTTATCTTTCTCTGAGATCAAGTCCCTAGAACTTAGTATACTCTGTCTGTATATTCATAATATGTTCCTGGCTGCTTCAGGCCAATTCACAATACCCTGAATACAGGATCCTCAAACTTGACATCAAAGCAAACTCCATGAATTTATACTACTATTCCAAAATACTAAAATTTATTGGATCTAGAAATGACAAAAAGACATAACTTGTTACTTTAGTAGCAATTGACATCATGCAAGTAGAAGAATATTGATCAGGACCTGAGGTAAGAGAAATTGGACTATGTCTAAAATGTAGAATACAGGATCTGTATTACAGATACAAAATCTTGTTCAATAGGCTCATGAATTGAAACCTTGTAATCTTATATTGGAAGCAAAATTTACATATAAAATTTTCCAGTTATTTTGCTTACATATCACTTCTGATCACATATCCTCTTATGAATGTTTATCATATCTTTGAATAAATCACACGATTTGCGTGTACTTATCATCTTAAGGAAAGACAGTCTGATTTTATATCTTTCCTTAATTTTTGCTTCCCTGTTTGCTGAAAAAAATGTATCCCTGGAAACAGGATACTGACAGCAAATCTGGGTGTAATTTTCATTTTTTAAATTTCAAATATAATATAAACTTTGTTATGACTAGCCATTTTCTAACAATGAGTGATATTCATGAGCACTAATATTTTGGTGCCTTTAAATAAATTGAGACGATGTTCTGGTACCTCTTGGTTCTACTTGACTTAATCATTGGATCATTCATGTACAAACATTTGCATTGTACTTTTTAATTTTTATATATAAAATAGTCCCCAAAGTTTTACTTTAAAGTGATAATGGGAGGGTGTCTTCATGTTCAAAACTTTATATTTATTTCAATTAAAGTACTGAAAACACATGATGTTCACTGGAGCAATATGATGAGAAACATGAGAAAGATGAGAGACATATTTCTAGAAAAATATGAGAACATATTTCTAAAGAGAATGGATATATTGATTAAAACATAGAAAAGAGTAAAATATGTTTCATGGTTGAGACTGCGTAAATTACATATGAATGTAGCTCAAGATGCGACGGAGAGATGAATTCATATTTATATTACTGAGATTTACATCACAATATAAGAAATATATGTATTTTAAGGAATTGGTCATTCAAAGCCCTAGATACCTAATGGATTAAGAATGGAATTGAAATTGCAGATGAAAACAAACCAATATGCAGGTATTATGATTTTATAATACTAATATGAAATAACTGAAGCTTTTGTCTTCTGAAAAAGAATGGTTAGCCTATAATTTCAATGTAAGGAATCAGTTGTAATGAGTCTAAAATCTTTTCCTCCAAGATATCCAAGAGTACTATACTCATCCTTTAAAGAGTAAATAAGTAATTATTTTCCTTAGTTTTGCTTAATATTAATTTACTTGTAGCAAAAGGTTAAAATGTCTGCTCTCTTTCTTTCAATGTAATAACATACATTTCATATTATTACTGTCTCTTCATAGAAGCCTGAAATCACTATTTCAAAGTAACACAAACAGAAACACAAAAATAACCAGATACAACCATCACAAATCCTAAATTATGTGAAAAAAGCCACAATATCAAAAATAAACCTGAGGAAGTGGAAAAACAATGGCCAAATAACAACAGAAAATTACCCTAGCTCTAGCTAATGAAACAGAGATTTAGAGTCCTAGCAGGTACTCCACTTCTAGCAGGTCAAACGAAGTCAGGTATAATTATATATAGATATATAATTCAAAAGAAGATTTTTATACTGTTTTCACAAGGAAACAGAAATCTATGATAAGTTACCTAGCCAGGCAGGTGACTGCTGTGAAAAAAAAGCACAGCTGCACTGTGGAAATAAAAGGGCCACATGGGAAAAAAGCAGGAACAGAGACAGCCACATCCAAACACAGACAAAATTCACCTTACCACTGGACAGTTCGAACTGTCTTTGGAACCACAAGTATTAACATGACAACATTTCACCACTAATGATCTCTAATCCTATACTTAACGGTCTAGACAAAAACCTAAGTCTAGAAAAACAAATCACAACAGAAGACCAAACCAACACCTGGCAAATCAACCAAGAACATAGAGAGTCACCTGTTAAGATCATAGATCCCCCAAATGAAAGCCAATAAATCCTCCAAATGGACAAAACAAATCAGAAAAATACAAGAAAACTGATGCCAAGGTAGTATACTTCACACAGGAAATGACCAGACATTAGAACAGACAGTTAAGGACCTAGAAGATAGTATTCAAAATACATTAAAAGTAATGCTGAAAAATGTGATTAACGAAAAGATACAAAACCTCCACAAGGAAATTTGTGAACAAGATGAGACCAACCAAAGATTAGCAAAATAATTCATGTAGACTACAAACAGAAAGATAAATAAATTCTGAGAAGGCAAAGGAGTCCAAGGAAAAAAAATAGATACCTAGTTAAAAGGTATGAGAGAAGATACAGCTAAAAAACCAACCCCTCCAGTGCCCCTACCCAAAGAAAAGATGTAAACAAAGTCCACACAAGACCTAAAACAAAGCTTTAATAAAGATAGAAGCCCTAAAAATGACCAATTAGGAGACAGAGAAATCCAAAACAAAATAGAAAGTCTCTACAGCGAAAAGATGACATAGAAGATAATGTTGGGCGTCAAAGACAGACTAGGTCTAATAGAAAAGAGGAGATAATCATTTAGAACAAATCCAAGAAATAAGAAACGGTCTTGCTGGAAGTTCCAGATTCAGTTAGAAGATCAAACTTGGGGGAGATAGGTATCAAGAAGGAGAAGAGCAGGAAACAAAATGGATGGGAAAAATATTACAGCATTCAAGCAGAGAACATGCCAAACATCCAAAGAGATAGGCTCATTCAGAGAAGAGAAGCCTTTAGAAAACCAGAGAATACCAGAACAGAACAACCCACCACCACATCATAATCCATTAGAGGATCATAAGAGATCAAGGAAAGGATTCTTAAAGCTGCCAGGAGAAAAGACTGATTATTTCTAAAGGATATACATTCAGAATAAATAATGATTTCTTAGCCGATATGGTAAAAAGGAGAGCCTGGCATGATATATGGCAAACGTTAAAGGCAAACAACTACCAACTGTGAATATTGTCCCAAGCAAATCTCTCCTTTACATTTAAAGGATATATAAAAAATATTTCATGACAAAGAGAACTTGAAACAATTTATCTCCACCAAATCGGCAAGATTGAAATTAATCAAATATATCCTACATAGAGAAGGTCAAGAAGAAGAGCAACTGGTTATATAAAATGCTCCCTACCAGAGAAAAAAGTAAATATAATAAGAATAGATGAGGCACAGCTCCTAACAGCAGGTGTATGAAATAGCAGGAATTATTAGATATTTCCCAGCCTCAACTCTCAATATCAATGGACATAAATTTCCAATTAGAAAACACAGATTAGGGGCTGGGAAGGTGGCTCAGTGGTAGAGTGCTTGCCTTGCATGCCTGAGGCCCTGGGTTCGATTCCCCAACACCACATAAGCAGAAGAAAAAAAGTCAGAAGTGGTGCTGTGGCTCAAGTGGTAGAGCACTAGCCTTGAACTGAAGAGCTGAGGGACAGCGCCCAGGCCCAGAGTTCAGGCCCCACAACTGGACTCCCCCCCCAAAAAAGAAAACACAGATTAGATAGTAGTTTCAAAAAACAAGACACATCCATCCAGTTTCCACTAGAGATACATTTCATTGACAAAAACAAACACATACTCAAACTGAAAGGCTGGAAGGAAAATTTTCAAGCAAATGGACAGCATAAACAGGCCACAGTAGAATTACTAACATAAAATAATATAGAATTCAAATTAAAATTAGTAGGAAGAGACATTACATATTGATAAAGGCAGCTTTCCATTAGGAGGATATCTCAAGTTTAATATCATTGCCCTGAATCCTGGAGCAGCCCACATCATCAACCAAATACTACATAACCTTTAAACACATCTCAACCCATCATTGTCATGCATGGATTGGTTATTCAAGAGAAACTCAACCAAGAAACTGAAGTCCTAAATAATTGCATTGACCACCTAGCCCTAAGAGACATCTACAGAATATACACTCAGTGTCAGTATATACATTCTTTGCAGCAGGTCATGCAAGATTCTCCAAAATACAACCTATCCTATGTCACACAGAAATTCTGTCCAAATTGAAAGAAAAATTAATTGAATTCCCATACCTTGTCAGACCACAGCAGAATAAACTTACAATTAAACAGCTAAAGCAAAAATAATTGTCAAACCCATGAAGACTGAACAACATATTGCTGAATGACCAGTAGGACACTGAAGATATTAGCATAGAAATCTGAAAGTTTCTGGAATTTAACAAAAATGAACACACAAAATACCAGCTCCTCTGGGACATATTAAATGCAGTACTTACAGAAAAATTTATAGCTTTGAATGCCTACATCAAGCAATTGGGGAAATCTCAAATCAGTATTTTTGTTATGTACCTAAAGCTCTTTGAAGAGAGGAACAAGTCCAAACCTAAGTGGGCGGAAACAAATGAAAAAATTAAGTCAGAAATAACTAAATAAAGACAAAATAAAACATAGAAAGATCAACAAAACAGAGCTGGTCCTTTCAATAAATTAACAGACTTGACAGACCCTTACCAAATCTGACTTAAAAGAGACCTTATATAGATAGAAAGATAAGTAAAAACACACAGATTGGGAGAAGGTCTTTAGTTGCTCTGCAACATACAATGACCTCAATCTCAAATATTCTTAGAGCTCCAAAAGTTAACCCCCCCCAAAAACAAATCCTCATAGAAACAACAACCCTCATAATATAAGTGGGCTTAAGATTTAAGGAGAGACCTCTCTGAAGAAGAAATATGAATGGCCAATAGATACATGAAAAAATATGCAACATTTCTGGCCATAAAAGAAATGCAAATCAAAGCAAAATTGAGATTCCACCTCACCCCAGTTTGATTGACCATTACGAAGAAAACTAATAATATCAGATGCTGGGCTGGTGGGGATATGGCCAAAAAGGAACATTACTACACTCACTATTGGTGGAAATGTAAACTTGTTCAAATACTCTGTAAAAAATGTATAAAGGTTCCTCACTAGAGCTCCCCGATGACCCAGCAATGATGGATCAAGAAAATGTCATATATATTCACAAGAAAATTCTATGCTTTCATCACAATGAATGAAATTGCCCCATTTGTAAGGAAATGAAATCATTTGGAAACAATAATTCAAACAAGCCAGACCCAAAGAATCATAGGCTACATATTTTGACTCATTTGGAAAAACTAGTATATGTCTAGGATATTCCCAATAGCTCAATAGCAATATGCATATCACCATAAAATGATGCTTATCGAAATGAGCTCCAAGAAATGGATACAAGATGATTGTATAGTGAACTGTTTTTAGTTATTTCTATTTAGTTTTTACCCTTTGGTTTATTCCCTGTAGTTACTGTTTTTGATTTCTGTACCCTTTGTCTTATACATAAGTTAATCTGATTTGGGGAAGGGAAGGGAAATCACAGAAATGGTCGACAAAGATTAACCAAAGCAACAGTGATATTCACTAGACGCTATGTTAGAAATAAGCTTTACAATTTTGTGGGAGTGGGATGTCAGGGTTGGGGGAAGCACGAAAAAATAAGGAAGGGGTAACACTGTTAAAAATGTACTCATTACTTATGTAACTGTAACCCATCTCTCTGTATATCACCTTCATAATAAAAAAAACAAAACAAAAAGAGAACTCATCCAAATACAGAAAATCAGAGACAAAAATGAGACAACACAACAGATATAAGCAAAATTGAGAAGTTATAAGAGAGTACTTTGAAAATCTTAGGTCAATCACCTGGAGAATCTTGGAGAAATTGATGCTTTCCTATACTGGATCTGAAGCAAGAAGTAACACATAAGAAGAAATGAAAATGAAATGTCAGTAAACCACTTCCCATTCCAGAAAAATCTAGGCCTCAATGAATTTACCATGAAATTAAAGCCTGCAAAGAACTTACAATACACAGATGTAACTCTTCAATGGATAGAAAGGGAAATGGAATTATCAAACACATTCTATGAAGCTAGAATTAGACTCTTCCTCAAATCACATAGGGACTCAACAAAGAAAGAGAACTATGAACCCAACTCTTTGATAAGCAATTATGCAGAACTTCTTAATAAAATTCTCACCAACTAATTTCAGCAACTAACAAAAAATAATATTGTATGATCAAATAGGATTCACCCTAGGATATAATTGGATTGAATATTCTTGTCAATAATCATAATACAAACCATCAGCAGAAGCAGGGACAAGAAACACATGTTCATCCATAGGGATGTAGTAATAGCTTTTAACAAGCTCCAATACCCCTTTATGATTAAAAGGTCTGAGAAGCTAGGAATGCATGGAACATTCCTCAATATAATACGCACACACACTCACACACACACACACTCACACACACACATATATGACACACACACACACACACACATATATATGAAACACATATCACACACACACACACACACACACACACACACACACACACACACACACACACACACACACACATATATATACATGACAGAGATAATTAGCATTTACCTAACCGTGGAAGCACGGAGACATTAACATCAGGAATGAGACAAGGATGTCCACTCTCTGCACTACTCTTCAATATGGTAGTGGACTTTCTAGCAAGAGCAATAGGCAAGAGAAAAACATAAAGAGGATCCAAATAGGGCAGAAGTAATACTATCCCTTTTTTACAGATGAAATGTTCCTGTATTTAAAGGACTCTATAGCTTCCTCCTCCAAGTTACTAAAGGTGACACTAGTCTTCAGCAAAGCATCAGGGTATAAAACCACAAGAGTCAGTAGTTTTTCTGTGTTACCAACAATGGGAAGATCCAGGCTGAAATCCAAAAAACAACCTCATATGTATTAGTTTCAAAATCAAATCAAATCTAAACTAAACAAAACAACAACAGGAATTAATTAATTTAATTAAAAATGTGAAGGACCTCTACTGTGAAAACTTTAAAAATCTAAAAAGGGAAATTGAAGGAGACTCAAGGAAATGGAAAATCTTTTAATGCTCCTGGTTGGAAGAATTTACATGAAGAAACTGCAATACTGCCCCCAAACAATTGACAATGCAATACTCATCAAAATCCCAACTATATACTTCAATACAATAAAGAAAGCAATCCAAATTTAATACGGAATTACAAAATTACAGATGAAACAGAAGGCTTAGAAATGAACTCATGGGCCTATAGTGGTCTTACACACACACACACACACAAACAGAGAGAGAGAGAGAGAGAGAGAGAGAGAGAGAGAGAGAGAGAGAGAGAGAGAGAGAGAGAGAGAGAGAGAGAGAGAGAGAGAGAGAGAGAGAGAGAGAGAGAGAGAGAGAGAGAGGAATTCTATTCACCCATCAGAAAGGGTGACTTTTCACCAGTCTTAAGGAAAATGAAAGGTTTGGTAAAATTATACTAAGAGCAAAAAGAACGGAATGCAGACTCAGAGCAATATAAGTTTCATGGATTCATTCATTTATGGTAGCTAGAAGGTGCCTACAAATCTACAAATAAACAAGACTGATTCTATCTCGTCCCAGTTAGAATGGCCATTATCAAGAAAGCTAACATTAGCAAATGTTGACATGGATGTAGCCAATTGGGAACTCTATTACACTGTTGGTGGGAAATTACACTTGTTCATCCACTGTGGAATGCAATACAGAGTTTCCTGAAAAGACTAAATATAGATCTCCCTTAAGACCCAGTAATTCCCCTCATCAGCAGTAATTCAATAAATAACAATCTCATATGAAAGCTACCTGCATAACACAGGCCAAGAGTTCAAGGACTTGCAAAACGTTACCACTGCTGTTATTTGTTTCTTCAAATACGAACTTTTGACATGAGAAACCAAATCATTCTATTTGCAGTAGCTAGGATAGGACTTAAATGTTGTGGGTGATAAAAAGGCTTCTTTGTTGAATGTTAGGAAAAGAGGTAGGCAGTCCAAGAAAAGGGAGATTTTTTTGTTGTTAGTCTGAAGGGCTTGAAGTCTGGGCTTGGGCACTGTCCCTGAGCTCTTCAACTCAAGGTGAGTTCTCTACCTCTTGAGCTACAGTGCAACTTCTGGTTTTCCTGTGGTTAAATGGAGATACGAGTCTCAGGGACTTTCCTGCCCAGGGGGCTTTGAACCACAGTCCTCAGCTTCCTGAGTAGCTAGGATTACAGTTGTGAGCCACTGGCACCAGGATAAAAATGGGGGAATTTTAGAAAAGAAAATCCACCTCTTCACCTGTGTCTAAACCTCAGATATCACTATTAGAACACTTCATCCTCAATTCATTTCATCAGATATTTGTAAAGTTTCTCTTTCCATTTATGTAAGAATACTGCAGTCAATATCAACTCAGCTGTGGGACTGGATCAATTGTATGTTAATTGCTAGCACCTAAATCAAGAACTGTTACATCAAAACAAATGAACCCCTCATTTGGAATAATTGTTTTCTCTTTTTATTACAAATCTGTGCTTTATTAATTCCTAATGTGATACTGGACCTCCTAACAGACTGATGATATTTTCTTTCTCTTCAGCAATTGTCCTTCTCCCACATGTGGTCAAATATTTAAGATTTCAAAGATTTCCATTGATAATTCATTAAGTTGACCTCTAAGATAATATGCATTTCTGGAATTTGGTCTGCTGTCTTGTTCTTACATGCACAGGCTTTCTATGATTTATTTGTTCTACAAGCAATTCTACTTTCCAATCTTCGTGTGATCAATTTTAGTCCCTCTCATCAGTCTTTCTGACCCTCTCTCTGGAGTCTCATTTGAGTCTGTCTCATAAAAAATATATTATCAACTAAATGACTCTCAACTTCTGTTTCTGGCCTGACTGCATGTAGTCTGTGATAGCAGCCCTGACTGGCTGTGCTTACTGGAGTGTTTTTTGTTTGTTTTGTTTTGTTTTGTTTTGTTTTTAGAAGTCTAGGATCACTATTGAAGGTAGTAGCTTTTCTGAGCCTTTGTGATCCCCTGGCTTAGAGTCAATGGGTTTTTCTCCTAAAGATACAAAGAACAGGTGACTAAATTCCTGTTTAAATTGTCTCAAAATGAGGCAATCTGGCATCCTTGCAAAGCCATAACAAATCCTCTATAACGAATTACAGAAATGTTATATCAAGATGGCTTGTTAAGATGACTGTTCATTGGAAATGTTCATCTCCAAGTCACCACCATACAACTGATCACATTCCTGGGAGCAGACTTTTGGAAGAAAGGTTCCCCTTCCTTCCTTATCTTATTATAGATCAAACCATAATATTCTGCATTTGTGGTCAGCCTGGAGCACTTTTTCCCAAGAATATTCTGTAGTGTAAAAGAGGACCAACTATCAAAATAAAGGTGAAAATACTTGTCTACTACAGAATGATTTTTTGTGCTTATATCTATTGTTATTTTAACAAAAAATCTATTGTTATTTTCATTACTTCAAACACATGGATAATTTATATTGGGATTAGACAAGTGGCAAAGGATTAATAGAATAAAGATTCCATTTACTTTCATATATCCAATATAATACACTTAACCCCTTATGAAAAATTAAATCCAACTGTAGAAACAATGTCAAAAATATAAAATAAGCCTTAATATGAATAATCTGGCACACATAAACCATCATCTACTCAGAAATGCAGTCTCTCTATAGATATTTATTTGGTGCAGAAAAATAATTAATGTATATGACTTTTATGTATCATCTGAAATACTCCTCGTGTATATAATTGTATATAATTTTATAGACGTTACCTAGACAGGAATTTAACGTGCATGTAGAGATCAAATTTCCACAGTTTATGCTAGATGAGAGGAGTCATACTCTCTTGTACTGTGTGGTGTGAATTTTACCACAGTGCTGAACCCTTCCACTTAATACCAAAAGTCATTTGCAATAATTTATTATTTGATGTTAAGATGAGTGCTAATTGTAGAATACACTTAGAATTATTACATTAATTCACAGAATTAAAAAGTAATGATATATTATTTGTTTAAATTCCAATGCTTCTCAATTTTACAATTCATGAACTATATTATTAAAATTAGATTCACTTTCTTCTTTTCTATAGCTGCTAAAAGTAAAATTATATATTAAGGATTCAACATTAAGAAATCAATAATAAGTAACTTATTAAAATGATATAGTACTAAACTGTGATTTAAATTACAGTTCTAACAAATTGTGATGTAAACAACTGTTAATAGAATTATTGTTAATATTTTTAAACTTACCAGCTTGTTATTTGTTTCCTAATTGTGTCATTTGTTATTTTTGGTCCAAGTTGTGTCTTCATCTTTATTGTTTATTTTTCTATTTTATCTCTATTGGTTTGCTGATTAGTTACTGACATGAGGCTGAAAATCTGTATGCTAGTTAATTACTTCCTATGTTAAAGTAAAATTTCTGCTCTCCACATCTGTTCTACTCTTAGTATAGTATTTTCCCCAGTCCCATATCCTGTATTGCTGCTGTCATGTATTTTATTTTAGTTTATTTTTATTGTGAAAATACCGTACAGAGGGATTACAATTACATGGGCAAGATAATGAATAAATTTCTTATCAAGCATTGTTGCCTCCTCCTTTGTTTCCCCTTCTCAGCCATTCTTTATTTTATTTTTTTTATTTAAATTTTACTGTCAAGGTAATGTACAGAGGGATTATAGTTACCTAAATAAGGTAATGAATTTATTTCTTTTCTAATTTGTTATCCCTTCCCCCATTTTTCTCCTTCTTCCCTCCCAACAGCCCCTCCAAGATTATTTCCAACATATTGTCTTCTCCCCCTTGTCCTTTGTCTCACCATTTTTCCCTTTCCCTAACCTAGTTCATATCAACATATTTACAATAACCAGGGTTATTCAAAATCAAATACAGTGACTAAATATTAAATATTAATCAAATGTTAATCAAAACCAAATACAGCGACTACAGGGGATAAACTATAGGTGGGGAAAACACAAAAGGATAAAAAGAAATCATGCAGTACATTAAGAACAACAACAACAAAAAACATGTCTTGGAGTTCATTTCACTTGGAATCATCTTATACGGTCATATGTACATAGCTAGAGGGCTATTCTGCTCATCTACTAAGATTATCCTTGATGTACACAATAATGCTCCTCTATTACCCAGTAATCTCACTTCTGGGCATTTAACCAGGTGGCCACAAGCAATGCCACAGTAAAGCTACCAGCACAATTATGTTTATCACAGTATTATTTACCATAGATAAGATATGGAATCAATCTAGAGGCCCCACAGTAGATGAATGGATCAAGAAAATCACACACACACACACACACACACACACACACTCATGGAATACTATGCTTTCATCAGAAAGAATGATATCACCTCATTTGTAAGGAAATGGAAGTTCTTGGAAAAAAATTATATTAAGTAAGCCAGACTTAAAAAAACATAGGTCCCAGAGTTTCCCTTATTTGTAATAATTAGTTTACACCAAGGATAATCTCATGTATTTTAATTTGACATTTTGTCCTATGTTGAGCATACAAAATTATTGCTGTATTGTTTGTTATTATTTCTGCAAACAGGCAGGTATATTTAAAGAATTATGTTTCTCTTATCCATTACTGGAGGAAGAACACCCAAAAAAGCAACCCCTATAAGGAATAACAACTCCTACTTATTTAGCTTCATTCCTATGTAAGGCCAGTGTTGTCCCCTGTATCCTCATGTTGTAAATTACAAATCTATAGCGTTTCATCCTGTATCTCTACTATTTTCTACATTATGACCTAAATGCCCCAGCAATTCTACTTTAAAAAATTCTCTCTTAATGTTTGAGGGGTGTGTGTGTGTGTGTGTGTGTGTGTGTGTGTGTGTGTGTGTGTGTGTGTTTGTGTGTGTGTGTGTGTTTACAAAAATCAGAAGACAACATTTTTCCTCATTTAGAATACATCATTCAAGTCATTATAGGTTGTGGATAATGGGAGAAGTCTCGTTTTAAGGATGAAACATAAAAATATATTTGTGCATGCACCACAGTTTATTAGTCTGTAGTTGAACACTTAACTTCAATTTATATCTTGGCTTTTGTGAATAATGTGAATAACAATGAAATACAGATATATATACAAGTTACTCAGAGAGAAATAATCACATGATTGGTGGATCAGATGATATTTCAACTTTGGATTTCTTTAGAAAACTGCATACTACTTTCTACAAGGAGAATACTAACCTGTATTTTGACCAAGAGTGTAGAAAGTTTCCCTTTCTCCACACTCTCATCAGCCAACATTATTACCTTTTGAGTTTTTTAAAAGGGCAGGTTTTTACTGTGTGCAGGACCCAAGATGACCTCAGACCCAAATCCTTTTACTCCTACCTCCTAAACGCTTCGAATTACAAGCCTTTACCACCACACCTGGTTCTTTTGATTTTTTTTGATGAGGCTTATAATAGTTATGAAGTAGTATCATAGTAATTTTGAATTGCATTTCTCTAATGACTTCTGTTTACAAAGCATTAAGCCATCATAGAAGTGGTATTAAACACAACTTTGTAAACCCACTGGCAATTTTCTTTGGGCCTGGCTGACTTCACTTAATATAATTTTTTACAAGTCTTTCCATTTCCTAACAAATGGGGCAATGTCATTCTTTCTGATGGAGGCATAGAATTCCATTGTTTATATATACCACATATTCTTGATCCATTCATCTAGAAGGGACATCTAAGTTGGTTCCATATCTTAGCTATCATAAATAATGCTGCAATAAACATAGTTGTGATAGTAGTTTTAGTATGGTCTTGTTTGTGGTCATTTAGGTAAATCCCCAAAAGTGGGATTGCTGGGTCAAAGGGGAGCTGTATGGGGAGTCTTTTGAGGAACCTCCATAATGCTTTCCAAAGTGGTTGAACACGTTTACATTCCCACCAACAATGCTGTATGGTTCCCTTGTGGCCACATCCCCTCCAGCTTCTGTTGTAAAAATATGGAACACTCCACGAATTTGCATGTCATCCTTGTGCAGGTGCCATGCTAATCTTCTCTGTATCGTTCCAATGTTAGTGTATGTGATGCTGAATTGAGCACACAATATTTTTTATATCTAAAGTGCAATTGATTTTTTTTAACTGCACAATTGAAAAAAAAGGAAGTTCAAAAGAATTGTCGTGAAATTTTACAACCATATATTTCTTTTTTTCTTTTTTTTATTTTTATTTTTATTTTCTGTGAACATACTGTACAGAGGGGTTACAATTACATGGGCAAGATAATGAGTACATTTCTTATCAAGCATTGCAGCCTCTTCCTTTGTTTACTCTTCACATCTCTTCCCAGCCTCCTCCCCCGGCTCCTCCTCCCCCCCCCCCACCAAAGTTGTAAAGTTCGTTTTCGACATGACAACTTGTACTTCTCATTGTTGCAACGGGTCCACCTGTATCCTTAAACGACTTCTTTTTCCCCATCTCCTCCACAGATTATACCGACATCAAATATAGTGAAAGCAGGGGTTATACTGTGGGGGAGGGACATACAAAGCAACAAAGAAATAATTTTATAAATGCGTTAGAAACAAATGCATGAAAGAAAAAAAACCATTTAAATGCATATCTAAGGGTTCATTTTCTTAACATCACATTATCTGAATCTTTTTTGCTTGACTTATACATATACTATATATTGCAAATAAGGGAAACCATGGGACCTATGTTTCTTTGGGCCTGGCTTACTTCACTTAATATAATTTTTTCCAAGTTTTTCCATTTCCTAACAAATGGGGCAATGTCATTCTTTCTGATGGAGGCACAGAATTCCATTGTGTATATATACCACATTTTCTTGATCCATTCATCTACTGAGGGGCACTGGTTCCATATCTTAGCTATGGTAAATAATGCTGCAATAAACATAGTTGTGCTGGTAGCTTTAGTGTGGTATTGTTTGTAAGCATTTGGGTAAATGACCAAAAGTGGGATTGCTGGGTCATAGGGGAGCTCTATGTGAAGTATTTTGAGGAACTTCCATACTGCTTTCCAAAGTGGTTGAACAAGTTTACACTCCCAGCAACAATGAAGTAAGGTTCCCGTCTGTCCACATCCCCTCCAGCATCTGTTGTTATTAGATATTAGAGTTCTTGATTTTTGCCATTCTAACTGGGGTGAGGTGGTACCTTAATGTTGTTTTGATTTGCATTTCTTTTATGACTAGGGAGGTTGAGCATTTCTTCATGTGTCTATTGGAAAGAAGGATTCTTTCTTCTTCAGAGAAGTTTCTCTTTAAGTCTTTAGCCAACTTATTTCTTGGGCAGTTGTAGAACCATACATTTCTTACATAAGCACACATTTAAGAAGAAAGTCAAATTGACATGTCAAAAACAAAATAATTCCAGATGTTTGTTATTCAAGAAATGTATAGGAGGAGGAATTCAACTATTCTGTACAAGGCACCTGTCATAATAAACACTGCAGCAAGTGTTAAGGTTTGTTAAAAGTTTTAATGTTTTAAATATATTTAATTTTGGGAATTTGTTTATATATGCCAAAATTAGGACTGTTTGGCAGGTATAAAACTTTTCTATAAAGTATTTAAGATTTATAGTAACAGACATATACTACTAAGTATGTGCATTTCAGAGTTTAGGGAAATTTTATTAATGAGAAGTCACAAAGTTTTTGTGTAAAGAAGCAGAATAAAGAGTTCACACTTTGTTTACTACACAGTTTCTGTTAAAACTTTAGGGCTTCCTTAGTTTATATGTTAATGAGGAAAAATGATGATATAAGCCATAAACAAATAATGAGATATGCCATAAATAGTAATCTTAGTGGGTAACTTTAAAGACTGCTCATATTCTATAAAACTGTTGTTGAACTTCACAACCTTAGTCAGTGTTAAATGTACATGATTATGAGAAAATAGTAAAACCGAATATGTAGCATATTTCAAATAGTTAAAACACATGTTTTTAATTTTATTAATTAATATTTAATTATTGGTTTCCTTTATTTGAAACATTGTTTTACTTGTTGACTTATAGTACAACTTTTTTTTGGGGGGGTATCCAGTCATGGGGCCTGAACTCTGGGCCTGGACCCTGTCCCTCAACTTTTCAGCTCAAGGCTAGTGCTCTGCCACTTGAGCCCCAGCGCCACTTCTGTGGTGCTGAGGAATCGAACCCAGGGCCTCAGGCATGCAAGGCAAACGTTCTACCACTGAGCCACCTTCCCAGCCCTTGTACAACCTTTTGTAAGTCATCATTAGGAGGTACTTTGAGAAGGTTACTTGGATGGCCAAACCAATTTTTATAGGTGCATGTTAATTTACAAAGAGGAAAATTAAGAACAAAATATGTATTATATCTAAAATATACTTGGAACTCAAAAAATTAAACCACCCAACAACAAATCCTCAAAGAAACAACTGCCCAATAAATAAGTGGGCGAAAGACTTAAAGAGAAACTTCTCTGAAGAAGAAAGAAGGATGGCCAATAGACACATGAAGAAATGTTCAACATCCCTAGCCATAAAAAAAATGCAAATCAAAACAACATTGAGATATCACCTCACTCCAGTTAGAACGGCAAAAATCAAGAACTCTAACAACAACAGATGCTGGAGGGGATGTGGACAGAAAGGAACCTTATTTCATTGTTGGTGGGAATGAAACTTGTTCAACCACTTTGGAAAGCAATATGGAGGTTCCTCAAAAGACTTCACATAGATCTCCCCTATGATCCAGCAATCCCACTTTTGGGCATTTACCCAAATGCTTACAAACAAGAACACACTAAAGCTACCAGCACAACTATGTTTATTGGAGCATTATTTACCATAGCTAAGATATGGAACCAACCCAGATGTCCCTCAGTAGATGAATGGATCAAGAAAATGTGGTATATATACACAATGGAATTCTATGCCTCCATCAGAAAGGATGAGTTTGCCTAATTTGTTAGGAAATGGAAAGGCTTGGACAAAATTATATTAAGTGAAGTAAGCCAGGCCCAAAGAAACATAGGTCCCATGGTTTCCCTTATTTGTAATATCTAGTATATGTATGAGTCAAGTGGAAACGGTCAGATAATGTCATGTCAGGAAAATGAACCCTTAGATGTGTATTTTAATGTTTTTTTCTTTCATGCATGTGTTTCTAATGCATTTATAAGATTATCTCTTTGTTCCTTTGTATGTCCCTCCCCCACAGTATAACCCCTGCTTTCACTATATTTGATGTCAGTATAACTTGTGGAGGAGATGGGGAAAAACCAGTTGTTTAAGGATACAGGTGGACCTGTTGCAACAATGAGAAGTACAAGTTGTCATGTCCAAAACTAGCTTTACAACGTCGGTGCGGGGGGGGGGAGGTGAAGGATTGGGATTGGGGGGAGGGGGGAGACTGGGAAGGGATGTGAAGGGTAAACAAAGGAGGAGGATGCAATGCTTCGTAAGAAATGATACACATTATCCTGCCCACGTAATTTAACTCCTCTGTACAGTATGTTCACAAACAAAATAAAAGAAAATTTAATTAAAAAAAAGAAGGTTGAGAAAGTACCTAAAAAAATTATCAAATAGAGTCTGAATCAGGAGTGTTGATAAATGTCCACACCTAATATCTTAGCCCTAGGCTGAAGCAGTGGTATTACAGAATTGAGGCAACAAAACGTGACAGACTGTGTTTTGTTTTGTTTTGTATTTTGATTTTGTTGGTGATGGGGCATGAACTCTGGGGCCTGGGTGCTGTCACTCAGCTCAAGGCTAGCGCTTCCACTTGAACCATTGCACCACTTCCATCTTTTTTGTTTATGGGTGCTGAGGAATCAAACCCTGGGCCTCATGCATGCAACGCAAGCACTCTACCACTGAGCCACCTTCCCAGCACCTGAGAGACTGTGTTTTAAAAAAACCATCTAAACAACAGTTGCTTTCTGCTTTGAGTTATATAAGGAAATATATAAATATATTTTTATATTTTTGTGAATTGTACTTCTAAATTTATACTAACTTCAGCCACTTTATCCTTTTCAAAGTCATGAAATATCTCTGAGAGTTTGCTTCTGTGAAAATTGTTTTTGCATTTATAATTTCTCCTGAGTTATTTTTATTTTTATCAAAATAACTTTATATTTCATGTTGATGGGTTATCATACATCAAATGCCTTCAAATGTACATGTAGAGTCTAAAGATAGCAGTATGAATATTCTCATACAGCTCTTGTTTATCTGTTATGCACTTCCAGTATTATGATATTTCTCTCTCTTTCAATCTCTCCCATTTCCTCTCTTTCTCTTTCATGGTCCATGTCTGCTACTTAGAATTTCTGCTGATCTACTTACTATTCCTTCAGGATCCACTGGTTTTGTGGGAACATGATAGCGACCATCAGTTACCCTTGCATTCTTTAAGAGTTATAACAGTTACATGATATTATTCTTTGCCATTCAAAATGGCAAAACAGCAAATCTAGGAATTCCTTTTCATTTTATTACTATTATAAATTTTATCTCATAAAAATTGTTGGGATGGATAAGATACTCTGACCTGTGACCTAAAAGTTCTTTATCTTGGGGCTGGGATGGTGGCTCAGTGGTAGAGCGCTTGCCTTGCATGTCTGAGGCCCTGGGTTCATTTCCTCAGCACCACATAAGTAAAAAGAAAAAAAGCCCGAAGTGGCACTGGGGCTCAATTGGTAGAGTGCTAGCCTTGAGCTGAAGAGCTGAGGGACAGCGCCCAGGCCCAGAGTTCAGGCCCCACAACTGGACCCAAAAAGTTCTTTTTCTTTTACAAACAACCTTTTTCTTTTATTATCAGTTAGTTACTACATATAATGAAAACAAAGCTATCCTATAGAAAGTAGACCGAAGTTGCTCACAGGGATGAAAAACAAAGGAATGTGAGAAGTGAGTACAAAGGATGCCCATCATAGAGCACAGATCCTAGGAGCAATTTATCATGTACACTTTTTGAGAATGACAATGTGCTGGAAGTATAGGTTAAGTCACTGAACAACTGATATATATATATATATATATATATACATATTTATATCTGTATATTTATTTATATTTGCATATATATGTTTTTATACCCTTATATATGTACAAATGTATGTTACTATACACACAAGTACAAGCATACATATACACATGTATACATGCACACATGGAGAAAGACACATAGTTACAGACAACACAAGTTTCACTAGTTGTTGAATATGCCTTGGATGGAATGCTTGGAACCAAATATGTTGAAGATGTATTTGTCTCTAAGAATTCTTTTACCACTCCTCTTATCTCTTAAAATTGGTAGTTTTTGACAGATTCGATTTGCAAAATGCGGTACAAGTGATAGCAAATCACTCAGAAATCTCAGTAAGTAAAGGTCATATGGTGTTTCCTTGCTCCCTACAGAATGCTTGCTCTTGTAGACACTCTCAACAATCAAAGCATGAGGAGAATACCCTGGTCAAGAATAAAGTTATAAAGCTTTAAATGGCATCCTTACTTGAACTCCTTTTCAACAGCATCAATTCCTAAGCAGATGAGTGAATCCTCAGAACACTGGATTCTACATATACATTTAACCAACCCATGTGAAAAGTTCTATGTGAGAAATGCTGACTGAGGTCTTGCTGATTTCCTGGCCAAGAAAATAAGAAAAAAAGAAAATATTTTTAATGTTTTAAAGTTTGAGAATAATTTGTAACCTGTCAACAAATGTGTAGAACACAATTATACCAAGTGAAAAAAATGCTGGCGTTTCATTTATGTGCTCTTGGCCTTGGCAAGTAATTTTAGGTGTGTCAACACAAGTAGAATCAGCAAAAATCAAGACAGCACTTCTTCATTTAAGATACAAGGAAAGGATACAGGTTGACCCACTTTAACAATGAGATGTACAAGACAGTCTATCAGAGTGGGGGTGAATGGGGAAGTTGGGGATGTGTGAAGGAAAACTATGGTAGAGGAAAAACAAATGATGGGGTAACAATGCTCAAGAAGAAATGTACTCATTACCTTACTTAGGTAATTGTAACCCCTATGTACAGTATATTTACAATAAAAATATATATTAAAAAGATACAAGGAAAACTTCTGTACTTATAGGAATTTGTATTTGTCACTCAATATCAGTAAGGTATTGGTTTTAGGACCAGAGGCTATGAACACTTTGGATACTCAAATTCTCTACATGAACACAGTATATTATTTACTTTAGAATCTGCCCACAAGCTAGTGCAGAGTAATTGCTATGAAAATTTTTACTACATTCTCTGTTTGTAATGAAACATAAAATTATATTCACTATGAACAGATACAATTTTTTTCAGATAAATTTTGTCTGCAGTTTGTGGATGGAATTGGGACAGCAATTTTGAAAAGCACACATTTCTTCACCAAGACCGGTCTGCAAATTGTAACAAGGAGCTAATACAGCATCATTGAATAGTATGGAACTCCAAGGAGAAGTACTTGAGACATTATCAGAAAGTGTAACAACCCAAGGACTTTTTAGAAATTCAGCTGCTAGATTTCTCATGGAGAGCTTTCATAACACTTTTTGAAGCACAAGTCAGAACCTCACTGAAGTGTAGATGGTTTTCCCTCTCCTTTCTGTCATGCTCTGTCATTATCAATCAACATATAGCTAATCTTGAATAATCCTCTAATAACAAAATGTTGATGGAGTGTTTGTATGTAGAAAATCTGGGAAGGCTAACTTTTTCCAATTAGGACAGTCTGTATTCTATGACCCAGCAGAGAGAAAACTAGGTAAGCATCCATTTGCAACCTTCTGAATAATTCTGATTCTGCCAACATCAGTTATCTATCCATACCTGTGCACAAGTAAGAAGATTTTAAAAGCGTTTAGTATTTAAAATTTAAACTTAAATATAGAATGAAATTAGTTCCAATGCATAACATTAAGATATTTAGAAACAACTGAGAAACCTAAAGGTCTATAAGATTTATTTTTATTGGAAGTGAAGGAATTTGATTCTCTACAGTTTAAGCAATTTGCAGCAGACTTGATACTTATTAAATTTTGTATATTGAAAGGAATACAAGCCTCAACAATATGTCAATACTATCCTCTTATTTATCTCTAAAGGTTTATGCTTCTGGTCTCTTAATATTAAAACTTCAAAAAATTTTATCTGTAGCAAGTTGTGCAAAGGGGTTTCACTTCCTCATGTCAGTGTTGAATAGAGTGTATGTGCATTTCAATGTTCAGTGCATCTGGATCATTGTCAAATTTTCCATTTTTCTTCCTTCCCTTACCCCAAACCCACCTATCCCTTCAAATTTTCTACTTATAGTCTCACATATGTACATTGAGTGTTATGACTGTATTAGTCCACCATTTCATTCTTCAGCCTTCTTCTCTACTCCCTTTAAGCCAAGATCCCCTTTTAAGACTTGTTTCAACTTCATGGTATTTTGTTAAATATCTCTACCTTTGGCATTTGGCTATGGGCTTGCCACATCCTCTCTTCCATGTTTGACCACATAAATGAGTATATTTCTCCACATTTCTAATCTCTGAATGGCTGAGATAGGTCTCTTTTACTATTCACCTTCTGTCCTAAATTTAGAATTGCACCTTCAGAGCCATCCTATAGAGTTTTTTCTTCTCTACACACTGAAGATGGAAAGGAAATAATTTCCATGCTCTTAGCATTATGCTATCCCTCATGAATTTCCATGCTTATCACTTCAGCAGTCTATTTTTAAGGAAGATCTTCAATTTCTGATGATAGGAGAATGAGTCAGTTTTAATTATGCAGATTCCACTATGTAGTGAGCCCTAAATTTTCAATAAATTTCGAGTAACTTTTTATTAATAATTTAAAAAGTTTTATTTCAGTATTTGAAATGCTGCCCCAATTATTTTAAAAGTTTCACAATATGTTAGACTGAACTTTCCCCCCCATTTTCCCCACTAGTTCAGGTTAAGTCTCCTTTGGCTTTATTGTTTGAGAGGCCAAGGGATGAGGGTAAACAGAGAGATGATCATTATTCAGATATCTCCTTCCTCTTCTGTTTCTGCTATTCTTGTTGAGAGGAAGACTGGAGCAGGGAACAAGAGTGATGCTTGACTTCACCATACAAGGGAGCATTCCTGGCATGTCAATTATTGTTTCTCAGTATAACTTAAACTGCTTACTCTTGCCTTCTCTGTAACAGTAACCGAACTGTGGCTTCCTTGGTGCAGGAGGAAGCACACTAACAGGTTACTACCTGTAAATTGGTATCTTATATCTCAGCTTACTACCAAAAATATAAAGCTTTGGCTACATAAATGCAAAGGTACTGATTGTCCAACAATACCTTAGTGAGCAGTAGACAATTCTACTCAGCTGCCCTCTTCTCTCATATCCTCCTCTTAATTCCCCTCCACTCATTTACCCTTCCATCCCTTCTTTCTTTGTCTCTCTTTCCTCCATATTAATCTCTATCTTCTCTCTTTTTCTTTTCCAGTAGCAATTGATTTGGTTTATCAGACAACACATAAATAATTGAACAAATATTTATTTCTCCTCTTTTTGTGATTATTTATTCTTAAGAAGTGAGTTCTAGCACAGCACCAGTGGCTTACACCTAGATACACAGTAGGTTCAAATTTGACAATTGCAATTCCAAGCTATTTTAAGTAGATAAACCTAAGACATTCTTTTCTCCACTTGTGGTAAAAGGAAGAAGTGAAGGTGTGGCTCAGGTGGTATAGAGCAAACATTGAGAATTAAAGCCCAGATAGAGCTCAAGGCCATGAGTTCAAATCCCAGTACCAGCACAATATAAAAAAAACTGAGTCCTTTGTCTTTGAAAAGGGATATTTCTCCAAAAATTCATACCCAGGGAAATGTTCAAGGTCCAAGACTCTTTGTAAGTCTCTTTCACATCTTAAACTGATTCCTCTGCTTGATTCACATTATGGAAAATAGGAGTCACACTTCACATTAAAAAGTATGTGCATTGCTGAACAGTTCTTACCATTTTTAATGTAAAGGAAGCATGAGAGAGGAATTCACCTCACTTGTGTGAGTTAGGTTTGACTCACTGACAGACTTTTGCAAGTAAATGAGGGTCTGTTTACACATAAAGAAGTCTATACAGATGGTTTTCTAGGAGAGAGAACAAGGTAGCTGTGGTCCAAGTTTGAATCAGAGTAAGTTTATTCCGATGATATGGCAAAGAGAAGCTCATCTCATAGAACACTATGCAGACAGTAATTTCAAAAGGATTAAAAACCCATGTCTATGTTGTGAACATCCAAGTTTTCACAAACAAAAAGCAGTTTCCTTAGCCATGAAAATATAAGTTAGAGCAAAAGGAACTATGTTAAATATAGTTAATGGCTGAGTGACATGTGTAAAAGAGTTCTGTAATTACAACTAAACTATAAATTTTTCATCATGTCCCTAACAAGAATCTCAAAGATAGGCCTGGCTAAATCTGTCATAGAGGACTGGGTTCATGCAATTGTCAGTTTTGTTTAGAGTCCAATATCTTCTACAGTCGCTTGGGCTGCAAACCGCTCACACCACATGCAGTGTCTGGAAAAACATGCTGTCTTGCTAGGCAGCTAAGGGATTTTAGTGCCACTGTGAATATTTATCGTTTTTCTTATAATTATACCTGTCAGTGTGAAGTCATTTCACAATAAGAACAATAGTTACTGTACCTTTTGTCCCACTAACAAATCTCAGATGTAAATATAGCCGGTAGCCCGTGGCTCATGCCTATAATCCTAGCTACTCAGGAGGCTGAGATCTGAGGGTCACAGTTCAATGCCAGCCCAGGCAGGAAATTCCATAAAATTCTTATCTCCAATAAACCACCAGAAAACTGGAAGTGGAGCTATGTCTCAAGTGGTAGAGCTCTTGCCTTGAGCTGAAGAGCACAGGGACAGCACCCAAGCCCAGAGTTCAAGTCCCAAGACTGACCAAAAAAAAAAGTATGTATATATATATATATATATATATATGTATGTATATATATGTATAAATGATGAGATGAATTACATTTAAATATAAATCAATATTTATGATACACATTTAAAAAATATATATGATATATTTATAATATATACATATATTTATATATAAGATCATATTATATCTATATGTTTATATATATATTTGTAATTAATGTCCAAAGAGTACATCTGAAGATTTTGGGGAAAATGTAGTGTGTCTAAAGGCTTATTACTGATCCATCATACTTTCAATCATTTTTTCCACTTATTACAATGTCTGGAGTACCAAGACAATGATTATTTTATTCCTTACAATTTTGGATTAGAAACACCTACTTACTTGGTATGAAACCTACCAAAATATGATCTTGAAATCACACACCACAAACTGGACATCTACATCAATTTACCAACTTACAGGTCTCAAACATTTATTTGAATCCTGTATCTCGTATACATTGTTTCCTTCGAGTCAGCTACATATACAAACATGCCTAGATTTTCATCCTCACATGACATAGTAAACATAACACTGTAATAAAAAATAATATGATACTGAAAAAACACCTTCGCAAAAATAATTAAATTTTATTTTTTATTTAATACACTATTGAAATACTGATGAAAGAGCAGCTGAGAGAATGTTTCAAATATTAGAGTGCCTGCCTAAAGAGCATGTTTCTCATTCCAAGCATCATTATTTACATCCTTCCTCCTCCCACATAAAAAATAAATAACTACAGAATTAACCTACATGTTCCTTAATCACTCATTGAAGAAAGAAATTGTAATATATATATATATATATATATGTATATACACACAATGATGTACTATTTAGCCATACATAATTATGAAATCATATTATCTTCAAGAAAATAGAACTAGAAACATTCATATTAAAGCAATAAGCCATACTGTGAAAAACAAATACTAGATTTCTCATATGCAGACTCTAGACCCAGAAAATAAAATGAATGACCCAGGTGTAATAGATAGAACTGATTAAATTTGGAAAAAAGTAAGAGAGGAGATAAAGAGAAATGCTGTGGAATAAATATGTTCAAATATTTCATAAGTTAGTATGATGACATAATAAAACATAACTATAAAAATAGGCTAATGAAATTAATAAAAGGAATAAAATTTAGCAAGCTACATTATATGGACATATGTGTATAACACAATAAAATACCTTGTGAAATTAATATTTGCTAATAAAAAGGCAAAAATTAATTCGTTTTTATAGATTCATATGTTAATTTCCATTTTTTGCCCAGATATTTCCCTGATAAAGTAAAAGGAGAAATAGGTTTTGTTCATTTAAATTATTCCAGTTAACTACTGTCAATGTGAAATTGTTCAACTTAATTATTATATTAGAATATTTCCAATGTACTCTTCAAAATATTACCCTATAGGTATATACTTTTTGCTATTTATTGAATATGGTTCCTTTACTTAATTAGTATAGACCATTTACTGAATGTAGTTTGGTTTATGCAACTAAGATATATAATACCTGACCAGGAAATCAATTATTCAAACAGTTTTTTTATCAAAAATGCCTATAACAAAATAAAGAGGTAAATCCAAAGTATGTATATTTGAAGACAATACCTGTTTAGTCCTCTTCTCACATTCCACATTCCCTTCTTGAGAATAATACACATTGTAAGGAAATGCTTTAAATGTTTTACAGAAATAGGTTGACTTTAGACCAATGAGTTACTCTATGCTGTATTTTTATTTACATTATATACAAAAAAGCTAAATTCTTACCTTATCATTTTCCTTAGACTTTATACTCATGTTTAAGCTCTGATGGGTGACAGATAAAGATATAAACATTTTTGAACAGTGGCTAAATTTAGGCTGAGGAATTTATGTACAACTATACTCTTGCAGATAAGCCTCATCAGTGCTGAGACCACGATAGCAAAATGTTAACCCAAGGTCTTAACAGTCTCTGAGCACCCTGAACATCCCACCCCCAAGATGTCACTACCATCCTGAGACCAAGTGTAGACAAATCTCAGGACATCTCACACATCTGGAATGGCTCATAACACATCTTGGCATTTCCTAACTGTACAAACCACTATGCAGAAAACTCAGCTACCTTATTATTGGTTGTAGGTCATGGGGTTTGAACTCTAGGCCTGCACGCAGTCCCTCAGCTCTTCAGCTGAAGGTGGGCGCTCTACCACTGGAGGTACAGCACCACTTCTGGCTTTCGGGTGGTTCACTGGAGATAAAGTCTCACAGATTTTCTTGTGCAAGCTGGCTTTGAACCGCAATCCTCAGATCTCAGCCTCCTGAGTAGCAAGGATGACAGTTATAAGCCACCGGCAGGGACCGGCTTCAGCCTCCTTCTTAAACACAGGGGAAACCCAACTCATCAGGCCACAAACCACAGGCAATCCTTCAATTCAGACTTTGTCACCAGCCTCCAAAACCATTCTTCCATGGATGGACAGCATATAATTGACACTACCATCTCACCCCTGCTCCCATTTACCCACTCCCTGCCTGCCACAGGCTATGACCTCTGGAGTTCTTGGTAAGGCACCGCCCACCCTGCTATGGCTTCACACTGGGGCAAACCTGGAGAATTCTTAGAAATGTCTGTACAGTGAGGCCAGCATCTGGTCTCCCAATCCCAGCAACCCCACTACTTCACCATCTATTGCAAGCAAGGAAGGGGTGTATTTCTTTCTTTCTTGTTTTTTTTTTTTTTTTTTTTTTTGGTTTAGGGGCTTGAACTCAGGGCTTGGGTACTGTCCCTGATGACTAATTTTCCTCCAGATCAGTGCTCTACCACTTGAGCCACAGTGCCACTTCCGGTTGGAGATTGGAGATGAAGCTCTTGTGGGACTTTCCTGCCTGTGTTTCGAAAACAGATCCTCTGGATCTCAGCCTCCTGAGTGACCAGGATGGCAGGTGTGGGATGACAGGCATGAGACACCAGCTCATGGCGTAAGGTGTCTAGTCCTTCAGAATTTCCACCTAGTCTTCGTCTAGATGCTACCACCTAGACACCCCTCCACCTCCATCAGGGAGAGCAAAGGAAGGCTCAGAATCTGGGTGGGGCCATGGGAATTAAAGGGCCCCCTCCACACCACTAGCCGTCTCTAAGCTCCCATCTGCTTCCTCCGGATTGCCTGGTCATCCAGGGCAGATCAGACCCACTAGGAGTTCTGGGGCCTGCCCTATATCCTCCTGCCCAACCCAACCAGTATCTGAGGATTTCTGGGGCCAGCTGCTCTATGTCCCAGTGGAAGACATTGGGAAGGTTTCTGATAACTGGATCCAGGGGTGCCCAGGGGAGAAGGAGTGTCCAACTCCCCTCTGTCAATGGAGACAGAAAGCATGGATTGATCTACTAAGAGCTCTAGGGCATAGTCAACCACCTGTCACCAAGGTCCCTGGGAGAACTGTTTTATGGTGTCAGCCCTGGGGCCTGACCTCGGGGCCCTGGCGCTGTCACCCACTTTCTTTGTCTCCAGGGGAGCGCTCTTTCACCTGAGCCACAGTGCCACTTCCAGCCTTTTCTGTGTATGCAGGACCTAGGAATAGAACCCATGCTTTCCTGCAGGCTAGATGAGCACTCTACCTCTAACACACAATCCCAGCCTTGGATAGCTTTTTTTTTGTGACCCCTCAGGCCTGTCTCGGGACAATCTCACATATCTATACCAAGTCTCACACATCTATACTGAGTCTCTCACCAACATCCCTGGCTGGACATGTTGTCCATCATATTCAGCACCTTTGATCTCTGTGCTTCCTGTCAGATACTCCTTGTTAAGCAAGAACCACTTTTCAAGTTCTGCCTCCAAGAAGCCCATTCCGATCACTTAGGCAGAGCTGGAGAGTCTCCGCTGTGCAGGTTGCTGGCCTTGTCATACTCTGTCTTCCAT
Organism: Dipodomys merriami; assembly: GCF_024711535.1. NCBI lineage: Eukaryota > Metazoa > Chordata > Mammalia > Rodentia > Heteromyidae > Dipodomys > Dipodomys merriami. Next base: position 3,245,152 of record NW_027202727.1, read on the forward strand.
TCAGTGTGGGTTGAGAGCACACAAAAGGGAAGACCTGGATTCCAGCACCGGATTTCTGACAGCCCTGATATACCACCCAGGGACAAGTATTGTATCACACTCCATGAGAGGGAGCTCAAGGCCCGGGCAATCTGTGGGCAACAAGATGGGGCCATTTCTTTGTGTGAGCTTGAACTGAGGATCTGGGAGCTTTCTCTCTGAGTTTTATTGTTCAAGGCTGGTGCTCTACCACTTGAGCCACAGCTCCACTTCTTGCTATTTGGTGGTTCCATGGAGAGTAGAGTCTCATGGGCTTTCCAGCTTATGACTGGCTTCAAACTATGATCCTCAGATCTCAACGTCCTGAGTAGCCAGGATGACAGGCATGAGCCTCAGCCCCAGGTGACGGGCACCAAAGGCTTTTTTTTTGCTCCTATTTATCAGCTGTCAACTAGCAAGCCCAAGTTAAAATAATCAGTTACAGGGGATCAAAATCCTCTCCTAAGTCAGTCAATCCAAGGAGATAAAGTGTCTTTGGAATAGGCTAGTCTGAATTGGCTTAAGGGTGTTTGTGTGTGTGTGGGGGGGGTGGGTGTGTGTGAGTGTTGGGAATACCTATCCTCAACTCTGCGGTGTCTCATCCTTCCAGCAGGGAGTGCATTCAGAATACTGACCCCAAGGAAGGTGGGTGGGAGAGGGTACCTAAGGTCACATCCAGGAGGATGATTCGAATTCTGTCCTGCAACCGAAGCCTGGACAGATAAAGGAAAGAAGGAGAGGTTTAGGAGAACATCAAGGGGAGCCCCTTACCTTTGGCTACAAGTACCAGCAAGAATACAGAATCCATCTTTCTTGGTAGTCAGATAAAAGGTGTATACTGTTAATTTATTTTATGATTGTGTTGGTCCTAGGGCTAAAATTCAGGGCCTGGGTGTTATCTCTGAGCTTCTTTTGTTCAAGGCTGAGGCTCTACCACTTGACCACAGCACCACCTCAGGCTTGTGTGTGGGTTTGGGGAGGGAGATATTTTATGGGAGATAAGAATCTCACTGACTTTCCTGCCTGGGTTGGCTCTGAGTCATGACCATCAGACCTCAGCCTCCTGAACAGCCAGGATGATGGGTGGGAGCCATGAGCTCCTGACTGCCACTATCCATTTATAATCCCTTAGGCCCAGTGCCGGGCCACCCACACTGCACCTCCTTGTTGGGAGTAGGAAGCAGACATGAGTGGATTTGATAATTCAACAGCCTACCTATCTTTGAGCATTGTTCTGGGTCAGTCTGATGGAGGCTTCCTCCTTATCCACAGCAATGACTTGGCTGTCACAAGAACAAATGTCCCCTGGGAGCTATCAGGTCTGGGGTCTTTCCTCTGCACCCCCCCCCTCACCGAAATGAAACTCCGCAGCAAAGGGTAGTAGACATGGAGTGTTTTCATGGTCTTATAGCCAGGGTCTAGCCAGATAGGTGGGGGTATGGGTCAGAGGCATGGGATTGTGCTAGGCAGGGGGACAAGGCGACACCTCCTCATCCACTTTCCTTCAATGGTGTAGCAGAGGGATGTGGGGAAGGACTCATGGGATGGACAATGAATAACCATCACGGTCTAGCCGGGGTACAGAGGGGCTTACCTCATAAAGCTGGTTCAACAGGCTGAGTGAAACAGCTCCTGACCCACAGCCCACCTCCAGAATGAGAGGGCCACCTTGGGTTCCAGGCACATGGGGATGCTGGACCACCTCCTCCAGCACCCATTCAACCAATTCCTGAGAGAGAGGGAAAGAGAGAGGGAGAGAGAGAGAGCAAAAGGGAGAGAGAGACTGAAAGGGAGAGAGAGACAGAGAGAGAGAGAGAGACAGAGAGAGAGAGAGGAAGAGAGGGACAGAATTACACTTAAGCCAGGTGCTGGTGCCTCAGGCATATAATCCTAACTACACAGGAAGCTGAGATGTGAAGATCATGGTTCATAGCGGGCCCTGGCAGGAATGTCTCTGAGAATCTTATCCTCAAAGAACCAACAGAAAACCATAAGTGATGCTGTGTCATGTGGCAGACTGCTAGCCTTGATCTAAGGAGCTCGGGGACAGCATCCAGGCCCAGAATTCAAGCCCTACGAGTGACAAGAAGTGGACTTCCCACCACAAGAAGTGGACTGAAGAACACCCACTGTCCTAGGAAGCATGGCAGAGAAGTCAGGCCAAGCTTCCTGTCAGCTGGGGGTCATGAGTAGGTCACCTGGCTATTGCATGCCTCATTTTCCCCAGCTGCAAAACTGAATGCAGTGAAGGATCCCCTTCCTCATGGAGATAGGGTAATGATGAAAGATAGCCATGTTTCGTTTCATAATCCAACACCTGTTGCATGATTAATAACAGACCCAATCTGAGCCTTTTCTGGGTAACTTCCTGTCATATGTGCACAGAATTGTTGAGAACTGTATCTGACAGATGCTCCCTCTGTGCTGGTCCTGCTCTAGAGATCCCTCTGTATTAATCCCTTGTTTCCTCACAATTGTCCCGTGAGGAGACTGAGGTCCGATGGTCGATATCCAACACAGAGCTTCACCTGTGGTCAAGAATGGGCTGCCATGGACTAAGAGTTTGGTACAATCCATTTAAAACGAAGACGCTAGGTGTCTCCCATCCCTCTCCCCATACACAAACATACCTCCACCGTCCTTTGCAGGCAAAGATGCATTACTTTCTTTTTGTTGGTTGTGGAGATTGAACTCTAGGCCTAGGTGCTTCCCTGAGATCTTCAGCTCAAGTCCAGCACTCTACTACTTGAGCCACAGCACCACTTCGGGTTTTCTGGTGCTTTATTGGAGAGAAGAGTCTGAGGGTCTCTCCTTCCCAAGCTGGCTTTGAACCGTGATACTAAGACCTCAGCTTCTGAATACTTAGGATGACAGCCATGAGCCACTGGCACCCGACCAAAGATGCTTTTTCACGTTCAAGTACAATCTCATACTGAGGATCCCGTGACCTCATCAAGGACTCAACATCTCTCACTGTCCTGCCTCGACACTGGGCAGTCAGGTGAGGTCTAGTTATCCAACCACAGGATATGGGAATGAAAGGATTTCTCAGCCAAGGGATAGAGACTGGAGAGCTCTAGGTCCCTCTCTTTCAGGAAGGAGAAAAAGGCCAATCCATCCCAGGAATTTTCCTGGGTTGTGAGTATCCTCAAAAAAAAAACAATCCTGCTCAGAGCCCAGTGGCTCTGGTTTTCCCACCAGCCTCGACCTTCAGTCAGCCCTCTCTGATTCCCACATCTTCCATCTAGACTAAAGGCTGAGCCAGCAAAGAGACCCACCTCTACCTCTGAGAATGGCAGTCATGGGGCCCTAGAGTCGCCTAGAGGAAGTCTCTGGGCAACACGGGTCTGACTCCCGCCCTCATTTCCTGGCTGTCCTGTGCCAGTGGCATGTTTACCTCTGTCTCTGGTCGAGGAATGAACACTGGGGGTGTCATCTTCAGATTGAGCCAGCAAAAGTCCAAGTCCCCAAGGATATACTGCACAGGCATCCTGCAGCGGACAACAGCCAGGTTGTCAATGGTGAACCCTGAGTGCCAGGACTTTTAATAGCCATGTGGCTGGGTCGAAGTCTGTATCACTGATGGTCTAGGTTTTCATGGTCTAGGTTTTCCTTTTCTAGGTCATGGTTCCAATGGCCTGACACAACTGATCTGGGATTTTCCTACCTCTCAACTTCCTGCTTATCCCTTGTCACCCCTCTGTTGACACTCCCTCATCCTATACCTCCCTAGCCCTTGGACACTTTCTTCTTATCTGACCAGAAAATAAACTTGGTATGCCAGGGGAGATTGAAACTCAGTGGCACACCCTGAGCCCTAGGGTCTACCTGAGGCTGTTTCCCTCTGCAGTTGGCCACCACACAGATCATGGATGGCATGAAATTGCTGATGTCATGAAGGAGTCAGTGGCTTGGTTCCACATACTGGCTTTAGGCTCTGAAACTGTCCCCATGGAGATTATGAATGGTTGGCTCCCTTTATCCAGGGACTCCAAACCAAGGCTTGCATGCTCCCTTCTTCCTTCCTTTCCTCCTTTTCTCCCTGCATCCTTCCCTCCTCTCTTTTTCTTTCCTTTCTTTGTGTCACTCCTCCTCTTGAACTCAGAACCTGGGTGCTGTCCCTGAGCCTTTTTTTGTGTGTGGGTCGTGGGTCTTGAACTCTAGGCCTGGGCGCTGTCCCTCAGCTCTTCAGCTCAAAGCGAGCGCTCTCCCACTTGAGCTACAGAGCCACTTCCGGTTTTCTGGTGGTGTATGGGAGATAAGAGTCTCACGGTCTCTCCTGCCCGGGCTGGCTTTGAACTGCGATCCTCAGATCTCAGCCTCCTGAGTAGCTAGGATTACAGGCGTGAGCCACCAGCACCCGGCTGTCCCCGAGCCTTTTTAACTCAAAACCAACAGTCTACAGTGTGAGCCACCTGCCTGGGACTGAAGCTTCAATCCTCCCATCTCAGCCTCTTAAGTAGCTAGGATGACAGGTGTGAAGGACCAGCAGCCAGCTCAAACCAAGATTTCTTCATGTGCTGTGGAACCAGCACTGGAACCTTTCATCGTCTATGACCCGTCCCCCCCCTCCCGACCTGGCACTCACTGTAACAGTTTGTTGGATAAATAAATGAGCATCTGCCTACGACAATACTACAGAAAAGTCCCATCCAATTCAGGTAAGCAACCTGGGTGGAGGTAAAGCCTGATGTAGCTCTCCCACAGTTCTCCCTCCTCCCCCTTCCCACCCTCCTGGTGCCACCGCACTTAACTGTTTTGTTTCTAAGGGGCCTCTGGGATGCCTATCTTCTCAAAGATCTCTGTCCAGCCACTGACCAGCTCTGTGGCACTCAATTCCCCACTTAGCTGTGAATAAGGTTGCCTTGAGGTGAACGCCCGGCTCAAGGGGCCTCCTCTCCACTCCCTGGGGTCAGACAGGATGGTCCACCACATCCAGCCCCCATGTTTCATGTTGCAGAGAAAGGATCCTTGAGGCATCCTGGGTCTCTGAATCTCCCAGAGTCCAGTACAGGTGCTAGGAATTGTCTCTGCTCACAGCTGGCAGGCTGTGGATGGCGAGGTCACAATCTCTGCTCCCCATGACATCCTCGCCTGTGGTGATCACCCTAAAGAAAGCCGGAGGAGAATCAGCAGCTGCCAGAGAAAGTCAGTCAAGGCACCACATTCATAGCATACCATCAGGCTTGGGAACTCTGCCTGTGCTGCTTTGAATATCATTGTTTGGTGGCTGAAATGGTCCATCTAATTTGACCCAGAATCCCAGGCATTAGTAGAAATTGCCAGCTTCAAGAAAAATCTCTGAAAAGCTGGCATTTTTCACTTGTCCCAATCAAACTTAATGGGTTCCAAAGTCAGTAGACCCCTTTTTCCTTGCAGACAGCCTACAGCAGGTTACAGAAAATGGCATTCACAGAGCCCTAGCTAACTTCCATGTCCTGATCCCAAGCAGACCCAGCAGGGGGAAAACACTTGCCTACCATTGACCAGCTGGAAACAGCCCAGGAAGGACACAGATTGGACTTTGCAGGACTTCAGGGAGGACTGCCCACCAGTGCACTGCCCCAGGAGGGAATCCATGCCACCATTGGGGGCCCGGAGCCCACTGCCCAGATGCCCACGGACACTGTCAATACCCTGGATAAGATTCCCCTCTCATCCTTGTTGTGATGAACCCTCTTATCCTGTCACATTGTTTGTCACAGCCCCTGCCCTACTCCCCCCATCTCATTCCCTGTTTATGTTTGGCAGACTCATTCCCAACCTTGAATTACCTCCCACTATACACACGAGAGCAGACTGTCTGTCTGGAAGTGTGCGGCTGTGGTCACAGTAGCCTCACGAGCCTTTTGGCTGAAGACAGAAGGGCAGGTGTCCACTCTGGTGTGTGGTTCACACAGGCCTCCTAGAGGAGACCCATGTAGGCCCAGCAGCTACTGTGGGCTGCAAGAAATCAGAAGAAAGAGGTGGAAAGGATCATCTACTATAACCTTTCCTAACGGAGCCATGAAACAGTGAAAGAGAAAACAAAAAATGTGGCTGGGCTTGTACTGGGCATTAATGAATAAAGAAAAACAAATAAAATGCTTTTGCTCTTTTTAGACAGGGTGATTTAAATATATTTTCATTGTTCTTATCTCCCTGATCTCCTAACACACACACACACACACACACACACACACACACACACACACACACACACACACACACAGAGAGAGAGAGAGAAACACAAACACATACAAATCCAAACCAGTGACAGAAGACTCATCCATGCAGCACCAGCAATTTGCCAACTGATCATTCACCTGAGCACAGTCAGGCTGTATAATGAGAAAGACAAACTCTCTCTCTCTCTCTCTCTCTCTCTCTCACAGACTCAGAGCAGTGCCTCTCCTGAGTTTGTTGGTTTCTCATCTGGATGATGTACCAGCTCAAGCATGGGGGTTCCCTTGTCAGAACCAGGCGCTCCCACCCAAGTGAAACAATGTTCTAATAATGCAGAACCACCCTGCCTCCCCCTTTCTTCAGGGCCAGACCCTTTCCCCTGGGAACAACCAGCCTTGACTCCCCATTCACCAAAACCCTAGGCCAGGACACTGGGTGGAGTCTGGAGACAGGTGGCTCTTCAGAGCCTGGACAGAAAACAAAGCAGGGGTCATGGTGCCTACAGAAAAGTGTCTGACCTGGGGTGGGGGCGTTGTTGGGGACTTTGATGGGGTCCTAAAGGCTATATAATTGGATGGACTCCCTACTTCCAGCCTAGTTACTTCTGGGTGACTTGGCAGATTCTTGGGAAGATGAGGAGACCACATGTACTGGGAGCACTAGCAGAGGTTGGCAGAGCTGGGAAATGTGATCACCCAGTCAGAACTGTTGACAGCTGGGGTTGGAGGTACAGGCCGAATGTATGTTTGTGAGAGTGGGTACATTTTTCTCCCAAATATCCACCTTCTAGCTGACCACAGTGCTCTCACCTCTCTAGTGGGCTTTTCTGGGAACGTCCTCAGGTGAAAGGGTCACTGAGGACAGAAGACAAGGGCTCACAAGGGGGGGGGCTACCTTCTGCATCCAACACACCCCTCCCCAGTAAAAAGGAGAAGACCCTAGAAGGCAGGTGTGGAGGTGCTGCTTCCCACCTCTGACTAAAGCCACCAAGTTTCCACCAAGGAGAGAAAGGGTGCAGATATGCGGCTGTGTGGCTCCAACTGCTCCAAGACAGGGGCTCTGTGTTGGCCCCTCCTCACCCATCCCTGCAGCTCCCCTTTCCCTGCGACACTGGCCACTATGGATGGGGTGGGATCCCCGGGTCGACACCCACCTCCACCCCCCACCCCTGGGGTGCATTTGTGGCAGAGCCAGGGAGGATTGTAGGGCATGGGGGAGGTGCAGGTGGGACAAGAGAAGGGAGGCCAGAGGCGCTGGTCAGTGGGGGTGGGGGGGAAGCCATAGAGTAGGGGGGGTCGCAGGGGGCAGGGGTCATGGGGTGTGGGCCTGCAGGGCGGCCACACATGTGTGCTGCTGGGAGAAGCTGTAGTCTGCGAATCCAGGTGTGCACCCAGAGTCTGAGGACCCGGGGCTGTGACTAAGTCGGGCCACAAGTCGGCCAGGGGTGGGCCCTCTCTGCCGGGTGACTGCAAGAGGCTCCGTGGGTCACAGCCGGCAGCGCCATGTTTGAGACTCAGGGCTGCTGGGAGGGGGCGGGGACATCTGCGGGTGCGTGGAGGGGCTGTGGGAAGCCTCTGCTCTTTCTCCTCAGCCACTGCCGCTGTTTCAACGGCCTCTTCCCCTTGGCCACTGCCTCTGCCTCAGCAGCCAGTGCCTGTGCTGTGCTCCCCGAACTGGGACCTCAGACTCAGGGCCGCCATGGCTGCTGCGCTTCCGCAGGACTGTGTGCAGCAATGTGCCTGCCATGAATGTTCCACATGCTTTATGTTCCCGGCCAGGACCCACACTATGATCTGGGCGGCCACCAGCCACTGAAGCCATTTCCACTGGTGCTTGTGCTCATGCTCACTCTTCTCTCTTCTCTCTGCTCTCTCTCAGCCCTATACTCCTCTCCTGGGCCACCCCACTCCTGCTGTGCACACACCCTTGCCCCTTGGGCCCCTGGCCATTGCTGCCACCAAAGTGGGTCCCTGGGTCCTGTCCCCTCCTCCCCTGGGCCACACCCCCCACCCCTGGCCACAGCAGCCCTGACTGGGCCCTGAGGCTTCCAGACCATGGCAATTGCAGCATTACTTCAGCTCAGCACTCCCCCCCCCCAACCCCACTACCCGCCCGGGGAATCAAATCTCCCCTCAGCCCCACCGCTGGGGGAGACTCTCCTCCATCCCCCTCCACTCCACACACCAAACAGGTGCATGGTGACATTCGTGTGTATGTGTGTTTGTGTTTGTGTGTGTGTGATTGTTGGGGATAACTACCTCTCAAGGACTCAGAACATAGCACCCTTTGGGATGACTCAGCACACAGCACACTTCCAAAAACAGCACAAAGCACCCTGTGTAAAGGACTCAGCACACAGCTCCCTTTGAAGGACTCAGCATGTAGTACACTGGGTAGAATACTCAGCACACAGCATCCTTTGAAGGAGGGAGTCCATAGCCCGCAGTGTAAAGGCCTTAATGCATGGCATGCTTTGAAAAACTCAGCATGTAGCACTCTTTCCCAGAGACTCATCACACCCTGTGTTAAGGCTCCACACACAGCACACTTTGAAGGGCTGAGTATGAAGCACCCTGTGTGAAACACCCAGTGCACAGCACCCTTCGAAAAACTCAGCACACAGAAAAATTTTGAAGGACTCAGCACATACCAAACTGTGGAAGCACTCAGCACACAGCACCATTTGAAGGACAGTACAGAGCATCCTGTGTAAAGGACTTGGCACACACATTCAAAAAACTCGCCTCATCCCTCTCTTCTGAAGGGCTCAGCACATAGCAGGACCCTTTAGGATGAATTAGCACACCACACCTTTTGAAGGACGCGGCATACAGTACGTTGTGTAATGGACTCAGCACACAGCACCCTTTGAAAAACCCAGGTCGGCGCACTCTTCTCATGGACTCAGTACATAGCACCCTTTGGGATGACTCAGCAAACAGCACCTTTTTGAGGACTCAGCACAAAACCCCCATGTGGGAAGGACCCAACAAATAGTGCCTTCTGAAGGACTCACCACATAGCTGTATGTCACAAGTTCAGCTGTCATTAGAATTAGGGTGCTTTCTTCAGTATCACCATTCTTCAGAAACACTTCACAAATCCTACTAGATCACATTTAGCCAACTTGTGTTTTATGGGGGAAGGTCAGCTGGGGGTCTTGAACTCAAAGTTTAGGGGCTCTTTCCCTGAGCTCTTTGGTTCAATGCTAGAGTTCTACCACTTGGAGGCACTGCTCCAATTTTGTTTTTTGGGGGTTTTTCTTTCACAGGTCTTATGGTAATAAGTAAGGCCAAGTTGGGGTATCCGTGGGCAAAGGCTCTTAGCACAGCCTGGCGCTGACCTCTCCCTTCCTTGTGTCCCTGGTAAGCCGGGCCTCCTGGAGCTCTCTTGGCCTAGGGTGGAACAAACCTGCTCTGGCATCAGCAATCAGGGTGAGCAAAAGTCAGCTTGGCCCTGGTCACTTCCCCAAATTGAACTCTAGAGGATGATGGCACAGGGCCGCATGTTTCGCATCTGGCCACCAGGGGGCAGGAGTGGCCCACCATAAGGATTGTACCTGCGAGTTGTGTTTACTCTTGCTTCCCTGGGCCTCCCATCATGCTTCAAAGCCACCCTGGGCAAGAAAGTCCTTGAGACTCTTACCTACAATTAACCATCGAAAAGCAAGTGGGGCTGTGGCTCAAGTGGCAGAGCACTAGCCTTGAGCAAGAAAACTCAGGGATAGAGCCTAGGCCCTGAGTTCACACACACACACACACACACACACACACACACACACACACACACACACACACACACACACACACACACACACACACACCACATGCATTCAAAAATCAGAGATTTCTACATTTCAATCTTTGGGTATTCTCTACTTTTTCCCCACTAAGCCTGGTGGCTGCTGGCCTAGGTGTTTGATGCATACAACACCATCTGGCATCTTTAATTTTGGGGAAACAGAATGGCTAGAAGGTCAGCCTTCCCTTATTCAAGCTCCTTAATTGGGTCATGGTCTATCCAGGCCTTTTGGGGCTCCTTTACAGACTCGCCAAGATGCCTTCAAAAGGCATCACATACTGGGCACTGGTGGCTCATGATTGCCATCCTAGCTATTCAGGAAGCTGAGACCTGGAGGATCACGGTGCCAAGCCAGTCTGGGCAGGACAGTGTGTGAAACTCTTATCCTTGATGAACCGTCAGAAAACAAAAGTGGCCCTGTGACTCAAGTGGTAGAGTGCCAGCCTTGAGAAAAAGAGATCAGGGACAATGCTCACAGCCAACAACAACAAGGAGAGGCATTGCGTGTTGTCTTTGAGATTGGTATGGGCCAAATATAATTGGAATTTTCAAGTGCTCCAAGACAAAGCAGTACCTCCTTTAGTCCCATGCTCCTCCATCTCATCTCACCCCTTGGCTTGGTCCGTGCTTTGGGTCAGCATGGCTCTGGCTGTATGGGTGGGCTACAAGGAAGATCCCCGAGCAATCTCCCCACCTCCTTCTGCCCTGCTCACACTGATGCTTCTACTCTTTGCCATAGAACTTCTTCCTGCAATCCATCCATGAGGTCATCACTGCCAATGAGTGGTGAGTTGTGGGTCCGGCCTAACTCGGGGCAGTCAGACGTGGAAGTGGGTCTGTGACTAGAAGCTTCCACCCTGGGTTTGGGCTGAGGCCAGGGCTGACCTTTATTTCATCCTGAGGCTTGCAGAGGTGGGGAGACAGTGTAGACTCCACATTGAGTCAGGTAAGATTAGAATCTGGAGGACCACTTATGTGGGGGAGGATGTGGGACTCAGGGGGCCACTGTTATTTGTACTCTCTTGGGACTCCCCTCTTCCTCTCTCATCCTTCAATGGTAGAAGAGAAACTTCAACTAAGGGTGTGGGAAGAGGGGGCGGGGCAGTATTTTGGTGTGAACCAGACTTGTGCTTCATATTCATTCTAGACCCTACTTACTATTTATCTGAGGAATGGCCATATGGGTTTGTGAAGGGGGAGAATCTTCATAGCTGAGAATGTGGCTCAGTAGTAGAGTGGTCGGCTAGCATGCCTGAAGCCCTGGGTTCTATTCAACACAGAAAAGGGTGGAAGGGGAGGTGGAGCTCAAGTGGTAGAGCGCCTGCCTTGATCAAAAAGAGCTCAGGGACAGTGGCCAAGCCCTCAGTTCAAGCCTCAAGAATGGAAGAACAAATCTTTGTTGGAGGCCTTTTTTTTTGTTTTGAAAACAATTTATTCTTTGTGATAAGCATAACATGGGCCTCTTTCCTGGCCACCAATGAGCCATTAGATGTCCCTTGAGTTTGGGCCAACTCCTGGCATTCTCTGCCTTACCTAACCCCCAGTTTAACCTTTTCATCATCCGGCAGATGGAGGCCTCAGGGAAGGCCACCTGGCCATCTACTTCTGGTGGCTGCCAAGGATTTGAGAGTCAGTATGTCACATAGAAAGTCATCATCCACATCGGTCTATAGAAGTAAGTGAGGGAGCACTCCTCCCCTGAGCCTGGGAGCTGTGGGCAGATCTGGATGTGGGGCATCTGTGGGAGGATGTGCTCCTTCGGGGAGAGTCCACTCTGGCGTCAGGAACCCTGACCTCTCCTCTGGCATTTTCCATGCTGTCTTCAAGTTTCAATTCTTCAAAATCTTTCTGCTCCTCCCTCATTTCACCCAGCATGGGCCCTGAGGCCTCTGAAGCAGTGTTGGTGGTGGGGGGCTCAGCCTGTGCTGGCATCTGGAGACTGCTGTCTATGCCTTCCCCTGCGAGGAGCAATAGCAGCTCCTGCAGCACTGTCCTCTTTTCCATCTTCTCCTGGGACAGCCAGTGCCTGCACTCAGCATTCTCCCAACACAGCATATGCAGGACCAACATCTGCACTTTACATACCACAAGGGACTCCTCAATGGTTTGGATGTGCGCCGACAGCTGGCTGCATCAATGGTGGTGCTCACCTGCTGGACTCTGGAAGTCCAACTCATCAGGCAGGTCATGGATGAAGCAGATTTTCTTCTCAAAGGCACATATGTCCCGCTTCCCATCTCCATGCATGCTGTGCTGTCAGCTCATGGGATGGAGGGTCTGTGGCTCCAACTCAGTTTGGCACTGAGCTGCCAGGTGGCCCCAGGTGCCTGCAGCAGGCCCTCCTCTCCTGTGGCATGATTTTCCCTCTGTGGATCTCAGCCTCCAAGTGTGCTAACAGAGCCTAGTCCATCTACCAGGTATCATGGAATACAATTCTTCTATCCCATTGGTCAGAAAGAACCATGAAATAATGTGGCCGGAATCCTGTGATGCATGCAGAATGGGTCGAGTCAAGATGACAGTGGCTCCCCCAGCCCCTTTCCCAGGGAACTCTGTCCAATTCAGCTGGGGAAAAGAGGGTGACCAGTTTTAGCGGGATGTCTGCACAGATTGTTGTGTATGTCTGTTTGTTGCCTGTCCTAGACCTTGAACTCAGTATCTGGGCACAGTCCATGAGCTGCTTTTGCTCAAGGTTAACCCTCTACCACTGGAGCCATATGGCTCTATTTCTGGCTTTGTTGACAATGAAGTTGGACAGGGGGTCTCAAGGATTTCCCTACTTAGGGTGACTTTGACCACGATCCTCCTATCACAGCCTTGTAAGTATCAAGGAGGACTGCTGAGAACCACTGGTGCCTGCCTAATCATTGGTCTTGCTGATGTTCTTGGACAGACCGATAAGTTCCTATCCTTGGGTTGAAGTAATGGGAGCTGGAGCCCACAGTTTGAATCCTGGTCCTGCCACCTCCAAATGGCAGGCAGGAAATCCTAAGAAACTCATTCCTATCCATATGAATACCAATGGAATGTGATGTATGTCATGATTGAATGGGCAGTTCTTGAATGATTCTAGGATAAAATTATATACAATTATTTTATAGGACACTGATCGATTTTAATTAATACTTTATAAAGATTTAAACAATAATATTCATTAAATTGGGGCATAATGAAATAGCTAATAATTGGGCGTCACATAGTTAGAGATGCCATTTTTTCTGCCCGGACTTAATTGCTATATAGCATTTTCTGAATGTACTTTGGAATATGCAACTAGGATATATTATACCAGACATGGAAATCAATCATTCAAACAGTTTTTATCAAAAATGCTTATAGGAAAATAAAGAGGAAAATCCAACTTATGTGTATTTGAAGATAATGCTAGGTTAGTCCTCTTCTCGTATTCCCCATTCCCTTCTTGAGAATAATACACATAGTAAGGAAATGCTTAGAATGTTTTGGAGAAATAGGTTGACTTTAAACCAGTGAGTTACTCTATGCTGCATTTTCTTTACTTCATATCTAGAAAAGCTATATTCTCACCTTATCATTTTCCTTAGGCTTTGTACTCAGGTTTAATCTACAATGGGTGACAAATAAAGATATAAACATTTTTTAACAGTGGATAAATTTAGGCTGAGGAATCTTGGTACAGCTATACTCAGGCAGATAGGCTTCATCAGTCATGAGACCATGATATCAAATGTTAATCAATGCTTGCTGGTGTCATGCTTATGAGATTTTGTGTATTATAAACAGTGGTTATTAGCAGTTGTTTTGTAATCAACATCATTTCATGGGTTAGGAACTGAAGTAAGATATTATTTTCAAAACTAAATTGAAGGAGTAATCCAAAATTAGTTACCAAGATATACATCATTAACACAATGTTTTAAAAATGCAAGCTAAAGGAAATATATGAAACAAAACAATATTTACAATAAATACAGAATCGGTATATAACATTTCTTTTATCCCAGTTGCAAAACAGCTTGCATGATGACTTTTCTGGTTATATGTTTGTTAGGTCTTGATATTTAGTTGAAGTTCTGTTCTTTCACATATTTTTATCAGATCAAAGAGGAAATTAATTCCATGCCAGAGTCACCTCCATAATTATGTTACAGTTGTATCCCGCTACTTTCTCAAAGTTTCAAATCAGCTTGAGTATATTGTGTCATTTTTGGATATAACTAAATAGGTATACAATTTTGTCAGTACTAGAAAGATTTTGACCACTACTTTTTAAAATAGCATTTTCCAGAAACTACTTCTCTCTTTTAATGAAATTTTTAATGTCATTTATATCATGGGTTGATGTTTTCCTTCAGAGAGCCCACATTCAGTCTTCTACAAAGTGTAATTTGGAGTAGTTTAAAATTATGTACACTCAGGTACACGGCTCAGATTCTATTATTTGCATATTTTGTTCTTGTTAAATCAGTAGGATTTAGGTCTCAATATGGATACTATTGGACTTATTGGTTGCATTTCTGAATTTTTTAAGTATGTGATGATTTTTGTTATTTTATTCTTTTAAATATGTGCAGCTTTTAAACAATTTGATCCATTCACGTGATTTTCTATATTAGGTTCATCTAGATGAATTTAATTACAAATTAACACAACCGTACTTCTGAGACAGTTATCTTTATGGATCTACTCAAGGGTAACATGTATTTGAGGTTTTTGTGCTTAAAAATAATCAGGCACAACAGGTTTTTGTTCCTGGGGGAGTTCTACTTTGTTGGTTGTTTTTCCAGCTGTGGTGACTTCAACATATGTGTGCATTTTATTTCAATTGTTTTGTGTCTATATGTTGTTTCATATAACAGAAAGTACATATATAATCAGTGATTTAGAACTTTTCCAAATAGAGTTCTAAGATAGATACTTGAAGTTTTGTGGCATCTGGGACCAGGTAGGTCTTGTTAGTGGAGGGGGTAGCACAATAACAGACATTCTTTGACATCATTTGAATTCTTCCTCCTCTTACCTCACTATTTCCAATAGTATTACTTCAAAGCCTTTAGTGGAAAGAAAATAATTTCGTCTGTGTGAACTCATAAATTTTGCTTTAATTAGGATACACTATGCATTTACATTTGATTTTAACTCTAAAATCTTCTTTCCTTCTTTTAAAATCACAGATGCGAATTTATAATGCTAAAATACCATCTAATAATTTAAATGAAATGGTCCAAACTATTTTTGCTTCACACTATATGTAATACAGAGTGTAATAATAGTGAGTAATGTAGTATGTAATAATTGACTTTGGGGAAAGTCAATTACAAGGGATTTTGAGAGATACTGAGAAATATTAAAATATGTTTGATTCTATTAAAAATTTCACAGTTACATCTAAAAATAACTCATAGTTATAAACTAATGCTAAAAAGTAAGATTGTTTATTGGAAAAAAAGCAGAAGTTACAATAAGCTGGCTTTTTACAAATTGACATGGTTTGGGCTTTGGTGGCTCATGCCTCTAATCGTAGTTACTCAGGAGTCTGAGATTGAGGATAGTGGTTCAAAACCAGCCTGGGCAGAAATGTCTGTGAGACTCTTATCTCCAATAACCCACTTGTAAAATAGAAACAACACTGTGGCTCAAGTGGTACAGTGGTATCAATGAACTGAAGAGTGGAGAGACATTGCCCAGGCCCAGAGTTAAAGCCCCATGACCAACAACAATAACAAAAAATTGACATTAATTTTTACTTTATTATTTCATGATTTTTTATTGTGAAAATACATATAGAGGGGTTACAATTACATGAGTACGGTAATGATTACATTTCTTATCAAGCATTGTCGCCTCTTCCTTTGTTTTCCCTTACCATACCTTCCCATCTCCCCCCCTAACCAACCCATGCATGCGCTAACATAACGTGTTGTACATCTGATTGTTGCAATGGGTCCACCTGTATCCCTATTTAAAGAATTTGTTTTTCCCTACTCCTCCACAAATTATAACAACATCAAATACAGTGAAAACAGGGGTTATACCATGGGGGAAGGACTTACAAAGCAACAAAGAAATCATCTTATAAATATGCTAGGAACAATAGCAAGAGAGAAAAAAACCATTTGAGTCCTTATCTTGGGGTTCATTTTGCCTAACATAACTTATCTGACCGTTTCTGCTTGTCTCACAAATATACTAGTTCTTGCAAATAAGGGAAACCATGGGACCTATATTTCTTTTTTTTTTTTTTCTTTTTTCTCTAGTAAGTTTTTTATTGTGAAAATACTATACAGACAGGTTACAGTTACATTTGCAAGGTAATGAGCACATTTCTTATCAAGCATTGTTGCTTCCTCCTTTGTTTTTCCCCTACCATCCCTTCCCTCCCACCTCCACAACTACACTCCCTGTCCCCTCAG
The DNA here is from genome assembly GCF_024711535.1 of Dipodomys merriami. NCBI lineage: Eukaryota > Metazoa > Chordata > Mammalia > Rodentia > Heteromyidae > Dipodomys > Dipodomys merriami. Next base: position 3,261,528 of record NW_027202727.1, read on the forward strand.
GATTTTTTTTTTAAATTGTATTTTATTTTATTTGAGAACATACTGTACAGAGGGGCTACAATTACATGGGCAGGATAATGCATACATTTCTTACCAAGCATTGCAGCCTCCTCCTTTGTTTACCCTTCACTTCCCTTCCCCGCCTCCCCCCTCCCCCCACCCAATTTTACCCCCCTCCCCCACCCAATTATACCCCCCTCCCCCCCACACCGACATTGTAAAGCTGGTTTTGACATGACATTTTGTAATTCTCATTGTTGCAACAGGTCCACCTGAATCCTTAAACGACTTGTTTGTCCCCATCTCCTCCACATGTTATACTGACATCAAATATAGTGAAAGTGGGGGTTACACTGTGGGGGAGGGACATACAAAGCAACAAAGAAATAATCTTATAAATGCGTTAGAAACACATGCATGAAAGAAACGAAAACATTAAAATACATATTTAAGGGTTCATTTTCCTAACATCACATTATCTGACCTTTTCCGCTTGACTCATACCTATACTAGATATTGCAAATAAGGGAAACCATGGGACCTATGCTTCTTTGGGCCTGGCTTACTTCACTTCATATAATTTTTTTCCAAGTCTTTCCATTTCCTAACAAATGGGGCAATGTCATTCTTTCTGATGGAGGCCTAGAATTCCATTGTGTATATATACCATATTTTATTGATCCATTCATCTCCTGAGGGCCATCTGGGTTGGTTACATATCTTAGCTATGGTAAATACAGTTGCAATAAACATAGTTGCGCTGGAAGCTTTAGTATGGTCATGTTTGTGATCATTTGGGTAAATGCCCAAAAGTGGGATAGCTGGGAAATAGGGGAGCACTATGTGGAGTCTTTTGACGAACCTCCATACTACTTTCCAAAGTGGTTGAACAAGTTTATACGCCCACCAACAATGCAGCAAGGTACCCTTCTCTCCACATCCCCTCCAGCTTCTGTTGTTATTAGAGTTCTTGATTATAGCCATTCTGACTGGGGTGAGGTGGTATCTCAATGTTGTTTAGATTTGAATTTCTTTTATGGTTAGGGAGGTTGAGCATTTCTTCATATGTCTATTGACCATCCTTCCTTCCTCTTCAGAGAAGTTTCTCTGTAAGTCTTTAGCCCACTTATTTTTGGGCAGTTGTTTCTTTCTTTGAGGATTTGTTGTTGGATTTGCTTTTGTGAGTTCCAGGTATATTTTAGATATGAAACCCTTGTTTGTTGTATGGCTAGTGAAGATCTTCTCCCTTTCGGTGGGATTTTTATTGATCTTGCTATCTATGTCCTTGGCCATGCAGAAGATCTGCAATTTCATGTAATCCTATTTGTCCAACCTTTCTTTGATTTGTTGTGTTTCTGGGTCTCTATTAAGACAATTTCAGCCTGTGCCAAGGAGACCTAGGGTGTCTGCTGTGACTCCAGGTCTTTGATCCATTTGGAATTGATTCTGGTCCAGGGTGATATATAAGGATTTAGCTTTAGTTTTCTACAAGTGATTAAGCAATTTTGCCAGCCACTTACTGAAGAAGCTGTCTTTCTTCCATTCTAATATTTTTAGCTCCCTTAGCGAAGATTGGATGGCTATATGTCAGTGGGTTAATTTCTGGGTTTTCAATTCTATTCCATTGGTCCTGAGATCTGTTCTGGTGCCAGCACCAAGCTGTTTTGATTACTATGGCTTTGTAGTTGATTTTGAAATTTGCTATTGATATTCCTCCAGCACTGTTGTTTCTGTTGAGGATTGTTTGTGTTATTCGGGGTCTTTTATTGTTCCATATGAATTTTTGGATTGCCTCTTCTATTTTCTTGAAGAATGAGGTCGGAATATTCGCAGGTATCACATTGAATTTTTACATCGCTTTAGGAAGTATTGCCAGATTCATGATGTTGATCCTTCCAATCCAGGATCATGGGAGGTTTTTTACCACTTTCTAAGTTCAGTTTGGATTTCCTTTTTCAGGTTTTCTAAGTTTTCATCATAGAGATTTTTCACTTCTTTGGTTAAACTAATTCCTAGATATTTTATTTTTTGTGGGGCTATTACGAATGGAGTTGCTTTCCTTATGTCAGCCATGCTTTTGTCGTTGTTGGCATACAGTAAAGCTATTTATTTTTGAGGGATAATTTTATACCGTGCTACTTTGCCAAAGTTTTGAATCAGCATAAGTAATTTGGCAATGGATTCTGTGGGATTCTTTAAATATAAGATCATGTCATCTAAAAAGATGGAGAGTTTTACTTCATCTTTCCATATTTGGATAATTTAATGTTTGCATCTTGTCTTATTGCTGTAGCTACACATTCTAATATTACATTGAAGAGAAGTGGAGAAATTGGACATCCTTGTCTCTTTCCTAAGAGGAAATGGCTTTAGTTTTTCACCATTAAGTATAAAGCTGGCTGTATGTTTGTCATATACAGCCGTTATTGTATTGAGGAATGTTCCCTGGATTCCTAATTTTTCCAGAGCCTTCATCATAAAGGGGTTTTGGAACTTGTCAAATGCTTTTTTCTGTATCTATTGAGATAACCATGTGGTTCTTATCCTTGGTCTTGTTGTTGTTGTAAATTATATTAATTGATTTGCATATATTAAATCAGCTTTGCAACCCTGAAATGAATTCTGTGTGATCGTGGTGTATGATTTTTTGGATGAATTGTTGAAGTCGATTGGCCAAAATTTTGTTGAGAAATTTTGCATCAATGTTCATCAAGAAATGAGTCTATAGTTCTGTTTCTTTGATGAGTCCCTGCCTGGTTTTGGGATGAGGGTTATGATGGCTTCATGGAATGAGTTCGATAGTGCACTTTCTCTTTCAATTTCATTGAGGAATTGGAGGAGTATTGGTGTGAGCTTTGCTTTTAAGGCCTTGTGGAATTTTACTGTAAATCCATCTGGTCCTGAGTTTTTCTTAGATGGGAGTTCTCTTATTGCTGTTTCTATTTCAATGCTTGATATTGGCCTGTTGGTTTAACTCAACTTCGTTTAGTTTTGGCATATCAATATTTGCTAGGTAATGGTCCATTTCTACCAGGTTCTCAAACTTATTAGCATAAAGGTTTGAGAAGTATCCCCTTATAATGTTCTGGTTCTTGGTTGTTTCTGTGGTGATGTTTCCATTCTCCTCTCTGAGTTTGTTTATTTCCATGTACTCTTCTTTTTCTGATAAGATTTGCTAGGCGTCTGTCAATTTTTGTTAATTTTTTCGAAGAACCAAAGCTTTGTTTTGTTGATTCTTTCTATGGCCTTTTTGGATTCTAATTCATTTAATTCTGATTTAATTTTAATTATTTTTTTCCATCTACTGGATTGGGGCTTATTTTGATGCTCTTTTTCAAGGGGGGGGGCATATGTCTCATTAAATTGTTGGTTTCAGATTTCTTTAATTTGTTGATGTAGGAACTCAGAGGTATAAAATTGCCTCTGAGTACTGCATTTCCTGTGTCCCAGAGGAGCTGGTAATTTATGTGTTCATTTTTTTTGAATATCATGAACATTTGCATTTCCTTTCTAATCTCTTCCATGACCCACTGGTGACTCAACAGTGTGTTGTTCAGCCTCCATGTGTTACAGGACTTTCTTTGGTGGCTTTTTTGTGTTGAGTTCTGATTTTATTCCCTTGGATGCTGTTTCTTGGCATTTATTGTGGTCTTATTGGTTTTCTATGTGTAGGACATCTTTAAGTACCTTTTGTAAGTCTGGTTTGGTGGTTCCAAAAGCTTCTTATATCTCAATAGGCCTGTTTTTTGCATGTTTGTGAAGTTCTCTACTAAGATTCTGTTAAATAAATTTCCTAAACCATTAACTTCTGTCTCTAGGTGCTCCTCTACACCCATTATCCTCAGATTAGGTCTTCTGATGGTGCCTTCCAATTGTTGAATAGATCTATCATATTTCTAGGATTTGTCTTGGATAGTTATACATTCTTTCTCTATAATATCTAGTCTGTCTTCAATCCCCGAGATTCAATCTTCTGCATGGTCTAACCGACTGTCAAGACTTTCTATTGGTTTTTTAAAATTTCTTTTCCTTCTAATTGTTTGGCTTTGATGGCTCCAAATCTTTGTTGGAGCTTTGTTTTAGGTCTTGTATGAACTTTACTTCCTTAATTTGGCGTTCAGTATTTCTTCTCAAATCACTTAGTTGATTCGTTATGGTTTACTTGGACTCCCAGTCCTTTTCTTGGGCTCTACTGAGAATTCCCTTTGTGGTCTCCCTGAATTCATTCAGCTGTCTGTTCATGGATTCCATGAATGCCTTTATTGATCTTGGTCTATTCTCACCCTCTCTCGCAAGTCCTGTATTACTCTTTGATTAGCTTCCTCACAATCATGCAATTCCTCTTTCTCATTGACTGATCTCAGCCTTCTCATGCGATTACTATATCTCTCTTTGACTGTTCTCAATCTGCTCATGCAATTGCTGTATTAATCTTTGAGCAGCTTCCTCATGCTCACAAGATTCCTGTATTAATCTTTGGTTTACCCCCTCTCGCTCTCTATCATGCTCACACTGAATCCTTTCCAAGTTTTCAATCTATTCATTCACCATGTTTACCACTAGTGTTTGTAGAGATTTTTGGGAACTCTTCTCTGGATTATTCATTAAATATTCTGTCACCTGATTATCATGATTGGGAATTCATATACCCAGACTTGCCATTTTTCTTGTGTTTTTCCGCTTGTTCTGCCCATTTGGTATGAAAGTAAAACCAATTTTACGCTAGAACACTATTTTAAGGCAAGCATCAACCTGAGTCCTGTAGTTGCACAGTCAAAATGGTTGCAGATACAATCTAGTTCATCAGATACAATCTATTCAACTGCAAACAACCATGGACTAATGGGCTAATAAAAGCAAAAATGATTTGATACACCAGGAATTATTAGGTTTAGGGAGAAATGTGAAGAAAAATAGGATTAGAGGGATGTGGAGAGGTAAGAGAAGAGTGAATTTAACCAAGTTCTTATGTCTGAGCAGGAAATGGATTGGACAGAATGATAACAGAGAGATTTTTTAAACAATAAATAAGAAATTGATAAACAAAAATTTAAATTTAAGAAGTGAAACACTTAAAAATTATGTAAGTTTAAAGAAATGATATTGAGAGAAGAAAAGGATAGGATGAGATGAAAGGAGGGATAGAAAGGAAACATGGAAAACTAAAAAATAAAAAAAATTAAAATTAGGTACTTGAAAATTATATTGGTGTAAAAAATAATACTGCTGTTAAAGAAGTTCAGCCTAAGACCTTTTGAATCGAGTAATAAATAAATTTCTGGATTATGTAAAGAATGGAGAATAACATCTAATTATCGACCACAGGTATGTATGGGGGGATGAGCAGAACAGCAATTAAGTCAAACAAAAAAGAATAAAGAGAGAAAAATGAAAACAATATAAAGGACCAAAAGGTCAAAAGAGTTTAAACACACACACACACACACCAAAAATAAAAATTATGAGAAAAAATTAACATCAAACACTTTTTAAAAAATTAAAATTGAAAAAAAAAGATAAAAAAAGAGTTCTTTGATTTGATTTTTGGGTTCTTTTGGTGGGAGGGAATGGGAAGATCCTGTATTTCCCCTGTGTCCATAACCAGTCTCTTGGTGGAGTCTGGTGTGCTTGTGGTGTTTAGTTTTCGTTTTGCTTGATTGGTTTCTTAAGTCAATTTTTTGGGGCAGGCAGAAAAATGCTCTGCTTTACTCAGGATTTTGTAATCCTCCTCCCAGGCTAGTTCAATGGGAAGGAGATCTGCGTTGAGTATCACAAATGAGGGAGATGGTTGTTTCCTCCAGTGTGGAGATGCTGTGATGAGGCTAGGTTCTGGGTAGTTGAGGCCTTTCAGAAACAGTAGCTTTTCCCTGAGGGGCAACTCCTGAAACACTCGGGAAGCCCATTCTCAGGATTTATGTTTCCTGAGTTTCAAATGTTTGTCTAGACTGTTGTAGGGAGGGGCAGCTTCTGGCTCTGTTTGCCCTGTGAAGGAAATCACTCCTCCAAGGACAGAGCTACCACTGGCTGGGTGGGGTGACATTCCCCTGGGTGGAGCTGAGCCTGGCAGGTCATGTCTACTTCCTGTGACTTGCCAAATGACTCCTTTGTTTTCTTCCAAGGAATGAGTTGGAGCTAGCTGCTCAGCCTTACATAGGTAAGAGTCCTAGATGGAGATCTCTGGTGGTGGGGAAAGGATGGCCTTCTCTTCTCTGCCCCCTGAGAAGGAGTGAGGATGTCAGGATTCTGCTCATGCCAGAGTGTTGGTTCCTGGGTCGTCTCTGGTCTGTGATCTGCAGGATGAAGAGATCTGCTCCTTGTCAGTTCTTGCTGGTGAGTAGAATCTGCTCACAGGCCACGTCTGGGGCCTTTGTCGTGGACTCTTTCTGTAGGTATGGTGGCTACAGCCCCTGGAACTGTCCCTACTGCCACCATAGCTGTGGCTACTGGCAAGTGCTCAGATCTGTCATCTTGCCTGGATTTTCCCTCTCTGGCCAAACTCTCTGTACTGTGATGGCACACTTGGTGTGACTCTGGCCTACGACTGTTCACTGGAACACTAAAACTACTTTCTGTGCAAGAGCTTATTTAGCCTCCAGCTTCTCCTCCTCCATCTTCCACCAAGTCCTCATGATTTTTTATGAATTTTTTTAGTGAAAAATTATTTTGGTGTTAATATTTTGGGTTAACATAAAATGAGCCTATTCTAGTCTTTTTTTTAAATTTTATTTTATTTTATTTGAGAACATACTGTACAGAGGGGCTACAATTACATGGGCAGGATAATGCATACATTTCTTACCAAGCATTGCAGCCTCCTCCTTTGTTTACCCTTCACCTCCCTTCCCGAGCCTATTCTAGTCTTAATTTAATAAATAAAACTCTCTGATTCTATGACAGCATAAATTTTGTGGGTAATGATTAAGACTAGGTTGCATTTCAGGAAAAAAAATCACCACCCTAAAAAGAGGAACAAAGAGAAAACAAAATATGACAGGAAACATAAATCTTAATGGACTAATTGTCAGTTTGTTTTAACTTTTAATCAAAAATTAAAGTAATACTTGATAATGTTTTATTAACATACTTAAATTTCTTCATCTTTGTCATTTAAGATTCTCTTAAGAAAGAAATTCAACAGGCGTCAGTGTTTTTTCCTGACTTTTCATTATAATGTGTATAGCTCAATATACTGAGAAAGCATTTGTTACGGGAAAAAAATCCCATTCTTTGGTTTGCTTCAATCTGTATTTAAAGCTGAATATCACATCTTACCCACCCTAATGTCTGTATTCTCATTTGAAACACTTCAATAAGTTTTCTTTCCCTGGTTTCTCAGCCAGCAAATCTTTATAAAACAATATGTTTTCATTCATTGTGCTTTCCAAAATGTATCTCACAAATGCCTAGAACAAAGCACAATCTGAAACATCTGTGGAGTTTTCCACCTAGAGTACAAAATAATCACTTTTCATACTTCTTACAACCGGCTGTTCACTGGCATTAATTGCTCTGTCACTTCCATGCTTTAAAACAATAGCATTTAACAATGGCGTACATTTTAATTGGTTTACCACATTTGGTTCGTTTTCAGCAAGGACTGTCTTCACGGAAGATGGTAATAGATGAGGTTTGCAATTATGTGTTTTAAAAGAGCTCTAAGTTGTGGATATTGAATATCCATTTCAGTGACTAAATATTTAAATTAAATCCTGTAATGTATAGTGCTTCAATTTTCTGGCTAAAGTGTTCTACAATCTATATATTTTTAAAGGAAATATTGTACGTTGTTTCCTTGGTGACAACGTAATTGGAAGACTTAAAATTTTCATATACCATTGCCATCTTAAATGAAGTGTATGTACATGGGTTTGTGTACAGAACTTTTGGGACAGCATTAATGTTTGAATCTTGAATGGGATTTGATTGGATTTGTGGCAGGCTTTCATGGTATGAGAAGAAAAAGGCCATACTAATAATTTTATCTGTTACATTGCTATATTAGTTTATTCAAATACACACACACATACACACAGATATACACATGTGTAGTATGAAGACCCAGTCAGCCTGCAAGAAAAAGTTTTAATAGGAATTCCATAAAATATTTAGTCTGGTGATATCTGATTAGAATTTATAGCAGGGGCTGGGAAGTTGGCTCAGTGGTAGAGCGCTTGCCTTGCATGCCTGAGGCCCTGGGTTCGATTCCTCAGCACCACATAAGCAAAAAGAAAAAAGCCGGAAGTGGCGCTGTGGCTCAAGTGGTAGAGCACTGGCCTTGAGCTGAAGAGCTGAGGGACAGTGCTCAGGCCCAGAGTTCAGGCCCCACAACCGGACCAAAAAAAAAAAAAGAATTTATAGCAATATCTAGTTGCTTCCACCCCTGGACAAGTCATTATCATTGGTGAAGGTGTTGCCATTTAAATTTAGAATGCCCCAGAAAGACCTATATATTAAACAAAATTGACTTTACATTTCCTCCCAGACTGTGGAGAATACCTGAATAGTTCTTTTGGAGATTAAGTTCTTCAGAGTGAAACCTATGAGAACATGGACTCTCATCTACTTTGTTCTTTTATCTGTTAATCATTCTAGGTCAAAAACATTTCTTTTTGACATACTCCCCACCTTGACATTGTCTTGTCACAGGCCACCAAAGCAATAAAACCAACTGAACATACACTGAAACCTTCAAACTTACAAATCAGTGTAAGCCTTTCTGCTTACTAAATGGACAATATCACTTATTATGGTAGGTTATAAAGCTAACACAGAAATCTAGTCTTTCTAACAAGGTAGAGCATATAAAAATGCTTCATTATAAAATATCTAACTCCAAGTTGTATTTAGTGTTTTTGTTTCTGTAGATCCTAGGGCTTAAACTCACAGCGTGAATGGTGCTTTTGTGTTCAAGGCCACTGCTCTACATAAAATCTGAACTGAACTCTATTTCTCCTGGTAGTTAAATGGAAATAAGAATCTAATGAATTTATCTATTCAGGCTGGCCTATTCATGTTGCATACTTTATGTAATCCCAATTCTCAGCATTGTATAGATGCTCCAACTACAATATAAAAAAACTTAATACATACTAAGGACATTTGTAAAGTATAAAATGAAGGAAAAATTTTCATCCTTTATAAATCTATGCAAAATCTATGCTAAACTATTGATGTTTTACTGTACCTTTACTGCAACCAGTTTGATATAGTTTAGTACTTGTCACACCAAGTTTCTCTATCTTCTACTGGATATTTACTTTTTCACGTATGTGTGTATATGTATACATATGTATCTATCAATATATGTCCCAATGTGGATCATCGGACTTGAAGCTGCTTTGTTTGCTGTTCAGCAATTGAACTTTGTCGGCTTATTTTGTGACAATATCTGTGCTCATTCTCATCATTCTTTTATTTACCAAATCATGGGCAGTCTAAAATCAGCTTCATTTCCTGGGGAAGGTTACCAATTAGTCCAACCAATATCCACCCAGAGGGTTTTAATAAAGCATGCTTTAAGGAAGAAAGATAACATGAAATGACAACTACAGAAATTCTACAGAGACCTGACATCTTTCACATTTATGCCTTCCTTCTCTTCTCATACTTTAGAAAGCATTGACTAACACTATAAATATAGTGCAATTATAAGTTAAGGATCAGTGTTTTTTTCCAACCTGAAGCCTTCTTTTCCATGATTCTGGACATAAACTTTTGGGAGATTTTTTGGATTGTGATGGGATTCCATACAAACAAAGCCATGCATATGAAGAAAGTCAATGTTTTCTTTTTTTTTCTTTGTTCATGCATTTTTTATTTTAAAATTGATATACAGGAGTTTTTTAAAATTTTTTAATTAATTTTTTTGTGAACACACTGTACAGAGGGGATACAAAATTTCCACTCAGAGTACTAAACAAAAGATGGAGAAAATTAAGGATGGCTACATATGTTAAGCACAAATACAGGCAATATCAAGATATCTTGAAATTGTATAATTTTGCTGGATAAAGTGGCTAAAACCTACAATATTATCTACTTAGAAAATAGAGATGAGAGAATTGCAGTTCCAGGCAAGCCCAGCCAAAAAAAAATGTTTCAGAAACGCTAACCATTTGCTGGGTACAATGTGTTTTGCTTGTGTTAGGAGGACCACTGTTCAAGTAGGCCCAGGCATAGTGATACTACCTCAAAATAAGCAATCAAATTACAATCTGCTGGTATGGCAGTAGTAGAGATGCTGTTTCACAAGTATAGGTTTTTGGGTAAAATCTTCCAGTACCACTAAGCATTTAAGTGTGTGACAGGGTAAGAATTTGGCATGTCTGAGGTCAAGAGTTCATCCTCATTTTAAAAGCTCTAATAAAACCTTTCTCTCTTTTGCTATTTTTTTAATTTTATTTTATTTTATTTGAGAACATACTGTACAGAGGGGCTACAATTACATGGGAAGGATAATGCATACATATAGCATAACTTCCATGCCCAAACCAAATAATTTCCTATTAGATATTTTCTCCTATCCATTAAGTAATATGTTATGTGTTCGATAATGTCCCACTGAAATCACACTAACGATCAAAAACCCATTGCATTAGAAAGTGACTGCATTTGGAAACAGAATCTCAAAGGTAGAATTTAAGTTGAAGTCTCCTCCAAGAGAAGCAGAAGGCCTTGAATATGCCAAGGAAAGAGGACTTAGAAGAAGCCAACTCTGATCTTGGAGTTTTAGTTCCACCAACACAGAAGCAATGTATTTACAGTGTTAACACTACCCAATCTGTGGTATTTTATTATTACAATTACTAGTAAACATGTGGAATCTATAAGACCTGAAAAGTCATTGACTCTTGGGGTCCATGACTCACCTCTATAATACTAGTGATTAAGAAAGATGAGACTTGGGCGATAATGGTTTTCAGGCTGGTAGGAAAATTCATGAGGTTATATCTCCAATTAACTACAAAAATTTCTGGGCTGGAGGCATGGTTCAAATGGTAAAATGACTACTGTTAGCAAACTGAACATGAGTTATGTCCAAGCCCCAAATTGGGATAAAGAAAAAGTCCTTAGAACAATACTATGAGAAACAGAATTATGAATAGGAAAGCAGAAACAAAAGAAATAAACATTCACACAGACAAAGCTTCCCAATCTGAAATATGGCATAAAATATAATATTGAGGGTTTTCCTTACTATACAATAGACTGTATATCTTTGAAATGAAAAAGGTAAAACAATAGTAGCATAAAAGTTTTAGAAGGAGTCTGTCTTCACAAATATATATATATATATATATATATATATATGCACACACATATATATAATGTGTATAAAGACATATGTTTTTAGAGATTATTTGTCATCAGAAATATATACATATATCTAAATTTATGTGTAGAATGATGTACATTATAGAGAAACAAAAATATTAAAACATAAGTAAAATTAAAAAATACATCAAACCAAGTGCCAGTGACTCACGCCTGTAATTCAAGCTATTCTTGGTAATGAGATCTTAGAATTCTGCTCAAAACTAGACCAGACAGAAAAGTACTTGTTATATTCTTATCTCCAATTAACTACTAAACACAGGAAATAGCTCTGTGTCTCAAGTTGTAGAGTGTTGGCTTTGAGCATAAAAAGGCTTAGGGATAATGCCCAGGCCTTGCAAACAACAACAACAACAAACAATAACAACAACAAACTACATCACATTAATTTCACAAAACCATCTTTTAACTGCTGTGAACATTTCTTAGAAACATGAATACATGTCTCTGGAAAAATCTAATGAAAAGTATACACTATTTATATCTATGTTAAAGAAATGAGTATTTAGATTTTGTTTAAGATATTTATGTAATGATTAGGAATTAAGACTAATGATAATATATTGGGACTGGTCTTTTATTCTATTTTACGATAGTAATAAAACAATATTTGTACTGATTATATAAAATTACTCTTGTTTGGTATTTGAATTATAATAAGTGATAAACATTTTTAAATGATTTCTATAGGAAAGGATCATTTTCTTAATGGTATCAATACTTTTGTAATTTCAAAACCATTAAGAAAATTATTGCAAGGCTGGTTTGCTCTAAGACTATATTTGTTTTCTTGTTCTAGTTTTCATATGTTGGTAGAAATTTAAATTCCAAAAATTCAGTGGATATTGGCATTCAGGAACATCTTCATAGGTACTAATATTAGAGTCGCTTAAGTGGAATTGTTTTATTTTGTGTGTTATTTTAACAAATAAAAATGATTATGTCTTTTCACTGCGATTGGCTCTTATCTTGAGAATAATTTCTGTCCTAGCAAAATAGAGAAAAGCAATTGGCTTCAGCAAGTAACATATGGCTTTCATAAAATGCAGATGCATAGATTTAGGTTCTGTCATTTGCTAAAAGTTTCTACCAGAAAAGGCTATCAATTACTTATAAGTGATGCACAATTCCTAGATATTCCAGCTATCACATACACTTTTGGATTGAGTTATCTTTGCATAAACTCAGGAAAACAGACCAAAAAATCTCAAAGTAAACAAATTATATCTTTGTTTTAAAAGTTGTAGTTTACAAAGAATTTTTAGACAACACCAAAAACATCTTTTTAGATATTCTGCGATTTTTGTGAAGTATTTTTAACAAGAGTTTTTTTTGTTTTTTTTGTTTTTTTTTCTGACATGAAATTCACATGCAATATATTATCTCCTTTTATTGTATACATTTTAGTGCTTTGGAAGTGAATTGAACAATCATAGATTTTCCAAGCCTAATTTTCACAAACTTGCATTTGTTCAAATAGAATTGTTATAAATTTTAGAACAGACATTAAAATAGATATAAAATTCAGTTACAGGAATTTGTCCAGCATTCATCTTCTATAGGGTGTTTTCAAAATTTGTTTTTGGGGATTATTTCCAGGGTCTCAAACATACTATTCAAGTGCAGTCAATGAACCACATACCCTGTTCAAACAAGTTTTATACTTCTCTTTAATACATACATAGAAGTGTAATGTAGATCCTATACAATTCTCTTTGACCTCTTGAAGACTTGAAAACTTAATTGCTAAAATGATTGCAGTATTATGCAAATCATTCTGCTATGTGGAATATATCAATTTATCCACAAATGCATTACTATATTTTGTGTCATCTTTTTATATTATGGTCATACTAATGAGTTTTATTTTTATTTTTTTACATACTACAGAGGAGCTTAATTCATATGCTCCTTCTATTGACTATTAATTTACATATATTCTTTAAAGAAATATCCTGTTTGGGAAAAAATTTATATAAAATTCGAAGATATAAAAGTACTTAAGACTCAGGATCATTGTAGAATTAACACTGTAGCATTAAGGAATATGTGCCCTCTATCTGTTGGATATGTTTTCACTTCTTTAATAGAATTATGAAAGGTTATCAGTTGATATTAACCAGTTTATTCTTGCTTTTCTTTAGCCACTAATGCTTTCCATGTCAACTTTTTAGAAACCTTTACTGATCCAATATCATGAATTTTTAAATTTATGTTTTATAGTTTTTGACTGGATCCTAATAGAGAAGTTCCCAAGCATGCAAAAAGATAGGCCTATTCAAATACAAGAGGCTTTTAGAACTCCAAATAGACCAGACCAGAACAGGACATTCGACCGTCACATTATAAACTTCACAGGATCAATTCAGACCAAGGAAAAGATCCTTAAAGCTGTCAAAGAGAAAAGACCAATCACCTATAAATGGAAACCAATTAGAATCACTTCAGATTTCTCAGCAGAGACAATCAAAGCAAGAAAAGCCTGGAATGACGTATGCCATGCCCTAAAGACAAACAACTATCAACCAAGAATACTGTACCCAGCTAAAGTCTCCTTCATAACCGAAGGTCAAATAAAAATCTTCCATAGTAAGGAAAAACTGAAATAATATATCTGCACCAAACCATCCCTACAAAAGATACTTAAAGATGCCCTACACATAGAAAACCAACAAGACCACAAAAAAAGGCCAAGAAACCACACCCAATCGGAGAATCCAAGAACCATAGGAAGAACCCAGTTATCATAGCTCCCAAGAAGATGGATAAAATGGCAGGAACTCCCGAATACCTCTCAGTCCTATCTCTCAACATTAACGGACTTAACTCTCCAATTAAGCGACATAGACTGTCTAGTTGGATTAAAAAACAAAAGCCTTGTATCTGTTGCCTTCAGAAGTCACACCTTGCCCATAAAAACAAACACATTTTGAAAGTGAAAGGATGGAACAAAATGTACCAAGCAAATGACCCCCATAAAATGGCAAGAGTTACAATCCTAATATCAGATAAAATAGAGATCAAATTAAAATTAGTGAGAAGAGGTAAAGAAGCTGGCTACCTACTAATTCAGGGATCTCTCATTCAGGAGGATATTACAATTCTAAATCTCTATTAATCAAACAATGGAGCACCCAAATTTATCCAAGAAATACTACTTTCCTTCAAATCTCACAGAGATCCAAACACATTAATTGTTGGGGACTTTAAAATACCTCAATCCCCACTAGATAGATCAACTCGGCAAAAACTCAACAGAGAAACCACAGATTTAAACAACTCCATAGATCAACAAGATTTAACAGACATATACCAAATATTTCACCCAGCAGTATTAGAACATATGTTTTTCTCTGCAGCACATGGAACATTTTCAAAAATAGACCACATTTTAGGTCACAAAGCAAACGTCCAAATTAAGAAACATTGAAGTAATACCTTGCATTCTCTCAGACCACAAGGGAATAAAATTAGAATTCAACCAAAAGCCAACAAAGAAAGTCCTGTTAAACATGGAAGCTGAACAACACACTGCTGAATCCCCAGTGAGTCATGGATTAAATTAGAAAGGAAATTAAATTTTCATGATATTAAACACAAACGAACACACAAATTACCATCTCCTCTGGGACACAGAAAAGGCAGTTCTCAGAGGCAAGTTGGAGAGATCTGAAACCAACAATTTAATGAGACATCTGAACCTCCATGAAAAAGAGCAGCAGGAAAACCCCAATCAAGTAGATGGAAAGAAATAATTAAAATTAAACCAGAATTAAATGAATTAGAATCCAAAAATCATATAAAATCAACAAAACAAAGAGTTGATTCTTCAAAAATATTAACAAAATTGAGAGACCCGTAGCAAACCTTATGAATCTTATAAATAAGAAATAAGAATGGAACCATCACCACAGAAACAACCAAGATTCCGAACATTATAAGGGAATACTTCTCAAATCTTTATGCAAATAAGGTTGAGAACTTGGCAGAAATGGACCTTTTCCTAGCAAATATCAACATGCAGGAACTAAACCAAGATGAGTTAAACCATATTAACAGGCCCATATCAAGCATTGAAATAGAAACGACAATACGGGAACTCCCATCTACGAAAAGCCCAGGAACAGATGGTTTTACAGCAGAATTCTACAAGGCCTTCAAAGCAGAGCTCATATCAATACTCCTCCAACACTTCAATGAAATTGAAAGAGAATGTTCACTACCAAACTCATTCTATGAAGCCATAATAATCCTCATCCCAAAACCAGGCAAGGACTCATCAAAGAAAGGGAGCTACAGACCCATTTGTTTTATGAAAATCGATGTAAAATTTCTCAACAAAATTTTGGCCAGTTCAGGGGGCTGAGAAGATGGCTCAGGGGTAGAGCGCTTGCCTTGCATGCCTGAGGCCCTGGGTTGGATTCCCCAGCACCACATAAGCAAAAAGAAATAAGCCAGAAGTGGCGCTATGTCTCAAGTGGTAGAGCGCTAGCCTTGAGCTGAAGAGCTGAGGGACAGCGCCCAGGACCAGAGTTCAGACACCATGACAGGATCAAAAACAAGAAAATTTAGCCAATCGAGTTCAACAATTCATCCAAAATATCACACACCACGATAAAACAGAATTCATTTCAGGGATGCAAAGCTGGTTCAATACATGCAAATCAATTAATATAATTCATCATATCAACAAGAGCAAGGATGGATATGAACCACATGGTTATCTCAATAAATGCAGAAAAAGGATTTGACAAGATCCAACACCCATTTATGACGAAGGTTCTGGAAAAATTAGGAATCATGGAACATTCCTCAATACAATAAAGGCTGTATAGGACAAACTTACAGCCAGCATTATAATTAATGGTAAAAAACGAAAGCCCTTTCCTCTTAACTCAGGAACAAGACAAGGATGTCCACTCTCTCCACTTCTCTTCAATCTAGTATTAGCATGCCTAGCTACAGCAATTAGAAAAGATGCAAACAGCGATGGGAAGGGGAAACAAAGGAGGAGGCTACAATGTTTGATAAGAAATGTACTCATTATCTTGCTCATGTAATTGTAACCCCTCTGTACAGTATTTTCACAATCAAAAAGTACATAGAAACAAATACAATTAAATAGCAAAAGTTTTCAACAACAACAACAACAAAAGAATCCCACAGACTCCACTCCCAAATCACTCATGTTGATTCAAAATTTTGGAAAAGTAGCAGGGTAAAAATTAACCCTCAAAAATAAATGGCTTTTGTATATGCCAACAAAGAGAAACGCGTGGATGCAATAAGGAAAGCAACTCCATTCATAATAGCCCCACAAAAAATAAAATATTAGGAATTAATTTAACCAAAGAAGTGGAGGGCTTCTATGATGAAAATTTTAAAAACCTGAAAAAGAAATCAAAACAGAACTTAGAAACTGGAAAACCTCCCATGCTCCTGGATTGGAAGGATCAACATCATGAAAATGGCAATACTTCCCAAGGCTATCTACAAATTCAATGGCATATCTATCACAATATTCCAGCCACATTCTTCAAGGAATTAGAAGAGGCAATCCAAAAATTCATATGGAACAATAAAAGACCCCGAATAGCAAAAACAATCCTTAACAGAAAGAACAGTGCTGGAGGAATATCAGTGCCAAATTTCAAACTCTACTAAAAAGCCACAGTAATCAAGACAGCTTGGTACTGGCACAAGAGCAGATCTCAGGACCAATGGAATAGAATTGACAACCCAGAAATGAACCCACAAATCTATAGGGACTTAATCTACGAGAAGGGAGCTAAAAAAATTCAGTGGAAGAAAGACAGCCTCTTCAGTAAATGGTGTTAGCAAAATTGGTTAACTATTTGTAGAAAACTAAAGCTAGATCCTTATATATCACCCTGCACCAGTATCAACTCCAGAATCAAATCAATCAAAGACCTCAGAGTCAAAGCAGAGACTCAGAAAACATTACAGGATGGAATAGGAGAAACATTAGGTCTCCTTGGCATAGGCCGAAATTTTCTTACTAGAGACCCAGAAACACAACAAATCAAAGAAAGGTTGGACAAATGGGATTACATGAAATTGCAGAGCTTCTGCATGGCAAAGGACATAGCTAGCAACATCAAAAGACAGCCCATGGATTGGGAGAAGATCTTCACTACGGACAAGGGTCTCATATTTAAAATATTCCTTGAACTCAAAAAATTAAATCCCCCAACAACAAATCTTCAAAGAAACAACTGCCCAATAAATAACGGGGCTAAAGACTTAAAGAGAAACTTCGCTGAAGAAGAAAGAAGGATGGCCAATAGATACATGAAGAAATGCTCACTCCCTAGCCATAAAAGAAATGCAAATCAAAACATTGAGATACCACCTCAATCCAGTTAGAATGACTAAAATAAAGAACTCTAATAACAACAAATGTTCGAGGAGATGTGGACAGAAGAGAACTTTACTGCACTGTTGGTGGGAGTGTATACTTGTTCAACCACTTTGGAAAATAGTATGGAGATTCCTCAAAAGACTCCACATAGAGCTCCAATATTACCCAGCGGTCTTATTTTTGGGCATTTAACCAAATGATCACAAACAAGACCATACTAAAGCTGCCCCCACAACTATGTTTATTGCAGCATTATTTACCATAGGTAAGATATGGAACTAACCCCAATGCCCCCTGTAGTTGAATGGATCAAGGAAATGTCCAATATATACCCAATGGAATTCTATGCCTCCATCAGAAAGAATGACATTGCCCCATTTGTTAGGAAATGAAAAGACTTGGAAAAAATTATATTAAGGGAAGTAAGCCAGGCCAAAAGGAACATAGTTCCCATGGTTTCCATTATTCGTAATAACTAGTATATGTCTGAAGCAGAAAAGGTCAGATAAGGTGATGTTAGGAAAATGAACCCTAAGATATGTATTTTAAACATTTTTTCTTTCATGCACTTGTTTATAACACAATTGTAAGATTATTTCTTTGTTGCTTTGTATGTCCCTCCCCCATAGTATAACCCATGCTTTCACTGTATTTGATGTCGGTATAATTTGTGGAGGGGAAGTGGAAAAACAAGTCGCTTAAATAAGGATAAAGGTGGACCTGTTGCAACAATGAGAAGTACAAGTTGTCATGTCAAAAATGAAATTTACAACTTGGGGGGGGGGAGGATTGAGTGGGGAAGGAGGGAGGATGGGAAGGGATGGGAAGGGTAAACAAAGGAGGAGGCCAAAATGCTCAATAAGAAATGTACACTATCTTGCCCATGTAATTGTAACCCCTGTGTATAGTATTTTCACAATAAAAAAAAGAAATGGGTCTATAGTTCTCTTTCTTTGATGAGTCCCTGCCTGGTTTTGGGATGAGGGTTAAGATGGCTTCATAGAATGTGTTCGGTAATGAACTTTCTCTTTCAATTTTATTGGAGTTGGAGGAGTATTGGTGTGAGCTCTGCTTTGAAGGCTTTGTACAATTTGGCTATAAAACCATCTGATCGTGTACTTTTCTTAGCTGGGAGGTCTCTTATTGCTGTTTCTATTTCAATGCTTGATATGGGCCTGTTAAGATGGTTTAACTCATCTTGGTTTGGTTTTGGCATGTCAATATTTGCTAGGAAAAGGTCCATTTCTGTCAAGTTCTCAAACTTATTAGCATAAAGTTTTGAGAAGTATTCCCTCAAAATGTTCTGAATCTTGTTGTTTCTGTGGTGATGTTTCCATTCTCCTTTCTGAGTTTGTTTATTTGGGTGTGTTCTCTTCTTTTTCTGTTAAGATTTGCTAAGGGTCTGTCAATTTTGTTAATATTTTTGAAGAACCAACTCTTTGTTTTGTTGATTATTTCTATAGTTTTTTGGATTCTAATTCATTTAATTATGATTTAATTTTAATTATTTTTTCCATCTACTGGATTGGGGTTTATCTTGCTGCTCTTTTTCAAGGAGGTTCAGATGTCTCATTAAATTGTTGGTTTCAGATCTCTCCAATTTGTTGATGTAGGAACTCAGGTCTATAAACTTGCCTCTGAGTACTGTCTTTGCTGTGTCCCAGAGAATATGGTAATTTGTGTGCTCATTTTTGTTGAATAGCATGAACATTTGAATTTCCTTTCTAATCTCCTCCTTGACCCACTCGTGATTCATCAGTGTGTTGTTCAGCCTCCATGTGTTACCAGACTTCTTTGGTGGCTTTTGGTGTTGAGTTCTAACTTTATTCCCTTTTGGTCAGAGAGAATGCAAGGTATAACTTCAATGTTTCTGAATTTGGACAAGTTTGCTTTGTGGCCTAAAATGTGATCTATTTTAGAAAATGTTCCATATGCTGCTGAGAAAAACGTGTATTCTGATGCTGCTGGGTGAAATGTTCAGTAGATATCGGTTAAATCTACTTGATCTATGCAGTTGTTTAGATCTGAGGTTTCTCTGTGGAGTTTTTGCCGAGTTGAGCTATCTAGTGGGGAGAGTGGTGTGTTAAAATCCCCAACAATTAATGTCTTTGGGTCTATGTGGGATTTGAGGGAATGTAGTGTTTCTTGGATAAATTTGGGTGCTCTGTTGTTTGCGAATAGATATTTAGAATTGTAATATCCTCCTGAAGGAGAGATCCATTAATTAGTATGTAGGGACCTTCTTTATCTCTTCTCACAAATTTTAATTTGAAGTCTATTTTATCTGATATTAGGATTGCAACTCCCGCCTGTTTATGGGGGCTGTTTGCTTGGTAGATTTTGCTCCAGCCTTTAACATTGAAAATGTTTTTGTTTTTACAGGCAATATGTGACGCCTGAAGGCAGCAAATAGATGGATTTTGTTTTTAAATCCAACTAGACAGTCTATGTCGCTTAATTGCAGAGTTAAATCCGTTAATGTTAAGAGATAGGACTGAGAGGTATTTGGGAGTTCCTGCCATGTTATCCACCTTCTGGGGAGCTGCGAAAACTGGGTTCTTCCTATGGTTCTTGGATTCAGCGATTGGGTGCAGTTTCTTTTCCTTTATTGTGGTCTTGTTGGTTTTCTATGTGTAGGACATCTGTAAGAATCTTTTGTAGGGCTGGTTTGGTGGAGATATATTGTTTCAATTTTTCTTTGCTATGGAAAGTTTTTATTTGGCTTTCAGTTATGAAGGAGAGGTTAGCTGGGTACAGTATTCTTGGTTGATATTGGTTTGTTTTTAGGGCATTGCATACATTATTCCAGGCTGTTCTTGATTTGATTTTCTCTTCTGAGAAATCTGAGGTGATTCTAATTGGTTTCCCTTTATAGGTCTTTAATGTTTTCTCCTTGACATCTTTAAGGATCTTTTCCTTGGTCTAACTTGATCCTGTGCAGATTGTAATGTGACAGTAGGATATCATATTCTTGTCTGGTCTATGTGGGGTTCTAAAAGCTTCCTGTATTGAATAGGCCTATCTTTTTGCATGTTTGGGAAGTCCTGTTAAACAAATTTCCTAGTCCATTAACTTCTGTTTCTAGGAGCTCCTCTACACCCATTATCCTTAGATTAGGCCTTCTGATCATGCCTTCCAGGTTTTGGATATATCTCTCATATTTCTTGGACTTGTCTTGGATCGTTGTATGTTCTTTCTCTATAATATGTAAGGCTGTCTTCAATCCCTGAGATTCGATCTTTGCATGGTCTAACCTGCTGTCGAGACTTTCTACTTTGTTTTTTATTTCTTTTCCTTCTAGTTGGTCAGCGTTGGTGGCTTCAAATTCTTTGTTGAAGCTTTGTTTTATATCTTGTATGAACTTCTTTACTTCCTTAATTTGGTGTTCATTTTTTATTCTCAAATCACTTAGTTGATTGGTTATGGTTTCCTTGGACTCTCATTCCTTCTGTTGGGTTCCATTCAGCATTCCCTTTGTGGTCTCCCTGACTTCCTTCAGCTCTTTGTTAATGGATTCCATGAATGCCCTTAGTGATCTTTGTGTATTCTCTTTTTGCTCTCTCAATTCCTGTATTACTCTTTGCTCAGCTTCCTCCCGTTCATGCCATTCGTGTAGAGTGTTCTCAGCCTGCTCACGCCATTCCTGCCTTTCTCTTTGAGTATTCTCAAGCTGCTTACGCAAATCCTGTATCAGTTTTTGAGTAGCTTCCTCACGCTCATGATATTCCTGTATAAACCTTTGGATTGCCTCCTCTCCCTCCCTATCATGCTCATACAGAGGCCTTTGTATGTTTTCAATCTTTTCATTTATCATGTTTGCCAGCAGTGTTTGTAGAGCTATTTGGGAACTCTTCTCTGGATTATTCATTATCTGTTCTGTTCCCTAATTATCATGAGTGGGAGTTGAGATACCCGGATTTGCCATTTTTTTGTGTGTTTTTCCGGCTTTCTCTGCCCATTTGGGATGAAATTATCACCAGTTTTATGCTAGAACACTATCTTAAGGCAAGCATCAACCAAAGTCTGTATTTGCACAGTCAATAGTCTGCAGATACAATCTACTTCAACAGATACCTCTATTCAACATCAAACAACTATATATTAATGGGCTATGAACCGCAAAGAAGAATTTGGTAAACCAGAAATTATTCGGTTTAGGAAGAGACATGGGTAAAAAATAGAAATAGAGTGATGTGGGAAGGTACAGGGAGTGTTAACTAAATCTTAATCTCAAAGCAGGAATTTGTTTGGATAGGATGAAAGTAGAGAGAGAGAAAAAAAGAAGAAAGAGAAAGGGAAAAAAAGAGACCAGAAAAAATGGAAACGTAAAAATTTAAAATATTATAGAGATTCTAAAATAAACTATTCAGAGAAGAACATGAATATAATGAGACAAGGGGAGGGATATAAAGGAGATGTGAAAAACTTAAAAATAAAAATACTTAAAATATTATATAGGTATAAAGGGGTAGTACTGATATTAAGGAATTTAAGTCTAAGAGGTTTTGAATTGAGTAATAAATTTGTGGATTAAGTGTGTACACAATGGGGTATAAGGTCTAATAATCGACTAAGGGTTTATCTGAGGATGTGCAGAATAGCAATTAAGTCACATAAAGAAGAACGAAAGAGAAGAAAAGGTGAAAAGGATAAGAAAGAAAGAAAAAAGATCAGAAGTTCAGTAGAGCTAAACAAAAACAAAATAAAAAAAAACAAGGAAAAAAAAAAGAAAGAAAAACGCACACACACTTATACCCCTGAAATAAAATTCTAAGAGGAAAAAAATTTACTAGAAAATATTTTTTTTCAAAAAAGGTAAAAATTAAAGATTAAAAAATTTTTAGAAAAAAATCTTTTATAAAAGGTACAACAACACAAAGTTGTTTGATTTTTTTGGGAGGGGTGGGAAAAATCCTGTATGTCCCTTGTGTCCATAACCAGCCTCTTGTTGGAGTCTCTGGTCTGCTCGTGTTCCTGTGGCTTGGTTGTTTACTTAAGTCAGTTTCTTTGAACAGGCAGAAAAATGCTCTGCTTTCTCCAGTGTATTGCGATCCTCCTCCCAGGTTAGTTCAGTGGGAGGGAGATCTACTTTGAGTACCCACAAAAGAGGGAGATGTCTTTTTCCTCGTGTTTGGAGATGCTGTGATGAGGCTAGGTTCTGGGAAGAGTTGAGGCCTTTCAGCAAACAGTAGCTTTTCTCGGGGGCTGGTTTGTGAGAAACTCACAGAGCCCAGCCTGGAGCCACTCTCACGATTTATGTTTACTGAATTTCAATTGATTGTCGAGGATGCTAAAGGGAGGGGCAGCCTCTGGCTCTTATTACCGGGTGAAGAAAGCCACTCCTGGGGCTGGCGCCTTGACCTGGGTGACTTTTCCCTGGGTGTAGCTGAGTCTGGCAGGTCAGGTTAGGCTCTTGTGACCTGCTAGATGACTCTAGATTTCTTCCAGGGCCTGAGTTGGAACTAGTAGCTCCTCCGAGCTTTGTCAGTATCCAAGAAGGAGATCTCCAGTACTGGGGGGGTGTGAGGGGTGGCCTTACCCCCTTTGGTTCCTGAGAAGGAGTGAGGCCATCATGCTTCTACTCCCACCAAGTCTTTGTTCCTGGGTCGTCTCTGGTCTGTGAAGTGTATGATGAAGATGTCTGCTTCTTGTCGGTTCTTGCTGGTGTTGAGTAGAATCTGCTTGCCCACCGCGTCTGGCTCCTTCGTCCCAGACTCTCTGTGAATCAGGTATGGTGGCTGCAGTGGCCACCCCCACCTCTGCCACCGCCTTCTGCGGCTGCTGGCAATTGCTCAGGGCTGTCTCCTTGCCTGTATTTTCTCTCTCTGGCCTATCTCTCTGTCCTGTGAAGGCACACTTGGTGTGATTCTCTGGCTTAGGACTGTTCACTGGAACTCTAAAATTGCTTTCTATGTGAGAGCTTGTTTAGCCTCCAGCTTATCCTCCGCCATCTTCCCGGAACTGCCTGGAATTTATTTTCATGTCTTCATTCAGTCTGTTCTTCATTGTAATGAGCTAATTCAGCTCTGTAAAATCACTTTAGGTAGCAAAAATATTAACACAATGTATATCAAAAGTTTTGGCCTCACTCAACTGCTGAAAGCAGTATGCTCACCTACGGCTTCTAAGAACACTGTTTTCTTACCTTTTCCATTTACTCAATTCTTTTCTTTGTTGTTGTGTTGCATTTTTAGGGGCGGGGGTCCAGTCGTGGGGCCTGACCTCTGGACCTGTGTGCTGTTCCTCAGCTCTTCAGCTCAAGACTAGTGCTCTAACACTTGAACCACAGCGCAACTTCTGCCTTATTTTTCTTTTTGCATATGCGGTGCTGGGGAATCGAACCCAGAGCCTCATGCATGCAAGGCAAGGGCTGTACCACTGAGCCACCTTCCCAACCCTGTTCAATTCTTTTCTGAACCCAAAACTTTTTGCTTATGTAATAAGAGAAATCTTCACTATCTCATGTTAATAAGGATATTATTTTTTGTGAGCTACTTAGAAATGTGAAATAATTGGTTTGAAGTATCCAATCAGATTTTTTTTTCTGTGTTTCACTGCTTCACGTGCAAAGACATTGGAGAAAGTGTTACAAACAGAAAAGTGTAAACCCAATACCTTCTTTCATTGTGGAGGACAATTTCTTCCTAAATATTTTGGCCCAAATTATGTTTTTCAGAGAATTACTGTGTGGTAATTAAAGGTTAATTCACATATTTTATGTCTTTTTTTTTAAGAACTTTGAATTAAAATTCCACTACAACCTTGTCTCACACAGTGAGAGTATATTTCCTGTGTTACTTCAATTCTCAAGGGAACCTTCAGGATTTACAGCAGGGTTTCAGAGGTTTGTTTAGTGTGAAAAAGAGCCATCTTCACCCACATTGCACCCTCTTTACTAAGTCTCCATGGATTTCTTTGCATGAAAGCCTATTCTCCCAGGCAATTTTAAATTTTCTTAATTGGCTGGGTTGTTAAAAATTATGAAAGATTAAAATTTACCTGTCATAACTTTAAAACTCCTTTGAAATTCCTTTATCAGAACTGCAAATTCACCTATCCTCATTCTACCTTAACCATCAAAAAGTTAACATGTTGTTGTCATGATATAGTATTCATGCAACTATTATTTTCTAGTCACTTTGTTATGCGTATATGACCATATAAGCATATGCTGAGCCAAATGAACTCCAAAATATGGAAACAGATTTTTTCATTTGTGGTTGTTGTTTTTGATGTACTATGTGATTTCTGTTTTCATTGAGTTTTCCCATATGGTTTATCCCTGCTATATTTGATTTTGTATTGTGTATACATTTTCCTTAATTAGGGAAGGGAAGAGGAACAACAAAATGGTGATACAAAGGACAAGGGGAAAACCAATGTAATAGCAATACTCACAATACAATATGTTGGAAATGTACATTACAACTTGTGAGAGGTGAAGGGGTAAAGGAAAACTGTGAGAAAAATGAGGGAGGAGTAACAAGTTTGAAACGTTATGCATTCACTACCTTACAATTACTGTAACCCCACTGTACATCACTTTGATAATAAAAATTTAAAAATAAGCTGCATAAATTATAATTTCACTGTCTTGGTATAATAAATATTATTCTTTATGTAGTAACTTCTTAAAAACCAATACTATTTGACATCTAATTTGAATTAATTACCCCTTCTTTATCAGAGGGTCATCAACTTGAATGTAACCCAACTAAACAAAATTTTCACAATATACTTCCCAATATTTTGAAAAAAGAATAAATTTAGTACTTTCTCATACTAAAACTGAAAACAGTTAAATTCTATCGAAACCCATAACTTTAAAAAGTAAATAAGTTGTTAAGAAGACAGAATATATGTGTTGTTCAAAATTCCTACGACTAATAACTTCTCATTTTAAATTCTCAACTTCCATACCTGAGAGATTCAAAACAGTACGTTTGCATGTATGAAATTCTGCAACAGATGCAGTTTCCAATGGGGTGTTACAGATTCAGAAATCAACAGAAAAATAGTCACATTCTGGTAGAGGATACAACTATGAAGCATCTGTAATAATTAATTCTTCAAGAGTAAGCAATTGTTTATCAGAGTAAGCTATTATTTGTATGACCATCAATCCCAAGATTTATATCATAATGTCATCCTACCCCAACAGTTTCCAACTTGTAAGCTGCACCTTAAAATTCCTTCTTTCACATCATGAATAGCTTATTTCTATTGTGAAAAAATACTACACCTCTGCTAATGTGATGCTCTCCTTGTTATGGAAAGAACAACACAATAAACTGAGCTGCATCATTTTTCCCCAGTGGTATTCTTGAGATCAGAACACTTGCAAATATTATTTATATTTATACTTTTTAAACTATCATAGATATTCAGGATGCTAAGATAAGAAATTTATGGTTAAAGCCCACCCAGGCAGGAACGTTTCTTGGAATCTTATCTCCAATAAACTTCTCAGAAAAAGCCAGACACAAGTGCCACTGAGGTTGATGTGGTAGGGCACGAGCCTTGAGCATAACCAGGCTCAGATAGTGTCCAAGCCCAGAGTTCAAGCTCTAGGACAAACCAATGAAACAAAAACAAAAATGAAAACAAACCCCAAACCTAGCATTTTTCTCAATGTATACAGAGGCACGTAACTAAGGAAATCGCTTCCTGTGTTACATATAGGTAGAAGAAAGAAGATGTCACACAATTACTCTCTTCATACCATATTATACCAAACCCTCAAAAATTGCAGTTTTTCTAAATTTATAAATTAATATCATCCATTTGCTGGCAACTCTGTCTAAATTATTCACATTATCATATTATACATGAATGTTCGAATTATCTATTAACTAAGTTCTAATTATAACTCTCTTGAAAGTATATTCTAGGAAAATAGAATGTCAGAATCATTTGTGAATGTCAATTAAACCTTCTCCTTAAAAAGAATTTTGTAGTATCCTATAGAATATCAAATTACAAACAAAATCAAAATATGTATTTTAAATCTAAATTATAATTTAGCAAGGTCTACAAAGTCCTACATTAGATGAACTTTGCTATTTCTCCAGGTTTAAGCTTTTGTAATCCTTCATCATTTTTTTGGAATCCAACATAATGATGCTTACTTACTTTTGCAAATTTTTGGATGGGAATCATGAACCAATTTGCATCTAGGAATGTTCTGTAATGAAGAGAGCATTTAAAACACAACTGAGGACTATATATGAGTTGCATTTCAATAGGAAACTTGACCTTTTGAAACATAATGACGAAATTAGCCCAAAATTGAACTGTGTATTCCTTTCTTGTTGTTTGGCTTGTTTTATTGAGACAAAATTATACTACCTGGTCCATGGAAGGTATGGCTATGTAATTCCACTCTCTAATCTCCTGTCTTAGTCTAAGTGCTAGAATTCCAGACTTGTATCACATTGTCCTGTCATAGTTTGTTGGTTTATTTAATCTAGAAACAGACTAGCAAATCTGAACTTCTCTTATAATCTTATCCACTAGACTGACTGCTCAGACTGTTTATATACTATTTTCAAAGATGTTCTAATATTTGACACAGGATATGAAAATTTTCAGATGCACCTGCAGGGGTCTCTGATTCCTTCCTCCATGGATCTCATCCCGTTAATAATGAATACTTGACTCTCTTACTATCTCTGGTCCCTCCCTTTGTAATAGTCTCAACTTTCTTGAACAAAGTTCACTGGAGGGTTTTCTAATATTAAAAATTATCACTTGATTCTAGTCTTACTCAGGATATATTTTCCATTGTTTTCTAACTTTTCTACATATTCTGAGAGTTGTCTCATTTGTGTATTCATGTATGCACATATAAGTGCCTCTGTGTGTATGTGCATGTTTGTATCTATGTACACAAAAGCCTCAAGCTCTTAATCAGTAATCTTGCTCATGATTGGTATTCCACCTTTTGGCTGGTTAATTATAGGTAGTGTCTCAAAGCCTGGTCTGCCCAGGCTGGATGCAAACTGAACTTCCCAGACTGCTTTACATTCTTAGGTATTATCTTTCCAGGAGTATCAACTTTTAAACTAGAAACATTTTTGCGATTATAAAGACTAAGCTGTAGCTCATATTTTTAACTCAAGAATTCATATAAAGATAGATGAATGTACACATTATATATCCTGAGTGTACACTGTTAGAAATGTGATCACAAGCTGATTGATGATAAGATCTGAGGATTGGGGATTAAAGCCAACCTGGGTAGGAAAGTCCTGGAAACTCTTTTCTCAGATAACTACTAGAAAACTGGAAGTGCCACTGTAGCTCAAGTGGTAGAGCATTAGCCTTGAGTTGAGTATCAGAGGGACAGCGCCCAGTCCCAGAGTTCAAGCGCCACGAAAAACAACACAAAAAAAGAATATAAGAAAAGGAAAGAAAAGAAATGTGATCTTAGGTTCATTGCTAGTATTATCCCTGTTCTCTCAAGATGGACTCTTTTTCCAGTTAAGTCCATACTCTTATATCTGACTTCCATTGGAAACAGAATCATTCTTCCATTCTACTTTTTTTTTTTTTACCAATTTACGTGATTAGCAAGCATGATTTAGAAAGGGAGTGGCCTCATGCTTCATATTCCACTTAGGAGTAATGCTTTCTCTATATCACTCCCATAAATCTACATACTGGACGTGGCTTTATTGTTTCAATGTTGCCTTATTTGTAGAGTCTTCTATATTGTATTGAACGCTTATACTTAAACACAGAATTTCTCTATTATTGCTATTGTTTCTTACTGTTAAATCATATGTTAAATCATACTGTTAAATCATAAATTAATGCACAGCACATACATTCAGAAAAAATGATCTGAGAACCTCCTTCCCATTTAAAATTCACCTTAATTTACAGAGGACTAAAGAAGTTTGAACTCAATGTACTCATGGATAATGTATTCATAAGCAACATAAATTTAATATTTTCTCTTTATTAAGTTGTCTCTGAAACACGTGTTACCTCATGTTCAAAGGTGTCCTTGTGCTATTTCAACGAAGCCAGAAAACATTCATTTTATCTGGAGCAGCACCATAGATTGTTACTGGAAGTAAGTGGAAGTTACTGATACTGGATGTGGAAACTGATCCCAGGAGAGGAATTGAACATTAAGGAATGACAAAGTTCAAGTTAACTTGTGCTTTCCTTTATACTGTACAAGAAAAGAATACAAGGCTTGAAGGAAACTCTGTCCCTGACTTTTTTGAGTGTTCTTTACTCATATAAAACTTGTCTGTAAACTTATAGTTGAGAGTATTTAAAAAGGAAACAATGTGCCATTTGAAGGCCAGCATAGAACTAAAGGAAATAACTTTGTTTTAAAAGTGTTCTACTGCAAAGAAACTAAGATATGGAGGTCTTAAAGCGTCTTATGCATGTTTCACTCCTGAAATGATTCTCTTGTTGCAGGAGTCAGTTATCAATTCCTTTAGTCTGGTCCTGAGTTTTCCATAGCAATAAGGATTCCAAAACAGGAGGATCCATTGAGTATGATCAGCAAAAGCAGCCTCTTCTCAGACCAGTATTCCTGTAAGGAGGGTCCCAAAGAAATACTTGGATTTTATTGTGTTTATTTGTTTGTTTAGTTGGTGCTGGTTCTGGGGCTTGAACTCAGGGGCTGGACCCTGCCCCTGTATAATTGTCTATCCTGCCACCTGCCCACAAAGCTAGTACTCTACTGCTTTAGCGAAAACTCCACTTATTTGGTGTTTAATTACAGATAAAAGTTTGAAAGAGTCTCCTTCTTCCTGGGTTGGCTTGGAACTAAGACAGTAAGAAAGTCAAGTGACATCTACTCTATGGACTTCTCTTTTGAACCAAGAAATATTAGATGAAGTTTATTATAAAGATAATATTTGACAATTTTAAAAGAAGAGATTATGTCCAGCAAGTAAGCCATAACTTAAATAACTCAGCAAAAGTAGGTGCACTGAATCATTTTGGAATACTTTTCTCTATTTGGGAGGATTACTATTGACTTCATCAATACTTTGGGGGAAAGTTAAAGTCATATTTGCACTTTTTTGTTGGTTGTGGGACTTGAACTTGGATCCTGGACGCTGTCCTTCAGCTCTTCAGCTCAAGTTGAGCACTCTGCCACTTTAGCTACAGCACCACTTCTGGGTTTCTGGTGGTTAATTGAATATAAGGGTCTCATGTACTTTCCTTAACAGGTTGGCTTGAACCACAATCTTCTGGTCTCAACCTCCTAAGTAGCAAGCATGAGCCACCAGCAACGGCTCATATTTGCATTTAGTGCAGTAAATGACACTAAGTTGACAAAGAATGGAAATCTGAATCAAATGATGTGACATTGCAGCTTTTCAGAATAATTGAGGGAGCAATAAATATGTCCTCCAGAGTTCCGGGAAGATGGCAGAGGAGAAGCTGTAATCTGAACAAGCTCTCGCATGGAAAGCAGTTTTAGAGTTCCAGTGAACAGTCCTAAGCCAGAGAATCACACCAAGTGTGCCATCACAGGACAGAGAGTTAGACAATAGAGGGAAGACAAGGCAAAAAGAAACACCTGAGTGCTCGCCAGCAGCCACGGCGGCGGCGGCGGCAGGGTCGAAAGCGGCGAAGACCGAAGCCGGGGGCCATACCTGGGCGCTCACACAGAGAGTCCGGGACGAAGGAGCCAGACGCAGCGGGCGAGCGGATTCTACTCAACACCAGCAAGAACCAACAAAGAGCGGACATCTTCATCCTGCAGCTTGCAGACCAGAGACGACCCAGGATCCAAGACTCGGCGTGAGTAGAAGCCCGACGTCCTCACTCCTTCTCAGGGAGCAGAGGAGGGAAGGCCACCCCTCCCCCCACAGCACCGGTGATCTCCATCTTGGATACCAACAAAGCTAGGAGGAGCTGCCAGCTCCAACCAAGGCCTTGGAATAAAACGAATCATTTAGCAGGTCACAAGAACTTAACGGCAAAGTGACCTGCCAGACTCGGCTCCATCCAGGGAAAAGTCACCCAGCTCAGGCGCCAGCCATTGGAGTGGCTTCCCTCACTGGGTAACCAGAGGCAGAGGCTGCCCCTCCCTCTAGCAGCCTCAACAATCAATTGAAAAACAGAATCCCTGAGAACGGCTCCAGGCTGGGTTCTGGGAGATTTTTTTTGCACAAAACAGCCCCAGGAAAAAGCTACTGATTGTTGAAAGGCCTCAACACTACCCAGAACCTAGCCTCACCACTGCATCCCCCTCTTTTGTGATTCTCAAAGCAGATCACCCTCCTAGAAAACTAACCTGGGAGGGGGATCTCAAAATCTTGGGTAAAGCAGAGCATTTTTCTGCCTCTTCCAACAAACCGACTTAAGAAACCAATCAAGCCACAGGACCTCAAGCTGACCAGAGACTCCAACAATAGGCTGGTTACAGACAAAAGGGAGATACAGGATTCTTCCCACCCCTCCCCCACCAAAAAAAATCAAAGGACTTTTTTTTCTTTTTTTTTCCTTTTTTATCTTTTTTTTGTTTGTTTTTTGTTTTTTGTTACCTTATATATATATAAATTTTTTTCTCTTTTAAAACTTTTATTAATCTTTAATTTTTGCCTCTTCTGAAAAAATAATTGATTTCCAGTAACTTTTTTTTTCTCCTCTTAAAATTTTTATTTTAGGAATATGTAAATGAGCGTTTTCCTTTCTTTTCTTATCTTCTTTCTCTTTTTCTTTCTTTCTTAATTATCTTTTTGTTTTTTGTCTAGCTCTACTGAACTTCTGATCTTTTCTTCTCCCTTTCCCATCCTTAAAGTTTTTCACATCTCCTCTATGTCCCTCCCTTTCTCACAACATATTCACATTCCTCTCTAAATAGGTGGTCTTTTAATCTCTCCAATAACATTAATTTTTACGTTTCTATTTTTTTTCTGGTCTCTTTTCATTCCCCTATCCCTCTCTTCTTTTTTTCTCTCTCTCTACTTGCATCCTACCCAACCCATTTCCTGCATTGTGATTAGGACATAGTTAACTCTCCCTGTGCCTCCCCACACCAATCTATTCCTATTTTTCACCCACATCTCTCCCTAATCCTAATAATTTCTGGTTTTCCAAATTCTTTTCTGCGGTTCGAAGTCCTTCAAAATATAGTTGTTTGATGTTGAATAGATGTATCTGTTGAACTAGATTGTATCTGTAGACTATTGACTGTACAAATGCAAACTTTGGTTGATGGTTGCCTTAAGATAGTGTTCTAGCACAAAACTGGTGCTATCTTCATCTCAAATGGGCAGAGTAAGCCGGAAAAACACAAGAAAAATGGCAAATTCGGGTATCTCAATTCCCAATCTTGATAATCAGGGGTCAGATCAGATAATGAACAATCCAGAGGAGAGTTCCCAAATAGCTCTACAAACACTGGTGGCAAACATGATAAATGAGAAGTTTGACAACTTACAAAGGACTCTCTATGAGCGTGATAGGGAGAGAGAGGAGGCATCCCAGAAGTTTATACAGGAATATCATAAGCGTGAGGAAGCTACTCAAAAACTGATAGAGGATTTGCGTGAACAACTTGAGAATACTCAAATAGAAAGGGAGGAATGGCGTGAGCAGGCTGAGAACACTCAAAGAGAACTGCAGGAATCCCACAAACGAGAGGAAGCTGAACAAAGAGTAATACAGGAATTGAGAGACCAGGTAGAGAACACACAAAGATCACTAAAGGCATCCATAGAATCCATTAACAAAGAGCTGAAGGAAGTCAGGGAGACCACAAAGGGAATGCTGAATGGAACCCAACAGAAGGAATGGGAGTCCAAAGAAACCATATCCAATCAACTAAGTGATTTGAGGACAAACACTGAACAACAAATTAAGGAAGTAACGCGATTCCTACAAGACCTAAAACAGAGCTTCAACAAAGAACTTGAAGCCATCAAAGCTGACCAATTAGAAGGAAAAGAGATTAAAAACAAAGTAGAGAGTCTTGACAGCAGGTTAGACCATGCAGAAGATCGAATCTCAGGGATTGAAGACAGCCTAGATATTATAGAGAAAGAAAATACAACCATCCAAGACAAGTCCAAGAAATATGATAGATCTATCCAACACCTGGAAGACACCATCAGAAGGCCTAACTTAAGGATAATGGGTGTAGAGGAGCACCTATAAACAGAAGTTAATGGTCTAGGAAATTTGTTTAACAGGATCCTAGCAGAGAACTTCCCAAACATGCAAAAATATAGGCCTATTCAGATACAAGAAGCCTTTAGAACCCCAAATAGACCAGACCAGAATAGGACATCCCACCGTCACATTATAATCCACACAGGATCAACTCAGAACAAGGAAAAGATCTTTAAAGCTGTTAGGGAGAAAAGGGTAATCACCTATAAAGGGAAAACAATTAGAATCACCTCAGATTTCTCAGCAGAGACAATCAAAGCAAGAAGAGCCTGGAATGATGTGTGCCATGCCCTAAAAACAAAAAACAATCAACCAAGAATACTGTACCCAGCTAAACTCTCCTTCATAACTGAAGGCCAAATAAAAACCTTCCATAACAAAGAAAAATTGAAACAATACATCTCCACCAAACCAGCCCTACAAAAGATTCTTAAAGATGTCCTACACATAGAAAACCAACAAGACCACAATAAAGGCCAACAAACTGCACTCAAACTGAGAATCCAAGAACCATAGGAAGAACCCAGTTTTCGCAGCCCCCAAGAAGGTAGATAACATGGCAGGAACTCCCAAATACCTCTCAGTCTTTTCTCTTAATGTTAACGGACTGAACTCTCGAATTAAGCGACATAGACTGTCTAGTTGGATTAAAAAACAAGACCCTTCTATCTGCTGCCTGCAGGAGTCACATCTTGCCCGTAAAAACAAACACATTTTCAATGTTAAAGGCTGGAACAAAATCTACCAAGCAAACAGCCCTCATAAACAGGCAGGAGTTGCAATCCTAATATCAGATAAAATAGGCTTCAAATTAAAAATCGTGAAAAGAGATAAAGAAGGTCGCTACATACTAATTAAAGGATCTCTCCTTCAGGAGGATATTACTATTCTAAATATCTATTCGCCAAACAATGGAGCACCCAAATTTATCAAACAAACACTACTTTCCCTCAAATGCCATATAGACCCAAAGACATTAATTGTTGGGGATTTTAACACACCACTCTCCCCACTAGACAGATCAACTCGGCAAAAACTCAACAGAGAAACCGCAGATCTAAACAGCTGCATAGATCAACTAGACTTAACAGACATTTACCGAACATTTCACCCAGCAGCATCAGAATACACGTTCTTCTCAGCAGCACATGGAACGTTTTCTAAAATAGACCACATTCTAGGCCACAAAGCAAACTTGTCTAAATTCAGAAACATTGAAGTTATACCCTGCATTCTCTCTGACCACAAGGGAATAAAATTAGAACTCAACACCAAAAGCCACCAAAGAAAGTCCGGTATCACATGGAGGCTAAACAACACACTGCTGAATCAAGAGTGGGTCATGGAAGAGATTAGAAAGGAAATTCAAATGTTCATGCTATTCAACAAAAATGAACACACAAATTACCAGCTCCTCTGGGACACAGCAAAGGCAGTACTCAGAGGCAAGTTTATAGCTCTGAGCTCCTACATCAACAAATTGGAGAGATCTGAAACTAGCAATTTAATGACTCATCTAAACCTCCTTGAAAAAGAGCAGCAAGATAAACCCCAATCCAGTATACGGAAAGAAATAATCAAAAGTAAATCAGAATTAAATGAACTAGAATCCAAAAAAACTATAGAAAGAATCAACAAAACAAAGAGTTGGTTCTTCGAAAAACTTAACAAAATTGACAGACCCTTAGCAAATCTTATCAGAAAAAGAAGAGAACACACCCAATTAATAAACTCAGAGATGAGAATGGAAACATCACCACGGAAACAACCAAGATTCAGAACATTATAAGGGAATACTTCTCAAAACTTTTTGCTAATAGGTTCGACAACTTGACAGAAATGGACCTCTTCCTAGCAAATATTGACATGCCATAACTAAACCAAGATGAGTTAAACTATCTTAACAGGCCCATATCAAGCATTGAAATAGAAACAGCAATAAGAGACCTCCCAGCTAAGAAAAGTCCAGGACCACATGGTTTTACAGCGGAATTTTACAAGGCCTTCAAAGCAGAGCTCACACCAATACTCCTCCAACTCTTCAATGAAATTGAAAGAGAAAGCTCACTACCGAACACATTCTATGAAGCCATCATAACCCTCATCCCAAAACCAGGCAGGGACTCATCAAAGAAAGAGAACTATAGACCCATTTCTTTGATGAACATTGATGCAAAACTTCTCAACAAAATTTTGGCCAATCGACTTCAACAATTCATCCAAAAAATCATACACCACGACCAAACAAGGTTCATTTCAGGGATGCAAAGCTGGTTCAATATACGCAAATCAATTAATATTATTCATCACATCAACAGGAGCAAGAACAAGAACCACATGGTTATCTCAATAGACGCAGAAAAAGCATTCGACAAGATCCAACACCCCTTTATGATGAAGGTTTTGGAAAAATTAGGAATCCATGGAACATTCCTCAATACAATAAAGGCTGTATATGACAAACCTACAGCCAGCATTATACTCAATGGTGAAAAACTAAAGCCATTTCCTCTTAACTCAGGAACAAGACAAGGATGCCCACTCTCTCCACTTCTCTTCAATCTAGTATTAGAATGCCTAGCTACAGCAATAAGACAAGATGCAGACATAAAGGGGATCCAAATAGGGAAAGAAGAAATAAAACTCTCCCTCTTTGCAGATGACATGATCTTGTATTTAAAGAATCCCATAGACTCCACTCCCAAATTACTCAAGCTGATTCAAAACTTTGGCAAAGTAGCAGGTTATAAAATTAACACCCAAAAATCACTGGCTTTTCTGTATGCCAACAATGAGATAAGTGTGGCTGAAATTAGGAAAGCAACTCCATTTGTAATAGCCCCACAAAAAATAAAATACCTAGGAATTAACTTAACTAAAGAAGTGAAGGACCTCTATAATGAAAACTTTAAAATCTTGAAAAAGGAATTCAACACAGAACTTAAAAAATGGCAAAAACCTCCAATGCTCCTGGATTGGCAAGATTAACTTCGAGAAAATGGCAATACTTCCCAAGGTTATCTACAAATTCAACGCGATACCTATCAAAATTCCACCCTCATTCTTCAAGGAAATAGAAGAGGCAATCCAAAAATTCATATGGAACAATAAAAGACCCTGAATAGCAAAAACACTTCTCAACGGAAAGAACACTGCTGGAGGAATATCAATACCAAATTTCAAACTCTACTATAAAGCAATAGTAATCAAAACAGCTTGGTATTGGCATAAGAACAGACCTCAGGACCAATGGAATAGAATTGAAAATCCAGAAATGAACCTACAGACCTATAGCCATCTAATCTTCGAAAAGGGAGCTAAACAATAGAATGGAAGAAAGACAGCCTCTTCAGTAAATGGTGCTGGAAAAATTGGTTAACTACATGTAGAAAACTAAAGCTAGATCCTTATATATCACCCTGCACCAGAATCAACTCCAAAGGGATCAAAGACCTTGAACTCAAATCAGACACTCTGAAAACATTACAGGATGGAATAGGAGAAACCCTAGGTCTCCTTGGCTCAGGCCGAAATTTTCTGAATAGAGACCCAGAAGCACAACAAATCAAAGAAAGGTTGGACAAATGGGATTGCATAAGGTTGCAGAGCTTCTGCAGGGCAAATGACATAGCTAGCAAGATCAATAGAAAGCCCACCGATTGGGAGAAGATCTTTACTAGCCATACAACGCACAAGGGTCTCATATCTAAAATATACTTGGAACTCAAAAAATTAAACCACCCAACAACAAATCCTCAAAGAAACAACTGCCCAATAAATAAGTGGGCGAAAAACTTAAAGAGAAGCTTCTCTGAAGAAGAAAGAAGGATGGCCAATAGACACATGAAGAAATGTTCAACATCCCTAGCCATAAAAGAAATGCAAATCAAAACAACATTGACATATCACCTCACTCCAGTTAGAACAGCAAAAATCAAGAACTCTAACAACAACAGATGCTGGAGAGGATGTGGACAGAAAGGAACCTTACTTCATTGTTGGTGGGAATGTAAACTTGTTCAACCACTTTGGAAAGCAGTATGGAGGTTCCTCAAAAGACTTCACATAGATCTCCCCTATGATCCAGCATTCGTAGTTTTGGGCATTTACCCAAATGTATACAAACAAGACCACACTAAAGCTACCAGCACACCTATGTTTATTGCAGCATTATTTACCATAGCTAAGATATGGAACCAACCCAGAAGCCCCTCAGTAGATGAATGCATCAAGAAAATGTGGTATATATACACATTGGAATTCTATGCCTCCATCAGAAAGAATGACATTTCCCCATTTGTTAGGAAATGGAAAGGCTTGGAAATAATTATATTAAGTGAAGTAAGCCAGGCCCGAAGAAACTTAGGTCCCATGGTTTCCCTTATTTGCAATATCTAGTATAGGTATGAGTCAAGCGGAAAAGGTCAGATAATGTGATGTTAGAAAAACGAACCCTTAAATAAGTATTTTCATGTTTTCGTTTCTTTCATGCATGTGTTTCTAACGCATTTATAAGATTATTTCTTTGTTGCTTTGTATGTCGCTCCACCACAGTGTAACCCCCGCTTTCACTTTATTTGTTGTCAGTATAACATGTGGAAGAGATGGGGACAAACAAGTCGTTTAAGGATTCAGGTGGACCTGTTGCAACAATGAGAATTACAAAATGTCATGTCAAAGCAAGCTTTACAATGTCGGTGTGGGGTGGGGAGGGGGGTATGATGGGGTGGGGGGGAGGGGGGAGGCTGGGAAGGGAGGTGAAAGGTAAACAAAAGAGGAGGCTGCAATGCTTGGTAAGAAATGTATGCATTATCCTGCCAATGTAATTGTAACCCCTCTGTACAGTATGTTCTCAAATAAAATAAAATAAAAATAAAAAAAATAAATATGTCCTCATTTTCCATTTTGTTACATTAATGACTCATGAGCTATGGGACCCTTACATTAGCATCCTCTTTCATCTGTGTAGGTGTATTTAGTATCAGGAAGTGTTCATAGGGAAATAGAGAAAAACAGATTTTTAGAGAGCAAGGGAAATCAGGTATGAAAGAACAGCATAGAAGGAGATACATTTATCACACAGTGATTAAGAACTAGCCTAAGAGATTTAGATTGCTAAAGACAATGAAGAATAAGCCTAGTTGATAACTAGTTCTTCAATAACCAAAAATGGTTTCCTGGAATGTTTTCTGCTATACCTTAATTACAATCATTTATTCCTTCCATCTGGAGTTCCTCTTTCTCTTCTGTCACAACTGTTAATTAGCCTTTGCTTTTTGGTGCCATGACCGGCCAAAAAGTTTTCCAAATCTCACTTAGACTACCCTTCTCATTGTGATTAGCAGTGACCACTCAAAAGTCTGGAATCCTTGAATTTCCAGAATTAATCTTCACCTGACATGTAAGCACATTCCTGGTATTAATTTCCATTACCTAATGAACAAAACTTCTTTTTTTATAACACAGTATCCTAATATAGGTAAAATACATGAATTAGGGACTATTGTCAGGAATCAGTATGGAAATCAGTATGGGCTCTTTATTTTGCATTTATTAACTAAATGTTTGTTGTTGTTGTTGTTGTTGTTGTTGTTTTGCCAGGACTGGGGCTTAAACTCAGGGATAGGGAATTATTCCTCAGGTTTTATTTTTTCTCTCAAGGCTAACACTGTACCACTTGAGGCACGGCATCACTTACAGTGTTTCTTTTTCTGTTTATGTGGTACTGAGGAATTGAACCCAGGGTTTCATGCATGCTAGGCAATCAGTGTACCATGAAGCCACATTCCCAGAGCCCTAAATAACTTTCTTAAGATGGTATTACATTTTCATTCCATAAATTTGTATCATAATTTTGGCCAGAAATTTTTGTCAGAAAAGGACGTAGAACACAATACTAAGTCCAATAAGGCTAGATGGAAAATGAATAACCTTATGGTCTAGCCAGGGCACAGAGGGGCTTACCTCATGAAGCTGGTATAACAGACTGAGCGAGAGAGCTCCTAACCCACAGCCCACCTCCAGAATGAGAAGGCCACCTTGGTTCCAGCCACATGGGGACGCTGGACCACCTCCTCCAGCACCCATTCAATAAGTTCCTCTGTGTGTGTGTGTGTGTGTGTGTGTGTGTGAGGGAGAGAGACAGAGACAGAGACAGAGACAGAGACAGAGACAGAGAGAGAGACAGAGAGAGAGACAGAGAAATACAGAAACAAAGACACACAGAGAGAGAAAGAGAGAGAGAGAGAGAGAGAGAGAGAGAGAGAGAGAGAGAGAGAGAGAGAGAGAGAGAGAGAGAGAGAGAGAGAGAGAGAGAGAGGGTCAGAATTACACTTAAGCCAGGTGCCGATGGCTCAGGACTATAACCCTAACTACACAGGAGGCTGAGATATGAGGATCATGGTTCATAGCCAGCCCGGACAGGAACATCTGTGAAACTCTTATCTCCAAAGAACCACCAGAAAACCAAAAGTGGTGTTGTGACTCAAGTGGTAGAATGCTAGCCTTGAGCTGAGGAGCTCTGGGACAGCGCTCAGGCCCAGAGTTCAAGCCCCACGACTGACAAGAAGTGGACTTCGCACCACAAGAAGTGGACTGAATAGCACCCACTGTCCTAGGGAGCATGGCAGAGAAGTTAGGCTGAGCTTCCTGTTAGCAGGATGTCATGAGTAGGTCACCCGTATTCTCCATGCCTCGTTTTCCCCAGGGGCAAAATTGAATACAGAAAAGGATCCCCTTCCTCAGGTGGGTAGGGTAATGAAGAAAGACAGCCATGTTTTGTTTCATAATCCCACACCTGTTGCACGATAAATAACAGACCCCATTATAGCCCTTTCCAGATAACTTTCTGTCATATGCTCACAGAATTCCTGAGAACCGTATCTGACAGCAGCTCCCTCTGTGCCTGGCCCTGCTCCAGAGAGCCCTCTGTATTCATCCCTTGTTTCCTGACAACTGTCCCATGAGGAGATTGAGGGCCTATGTTCGAGGCCCAACCCAGAGCTTCACCTGTGGTCATGAATTGGCTGCCATGGACTGAGTTAGGGACAATCCATATAAACCAGTGACTGAGCATGGCTCCATATGTCTACCATCCCAACTACAGGGGACCAGGCCTGGTGGCGCATGCCTGCCACAGATAGGAGGACCTCCATCCAGCCCAGCCTGAGCACATATTAAGTCTCCATCTCGGAAATGCCCAAGACAGAAAAGCTTGGCTCTCATGGTAGAAGACATGACTGGCAAGCCTAAGGCCTTGAGGTCAAACTCTAATATACCAGAAAGAACCAGAGGCCCAGTGCCAGAGCTCATGCCTATAATCCTACTAATCAGGAGGCTTAGATCTGAAGATCACAGCTGAAGACTTAAAAATAGGGTTGGCCTCTCCCATCAGACATCCTGATGAGAAGACCTAGAGTCTGACCTACGTTGTTGCTCTACATACTAGCAGGGCTCATATCCTTACTAAGTACTGGCCATGATCTTTGTCCCCCTGGCAAGCCACCAACCAGGCCCAAGGGAGTACACAGCTCCAGGCCACAGAGATCCCTTGTTCTTGTAATTAAACAGTGCTGAGTCCCCTTCAAGTGTCTCACCCTTCCAGGCACCCACAACTCACCTGCAAAGCCCATGCACTCCCCAAAAATAGCAGGTAGAAGTTAACAAAGCATCCAGCCTCCTTGTTACACCCCACTTCTACACACATACACACACACACACACACACACACACACACACACACACACACACACACATCCATCCAGACCGGTGACAGAAGACTCGTCCATGCAGCACCTGCAATTTACCAACTGATCACTCACCTGAGCACAGTCAGTCTATACAAGGAGAAAGATGATCTCTCTCTGTCTTTCTTTGTGTCTTTCTCTGTGTCTCTCTGTCTCTCTGTCTCTCCTTCTCTCTCTGTCTTTGTCTCTGTGTCTCTGTTTTTTCTTTCTCTCTGTCACACACACACACACACACACAAACACACACACACACACACACACACACACACACACACACACACACACACACACACACACACACACACACACACACACACACACACACACACACATACACAGACTCATAGCAGTGCCTCTCCTGAGTTTGTTGGAGACCAGATGGACCAGGAGTACCAGCAGAAGATGGCAGAGCTGGGAAATGTGATCACTCCATAAGAACTGTTGCCAGCTGGAGGAGGGGAGGACAGGCTGGGTGTATGTGTGGGGGGAGGGTACTGCTCCCAGATATTCACCTTTTGCTATGACCCCCCAGCAAACTCACCTCCCTACCGGGCTTTTCTGAGACCCTCTTCAGGTGAAAGGGTGACTGAGCACAGAAGACAAGGGCTCACACAGCAAGCGGGGCCTATCTTCTGCATTCAACACCCCCACCCCCAGAAAATAGGAAAAGACTCCAGAAGGCAGGTGTGGACATGCTTCTCCCCAACTCAGACTAAAGCCACCAGGTTCCCACCAGGGAGAGAAAGGGTGCAGATGTGCTGCTGTGTGGCTCCCACAGCTCCAGGCCAGGAGCTCTGTAGTGCCCACTCCTCATTCAACCCTGTATCTCCCTGTTTCCTGGGACACTGGCCACTAGCGATGGGGGTGGGATCATCAGGCCAACACACACCTTCACCCCTGGGGTGCATTTGTGGCAGAGTCCTGGCTGGACTGTTGGGCATGGGGGAGGCGCAGGTCTAGGTCTGTGGGGGGGAATGGGGTCGCAGGGTGAGGTCCTGTGAGGCAGCCACTCACATGTGCTGCTAGGAGAAGCTGTTGGTGGCTGCCCCAGGTGGGGCGAGCAATGATGCCAGAGCCTTGGTGGACACTCAGGCCTGG
Organism: Dipodomys merriami; assembly: GCF_024711535.1. Classification (NCBI taxonomy): domain Eukaryota; kingdom Metazoa; phylum Chordata; class Mammalia; order Rodentia; family Heteromyidae; genus Dipodomys; species Dipodomys merriami. Next base: position 3,303,243 of record NW_027202727.1, read on the forward strand.
AGCAGAGAAGAGGGGGGTCAGGACTAGGTCAGGGCTGCAAATCGGGTGGTGATGCACCATTACCTGAGGACTTCAAGAGGCACCTCATGTCCGAGCCAGCAGCACCAGGTTTGAAACGCTGCTCCAGAGGGAAAGAGGGGAGGGGGCTGGGGCCCGGCCAGGCATGTGGTGGGGCTGAGCAAGGCCTCTCCTCCTAGGCCTCGAGTCTCTTGATCACCACTCAGCCACCTCTACCTTCTTCAACTGTTGCTAGTGGTGTCAACCAACAGAGAGTATCCAGGTGCTACCAGGCAACATGGAATGTGGGCGTGCCCACCATTCTTGTATCCCGTTGGTCAAAAAGAACCATTCCGGAATAGGGGTGTGGCCGGAATCCTGTGATGCAGGCAAATGGATGGAGTCAAGATAACAGCAGCTCCTTTCCCAGGAAACTCTGTCCAATCCAGTTGGGGAAATGAGGATGATCTGCTTTAGCCGGATGGCTGCACAGATTGTTGTGTATGTCTGTATGTTGCCAGTCCTGGTCCTTGAACTCAGGATCTGGACACAGTCCATGAGCTGCTTTTGCTCAAGGCTAGCCCTCTACCACTGGAGCCATACGGCTCTACTTCTGGCTTTGTTGGCACTTGTAATTGGACAGGGGTCTCAACGACTTTCCTGCCTAGGATGACTTTGACCATGATCCTCCTATCACAGCCTTGTAAGTATCAAGGAGGACTGCTGAGAGCCACTGGAGCCTGCCTAATCATTGGTCTTTCTGATGTTCTTGGACAGACCGTTGAGTTCCCTACCGTCGGGTTGAAGAGGTGGGAGCTGTAGCCCACAGTTTGAATCCAACTTCCAAATGGCAGGAGATCCTAAGAAACTCATTCCTATTCATATGATTACCAATGGAATGTGATGTATGTCATGATTAAATGGGCAGTTCTTGAATGATTCTAGGGTAAAATTACACACAATTATATTATAGAACACTGATCAATTTTAATTAATACTTTATGATGCATTTAAACAATTACATTCATTAAATGGAGGCATAATGGAATACCTAAGAACTGGGCGTCACATAGCATAAAGGTGCCATTTTTTCTGCCAAGCCTGGGATTTGAACTCATGGTCTGGGTAACACTGTTGCACAGTGTGGAAAGGGGAAACTTGCCTCCTTGAAGTCAAGAAATTCAAGTCTGCTCCTTAGGCCTGAAATTTGTGTATATCTTAAATATATGATTTATCTTTATATACATATGTTGACTACATATTGCAATCAGTGTAGTTATTCACCTTACTTTTTGTTTTATTCATGTCTTGACTGTTTATTTTATTGCCTATTATGAGACATAGAAGAGTGTTTACATTGATTACATAGGATATAGGTCTGCATATGTTTTTCACTTCATACCTGACACCCAGGACTTTAACAGAAAAGGAAAACCTGTGTCACCATCAGCTTCTTACTCCACAATTCATTTTTGGGAGTTCTGGCATCTGAATTCACAGCCTGCAAGGCCAAGTTCAGGGATGGGTGAGTGTCTGCATGCCATTCTGGGGCAAAATGAGCTGACACACAGTTCCCAGCACCTGAGATCGAGCCCCAAGTGTTGACAAAACAAGAACAGATTGACACGCAGATGGTAGTATGCTAATAAATATATATCTTTATAGAGTGCTAGAGATGTCTATCTATTATACTGTTACATAGACTACATTCCTACCATTTCTTAGGTATTTATTATGCCTCCATGTAATTAATGTGATTGTTTTCATCCTTAACAAACTAATAAGTAAATCAATCAGTGTCCTGAAATTATCGCATTCCTGTAAGTAATACTATTCTTTTAAGGCTTCATAAATACTAAATAAAATCAGTCTCCTGAAATCATGCTCAGTCTCCTGCGCATCATTCACGATCAACTCATTCAACGGTGACATTGATAGCATTCGATTGTTATTCCTATGGATGGGAACGAGTCTCAGTATCTCCTGCCACTGGTTGGTTTCAGGACGGGGTTTCGAAATCAGGGCCTACATTGCTGCGTGGGCCTATGGCTTCCCCAATAGTCCACCAATCTTCAGCAATGCAAGGTGAAGTACCCTTTGCAGCAGTGTCATTCAGACCCAGGAGGGTCACCGTGCAAAGGATCAAATGTAAAAAGACCATCTTGCCGCATTTTTTCTGTGCATTTTTTTTCACACAATGCCTGGGGGTCTAGGATCCCAGGATCAACTGTGGGTCCAGTGGCTACACTCCAGCATAGGATGATCAAAGCTGAGGCAGAGTTGTCACAACCTGAGTTCAAGCCCCCTGTAGAGCAAATTCACCTCATTTATTCTGTCAGGCTTTGGATTTGAACTCAGGTTCTGGGTAAATTTACAGCATTGTGGAAGAAGGGGAAGCTCCCAGTACTTGAAGATAAGAAAGTCAGGCCTGAACTCTAGACTTGAATTCAATCCCCAGCCCTGGAAAACTTACTATTTATATACATTGTAAAGACTGTAAATGTACTTACCTATGGATGTTCAGTCCATACACGTTTGGTGTGGTTGTTCCTTGTATTTGTTTTATTCATGTATTTACCATTGATTTTTACTATTATGACACCCATTCCATTTATTACATTGATGACATCTTATCACATGGCATCTAGATTTGTAGACTTGTTCTCTGTCATGCCTGACACCCAGGACTCTCAGAGAAAAGGGAAAAAAGTTTCACATTCGGCTTCTTACTGCATGATCCAATTGTTGGTAGTGCTGGGATCTGAACTCAGGGCATAGCAGGAGCAATTGGCAAACAGTTCAAGGTGAACACACCAGCCTGTGAGCAACTAAGCAGTTAGGCCATTCCCAGGATCTGACATTGGTCCCCAGGGTGGGCCATGATAGTCATAAATTCATTATTTAAACATAGGATTTATATTTACACACATGTGTGCACAGCATCTTGCATTCGGTGCACTTCTCCTTATTTTGTGTTTAATTCATGGAGGTATTTTGTGTTTTACAGAGTATGGTGACAGGTACAACTGCTGACATGGATGAAAATCTGTTCCCATGGTTATAGGGTTCCTATGCATTCTCCATCCTAGTTGAGACCTGGGACCTTCACAGGACAGGAAAACATGTGCAACGACTGGCTTCTGACAACAGAATGAAACTTTTGTCAGTGCTGGGATTTGAACTGAGGTCTGGGTAGCTCTGTTGTACTGTGAGGGAAGAGGAAGCTCACCATCTTTGAAGACTACAATGTCAGGCCTGGTCCAGGGCCTAATTTGAATCCTTAGCACTGGACAAAATAACAAGCCCACCTTTTTTAAACATAGGATCGCTCTTTACCTACAGATATGGTATGCATCTTGCATTCAGTGTAGTTATTCTTTTTATTTGGTGTCTTATTCATGGATATATTGTGTATTTTATTGAGCATGGTGACCAATATAACTGTACTGGCATGGATGACAACCTATTTCCATGGATATAGAGTTGCCTATATAGCATTCTCCATCTTTGCTGAGACCCAGGACTTTCACAGGACAGTAAAACAGGTGGGTCGATTGGCTTCTCACATCAAGGTGATTCTTTTGGCAGTGCTGGGGTTTGAACTCAAGGCCTAGCAGGCCCAATTGTTGAATGGGTCATGGTGAACGCACCAGCCTGTGAGCCACTAAGGAGCTAGGCTGTTCCCAGGACCTGAGATCAAGCCCTGGTGGGGGCCAATATAGTCATAAATTCAAATTTTAAACAGAAGATATAAATTTCCATACATGGGTGGGCAGCAACTTGAGTAAAGTATAGTCATTCTCTTTATTTTGTGTCTTATTCATTAATGTATTGTGTATTTTGTTGAGTATAGGATGACAGATATAACTGTGGTGACCTAGATGATAGCCTATTCCCCTGAGTTTAGAGTTGCCTATGCATTCGTCATCCTAGCTGAGACCTAGGCTTGCACAGCACAGTAAAACAGGTGCAACTACTGGCTTCTCACATCAGGGTGAATTTTTGGCAGTGCTGGAATAAGAACTCAGGACTTAGGAGCCCCAATTGCCCAATGGGTCCACGTGAGTACATCAGCCTGTGAGCCACTAAGGAGCTGGGCCATTCCGAGGAACAGAGATTGATCCCCAGGGTGGCCACAATAGTCCTCAATGCATCATTGAAACATGGGATGCCTTTTCACATCCGTGTGTGGACTGCATTGTAGAGAGCTGCGAGAGGCCGCACCTGGAAGATGGCGCCGGCTTCCGCCCTCCGCCTTCCCGATGGCGAGTGCTCTCGTGGTAAACAACTCCTTATATGGCTAAGGCAAAGAATCTGGCTTGCTTCCGCGCACCTGAACCTATTGGTGGTTCCCACGTGGCGTATCAGGGTTGACTACCCAGCGGGTACTTAAGGCTGTGGGGAATTCTCCCCGGGGTTGGGGTCAGAAGATTACTCAAAGGTTCTGAATAAACTGCAGAGAGAAGAGTCCGGTGTCGCGTCTTCCTTGCTGGTCGAGGCGGTAGCGACACGTGGTGGCCCGTACGGGGACTCAGCCATAACCATAATGAGGACTCAGAACTCTCTGCGGTCAGGGTGGTGCACTGGTAAGTTCCCAGGTAAAAGGGGAATCCGCGACAAAAGCGGGTTAAGTCCCCAGGTAAAAGGGGAATCCGTGACAAGAGCGGGGGGATTTTTGCTCTTCTCTGTAAGATAGGGAAAGAGCGAGAACCCGAGGCTAGTCAATAGAGTAGCCAAAAGTGAAAGTAAAAGTTTGTTTACCAGCTTTAAATGTTTAAAACATGGGCGCTTCTTCTTCGCACCCAATTTTTTTGGCTCTCAATGAGCTACTGCACTCAAAAAAGTTAAAAATAAAAAAGAATACTTTAGAGAGATTTTTGAATGAATGTGACATCGTTGCTCCGTGGTTCGCTGTCTCCAGAAGCCTCACGGTGGCCTCTTGGGAGAAACTAGGGAGGGACCTAGATTTTGCCTCTGAAGAAGGAATGCTTAAGAGCGGAGTGAGACCAATATGGAAACTGATAAGAGGCTGTCTCAAGGACTAGCGTTGCAGTGAGGCGGTAGAGAATGGTCAGGCCGCCCTAGAAATGCTGCAGGAAGAAAGATCAGAAAGGGCAGACAGCGAAAAGGAGGAGAGCAGGGGGGGGTTATACCCCGATTTTGCCGAAGTAGAGACCTCTGAGTCTACAGACTCAGAGGAACTACAATCACTCATAGAACAAATAGAAAAAACAAAGATAAGAAAGAGGAGGAAAGTGAAGGAGAGAGAGGACCCAGATAAAGACGAATGCACGACCTCCATGCACCGCCCCACACCTTTGGCCCCTCCGCTCTATGTGGAGGAACCCGAAGTGGCAGCCCCGGCTGTTCTTTCAGCCCAGGCGTGTGGAAAGCGGTCAGAACCGAGTTACATCTAGCCTGTCCAATATTTCAGGATCCACAGGGACAGCGGTATCATGAACCCTTAGATTTTAAGGTTATAAATCTTTAGCTGAGTCTGTGCGGACATACGGAATCACAGCCTCCTTTACTGTAGCCCAGGTGGAGGCCCTAAACAGACATTGCATGACACCCAGTGATTGGAGTGGGCTCGCACGAGCTTCTTTGAGCCCAGGACAGTATTTAGATTGGAAGGCCTTTTTGATTGAATTTGCTAGTGAAGAGGCTGCGGCCAATCAGGCTGGGGGAAACCCAGCTTGGGACAGAGATATGCTGCTTGGACAGGGGATATTCGCCAATCAGCAGATAGGCTACCCGGTTCAAGTTTATGAACAAATCAATAAAATTGGCATAAAGGCATGGAAGGCCTTACCAAATAAAGGCGAGGTGAGTGGCAATCTCACCAAAATCCTGCAGGGCTCTATGGAGCCGTTTTCGGACTTTGTTGCCCGTATGGTCGAGGCCGCTGGCAGAATTTTTGGTGACCCAGACGCAGCCATGCCATTAATTAAACAGCTTGTTTACGAGCAGTGCACTAAGGAATGCAGAGCCGCCATAACCCCATATAAGAATAGGGAACTAGAAGCATGGATGAAAGTTTGCAGAGAGCTGGGCTGACCACTAACTAATGCTGGATTAGCTGCTGCTGTGGTGCAATTAACCAGAAGAAAGGGGGAGGCTCAGGTGCGTGCTTTAGATGCGGCAAGATGGGACACATAAAGCGTAATTGCCCTGAAAGAGGAAGTGTGATAGAAACAGGAAAGGGACAACAGCCTAAGCAGCCTGGGCTGTGTCCTAGATGTAAAAGGGGGAATCACTGGGCAGTTGAATGCCGATCTGTGAAAGACATCAACGGTCGAACCTTAACACAGGCCCATTCAAAAAACGGGCAGCAGGGCCCCCGCCCTCAGGGCCCGCAAATATATGGGGCAGTCAAGAACCAGGACAGGAGCTACTACCCAGAACAGTGGCCGACCCTCCGCCACCCCAAGGACCGCGGAGAGCCACTGAGGGCTCAGCAGGACTGGACCTCCGTGCCACCACCAGACTCGTATTAACTCCCCGAATGGGGGTCCAGTTAGTTGACACAGACTTCCAAGGACCCCTTGAGCCTGGCACGGTGGGATTGTTGATAGGGAGGTCATCCACAATTCTGTGGGGCCGTAAGGTGCATCCTGGTGTGATTGACCCAGACTATACTGGAATTGTAGAGATTATGGTTGAATCTCCTAAAGGAATTTTAGCCATCTCCCCAGGAGATAGAATTGCTCAGCTTTTGATTTTACCCAGTTTACATGACCATTTTGCGGCTCAGCCCAAGCTAAGAGGAAAAGGGGGTTTTGGATCCACGGGAACAGACTTAACATTCCTGTCTCTTGATTTGGACCAAAGACCAGTTCTTGAACTCAATGTTGATAATAAGAAAATTTTGGGCCTTTTGGATACTGGGGCAGACAGGAGCATTATTGCCAGAAAAGATTGGCCATCAGGATGGCCTGTACAAGCGTCCTCCCAAACCTTACAAGGTCTGGGATATGCTAAGGCCCCTGACATGAGTGCGAGACAGCTGCACTGGAGTGATGAAGAAGGACATTCCGGTATAATACAGCCTTATGTGTTAGAGCTCCCGGTTTCCTTATGGGGCAGAGACCTTATGAAAGAAATGGGATTTAAATTAAGTAATGACTATTCCCCTGCATCACAGGACATGATGGTGCGTATGGGTTATCACCCCAGTTTTGGACTAGGTAAATTTCTACGAGGGAACAAGGAGCCTATTAAAGTGTACCAGAGAAACCACAGGCAGGGCTTGGGTTTTTCCTAGGGGCCACTGGGGGAGGGATCCCCATATCCTGGAAAACGGAGGAGCTGGTGTGGGTGCCTCAGTGGCCACTTTCCTCTGAAAAATTAACTGCTGCCAGGACATTAGTACAGGAACAGTTAACCCAAGGACACATTAAACCATCAGTATCCCCGTGGAATACACCCATTTTTGTTATTAAAAAGAAGTCTGGAAAATGGCGTTTGTTACACGATTTACGAGCCATCAATAACCAGATGCAAATTATGGGAACCGTACAATGAGGCCTACCTTTGCTTTCTTCCCTGCCGGCCTTTTGGCCCATTACTGTGATTGATATAAAGTATTGTTTTTTTTCCATTCCCCTACATGATCAAGACAGTGTGAGGTTTGCTTTTACTATTCCCTCCTGCAATCATGAGGAGCCAGATAAAAGATATGAGTGGGTAGTTTTGCCTCAGGGGATGGCCAATAGTCCTACTATGTGCCAACTTTATGTGGATGAAACTCTTGCCCCTCTTAGACAAAAATATCCCAAATTAAGATGCATTCATTATATGGATGATATTTTACTAACAGCAAAGAGTAAACATATGCTGGAAAAGGCGTATGTGGATTTGATTGAGATGCTAAAGTACAGAGGACTCTTTATAGCTCCTGAAAAGGTACAGCAGGACCAGGTTATAGATTACTTAGGAGCGAAAATATGTAAAAATTGCATTACTCCACAAAAGGTAGAGTTGAGAAAAGATAATCTAAAAACCTTAAATGATTTTCAAAAATTGTTAGGAGATATTAATTGGGTTAGAAGCTATTTAAAGCTACCAAATTATGAGTTGAGACCCCTTTATGCTATATTACAAGGAGACTCTGCTTTGGATTCTCCTAGACAGTTAACCAAAGAGGCAAGAGAGACTTTACATAAGATAGAAGAGAGATTACAAAATGCCTGCTTACAGAGAATACAGGAAGACAAGAGTATTACCCTGTGTATACTCCCTACCTTGTCTCAACCTACTGGGTTGTTGTGGCAAGAAGGCCCGTTGTTTTGGATTCACCCGAAAATATCACCGGCCAAGTCCATTGAATATTACCCTACTGCTGTGGCTGGTGTTGCACTCTCTGGAATTCAACAATGCTTACAGTATTTTGGAATTGCCCCGTCTACCATTATAGTTCCTTACACCAGCCATCAAGTTCAAACTTTGTGTGCTACTATAGATGATTGGGCTATTTTACAATGTAGCTTTACTGGACAAATAGACAACCACTTTCCAAAACATCCCCTTTTGGGGTTTTTCAAGGAACACCCAATTATCTTTCCTAAGGTAACGACTTCTCAACCTATTGTAAGTGCCCCTAATGTATTTACCGATGGCTCAAAAACGGATGTGGTGTATACATGGTTGAGGCACAACGACCGGTACAACACCAGTTTCAGCCAGGTGCTCCTCAGATGGTAGAGTTGAAAATTGTTTTAAAAGTTTTTGAAGCATGCCCGTTTTCTTTTAATTTAATATCTGATTCTGCTTATGTTATTAATGCTCTCAAGGTTTTAGAGGTTGCCGGACCTATTAAGAGTTCCAGTCCGGTTGGTCCATTGTTTCAACAATTACAACAGTTGATTTGGCAGAGAAAATCATGCTTTTATCCCTTGCATATTCGGGCTCATACGGGCCTGCCAGGACCCCTGGGCAAAGGAAATGATGTAGTGGATCAATGGACCAGACAAGAATGGGTATTTATTAGCTCTGTCTTAGACAGAGCCAAAACCTTTCATAAAACATTTCATGTTAATGCAAAAGCACTACAACAAAAATTTCAAATTTCTCGAGCCGATGCGAGACAGGTGATATTAGACTGTCCTCGATGTGTAATTTATCAGCATCTGCCTAGTGTTGGGGTTAATCCCCGGGGTTTGCTCCCGCTAAAAGTTTGGCAGATGGATGTGACTCACATCTCCGAGTTTGGACACCAAAAATATGTACATGTGTCTGTGGACACCTGTTCAGGTGTTATACATGCCACGCCCTCGGCTGGAGAAAAGGCATGCAATGTTATTGCCCATTGTTTGGAGGCCTGGGCAGCCTGGGGAAAACCTTATCAACTTAAGACTGACAATGGACCTGCGTACACAGGACAACAGTTTGCCTCCTTTTGTCATCAAATGGAGGTGCAACTTATACATGGTTTGCCCTACAATCCCCAAGGCCAAGGCATTGTGGAACGTGCTCACCGCACGATAAAAGAGTGCCTACAAAAACAAAAGGGGGGAATTGGCCATGGCCGTACCCCAAAGGAAAGACTTTCTCTTGCTTTATTTACTATTAATTTTTAAAATTTGGATGCTCAGAGTCAATCCGCAGCAGATAGACATAATGAACCTTATGGCCCAGCAAAAGGTATGGTAAAATGGAAGGATGTCTTGACAGGGCTCTGGCGTGGGCCCGATCCCGTACTGACATGGGCACGAGGCTCTGTTTGTGTTTTTCCTCAGGACCAACAAGATCCAGTGTGGGTGCCTGAAAGCCTCACTAGAAAAGCCCAGTGTGAAGAGGCACGAGATGCGGGGGGTGATGGTCCTCCTGCTCATCCTTGCGATGGTGCAACCGGGAAGACCAGTACCGAGATGGGGAACCCTGTCTGTGTTCCCGAGACCGATGCCCGTACGACATGATGCACAACTGTTTCCTTGATTACAGCCTCTTCGGGTTCTGGTACCGTGACTGGTGTTGTGGCAAATGCTATGGGTTGCGGCAGCCAAAGTGTTAAAACTAAATCTTCTATTACTCACAGGCCTACCTCTGTGTGCGTGTATCCCCCATTTTTGTTCATTGTGAGTATGGAAGAACTTACCTCGTGCAGTAAACCAATGCTGGAATGCCTCAAAATTTAAATATGCTTTAGTTACCCGCATGCCTCGTTGGGTGCCTGTGCCTGAGGATGCTCCTAATGCTATGACCCAATCATTTTAAGGAGAGGGGCTGGGAAGGTGGCTCAGTGGTAGAGCACTTCCTCTGCATTCATGAGGCCCTGGGTTCGATTCCCCAGTACCATATAAGCAAAAAGAAGAGAAAAAAGCCGGAAGTGGCGCTGTAGCTCAAGTGGTAGAGCGCTGGCCTTGAGCTGAAGAGCTGAGGGACAGCGCCCAGGCCCAGAGTTCAGGCCCAGGAAAAAAACCTATTTAAAAAACGCTGCAAATTTGTCTAAACAGTTGTCTAGTTATCTTTTAGGTAATTGAACTGGGGAGTTTGACAACCTGATGGAACAGCTCAGGGTTGCCATTGTCATGGTGAACTAGACCTGAGTGGATGCCGGATTGGCGGAGGGGTTATCTTCATGGATCTCCGCTGCTATGAATCATCTTAAGGAATGGGCGGGTTTAGGAGCCCTGACAGGCCTTCTGGTGTTAGACTCCTTGGTATGTCTGTGGTGCATTTGCCAAATTAGAGGTTCTCAGCGTCGCAGTGCAGCCATGATTATCCAAGCCTTTACAGTCATTGGAGCAGGTCAGTCCCCCCAAGCGTGGCTTGCCACCCTAAAACAATGAACCCAGATTGCAAAGCCAAAGTACTGCAGTCGAGAGGCATGAGTTTTGCCCTCGAGGAGAGCATGTTTGATTGCACACGGGTTCGATTCGCCTTTTCCCGTCCTTGTGAAAAACGAATCAATGGACAGGCTGAGTCATCCCTAGAGAAGGTACCCTCTGGGAGAAGGCTTGTATACAGTCCTTGCATTGCACAACAGGGATCAGACCTCTGTTCTCATCTGTGTTCTTTAAACAAAAAATGGGGAACTGTAGAGAGCTGCGAGAGGCCGCACCTGGAAGATGGCTCCGGCTTCTGCCCTCCGCCTTCCCGATGGCGAGTGCTCTCTGGTAAACAACTCCTTATATGGCTAAGGCAAAGAATCTGGCTTGCTTACGCGCACCTGAACCTATTGGTGGTTCCCATGTGGCGTATCAGGGTTGGCTACCCAGCGGGTACTTAAGGGTGTGGGGAATTCTCCCCGGGGTTGGGGTCAGAAGATTACTCAAAGGTTCTGAATAAACTGCAGAGAGAAGAGTCCGGTGTTGCATCTTCCTTGCTGGTCGAGGCGGTAGCGACACTGCTTTGTGCATTTCATGTAGTTATTCTATTTTGAAGGCTATTCATTGATGTATTGCATATTTTTTTGAGTATATGATGACAGATATAACTGGGCTGACATGGATGACAACCTATTCTCATGGCCACAGGGTGTCCCATGCATTCTCCATCCCAGCTGAGAACCAGGACTTGCACAGGAAAGGAAAACAGGTGCATCAATTGGCTTCTGACATCAGGATGAATCTTTTGGCAGTGCTGGGATCTGAACTTGGGGCTTAGCAGGCCCAATTGGCAAATGGGTCCATGTGAGCACACCAGCCTGTGAATCACTAAGGGCAAAGCCATTCCCAGGACCTGAGATGGAGCCCCCAGGTGTGGGGGTGAGGGGTCAGCACACAGCCGTCATCCATTCATAAGCTGAAGGTAGTATGAAAATAAGTACATATTTGTATCGAGCAGGGGAGACGGTGACTTCTGATGGAAAATCTACCATGTGTCTACTGATTCTTGGATCTTTCCAGATGCTTCCATTTCGTGAATGTGATGATTATTGTCACGCTTAATCGACACTTCTTTACAAATAATCAATACCACATGAGTTCTGCCTATCATTTTCTACTCACATCCTGCATGAAATACTCATTCAAGGATGAGCTCGATCGCATTCCATGACTCTTTCTGGTCCAGAAACAATTTCTCAGGATTTCCCGCCATTGCCTACTCATAGAGGGGCTGAATTCAAGCCTCAGGCGTGGAAAACCTACTTCGTATATACATTTTAAAGGTAGGATTTATACTTCCATACAGATGTTCAGTCCATATCGTGTTTGGTGTGGTTATTCATTTATAAATTGTTTATTTTATTGACTTGATGGCACCTATACCATTTATTACTTTGTTTACATCCTGTCACATAGCAACTAGATTTGTAGATGTGTTCTCCATCATGCCTGACACCCAGGACTCTCCCACAAAAGGAAATCATGTGTCACACTCGGTCTCTTAATCCAAGATTAAATTTTTGGCAGTGCTGGGATCTGAACTCAGGGCCTAGAAGGCCCAATTCATGAATGGGTGAGTGTGAGCACAGCAGCCTCTAGCCAATGAAGCTGTCAGTTGGTTCCTATGTGCTGAGATAGGCAGACGGTGGTATACAAATAAATATATGTTGGTAAAAAGTGCCAGAAATGTCTATGATTGAATGACATCTACTACCTTCCTACCAACTCTTCGGTATTGATTATATCACCATTGAAATATTATTCTTTTCATGCTTAATAAACTATTAATTAAGGTCAAACAGCATCCTAGGATTATTGCATCTTCTTTTAGACTAGACAAATGCACGAACTACTCTTTTAATCAGTATTCTTATGCATAGGAATGAGTCTCTTGTGATCTCCTGCCATTGGTAGTTGTCAGGACCAGGATTTGAACCCAGGGCCTAGGTTGACATTGTTGGCTTATGGCTTCCCTGATAGTCTGCCAGCCATCAGCAATGGGAGGTCAGGTCCACTTTGCAACCGTGTCATACAGACCCAGGATGGTCACCGTGCAAAGAAAAAAATCGTAAAACTCCCCAGCCCTCTAAAGCTCACCATTTTTTGTGCTGTCCCGCTTTTTTTTCTTCCTCCAAGCCCTCTGGGCTTAGGATCCCAGGATCTGCTATGGGTCCAGAGGCTGCACCCCAGTCTACGGAGATCGCAGCTGAGGCAGAGTTGCTACGACCTGAGTTCAGGCCCTATGGTTGGCAAAATTAATTAATTAATTTACTAAATTAAAAAAAATAAAGATCCTGGGTTTGGAGTTTCTGCCAGTTTTTCTTCCGAGCCTGGGATTTTTTTTGGGGGGGTCCGGTCGTGGGGCCTGAAATCTAGCGCTCTACCACTTGAGCCACAGCACCACTTCCGGCCTTTTTCTTTTTGCTTATGTGGTGCTGGAGAATCGAACCCAGGGCCTCATGCATGCAAGGCAAGCGCTCTACCACTGACCCACCTCCCCAGCCCCGCCAAGCCTGGGATTTGAACTCAGGGTCTTGATAAATCAGAAGCAATGTGAGGGAAGGTGCAGAGTTGCCACTACTTGAGTTCAAACCCCATGACAAGCGAAAAATTAATTAAGTCAATGAGCTCAGCAGGGAGAGGTAGATGTGGAGATGGAAAGGGAGGGATGGTAGGGGGAGAGCAAAGGGGAAGGCAACAATGCTCAATAGGAAATGTACTCACTACTTTGCTCATGTAACTGTAACCCCTCTGTACAACATTTCTACAAAAAAAACTTACAATAGTAATGTAGTGCTCAAAGAAGCGCTTTTGGGGTAAGGGACGGATGTCTGAATAGTTGTACAAAATTCTATACTGACTTTTTTAATATTCAGCGTGGAACTGAATAAACATAACTGCTTCCATTACAAAATTTAAGTCACTGTCTTGGAACTGAGGCCTGTATTTCTGCCATTGATGGGATTTGAGCTCACCGTCCAGGTATCTCTTTTACACCATTTGTGAAGGGGAAGCTCACCGTACCTGAGGAAAAGAAATTCAAGCTAGAGTTACCAGGGCCTGTATTAAGGCCCTGCAATGGAAAAAATATTTATATACATGTGTAATATATGATATATATGTACATATGCATTTTTTTATACATTATGATTATTACTAATTTTGTATTTATTTTATTTTTATTTTATTCATTTTATTGTATATTGTATTTAGTATTATTATACACATAATATTTATTATGCATTGTACATATATTTTAAAATCATAAGCAATAATTTAGGACATTGATTCATTTTTCATTAATATTTTATTAACTGTTGAAACATGATACATAATTAAATGGAGGCATTTGTCACAGTCTTCACATGTTTAGTATCTCCCAAGTATGAGCTTTGTCTTATTTATCTTTGGACAACTTTCTATAGGGATTTCTTTATATGATTTATACTCAGAAACCTTTTCTTGAGGATAGGCAAGTTGAGGGATAAAATTGTAAGGGTGGGGCTGAGAATGTGGCTTAGTGGTAGAAAGCTTGCTCAGCATGCATGAATGCCAGGGTTTGAATCCTCAGTGCCACATACTCAGTAAAAGACAGGAACTGTGGAGTGGCTCAAGTGGTAGAGCATTAAGGCTTGAGAAAAAGAAGCTCAGAGACAGTACCAAGGCCCTAATTCAAGCCCCAGGACTGGCAAAAAACAATAGGGCAGATGACATTGGCTGACACCTAGAACCCGAGCTTCTCAGGAGGCTGAGATCTGAAGACCACAGTTCAAAGACAGCCTAGGGAAGGAAAGCCTGTCAAACTCTTACCTCCACTGAATGACCAAAAGACTCCATGTGGTCCTGCGGCTCAAGTGGTAGAGTGTTTACCTTCAGCTGAAGGGCTCAGGGACAGTACCCAGGCTTCAGTTTGAGACACTCAACTGGAAAAAGATTGAGGGTTAATCAAAGTATTTTTCCTATTTGCTAATTATAAGAACATTTTTCTGGAAAATGAATGCTAATGTACACCAGAATTGGAGTCAGAGCTCAAGGTTCAAGTGTAGCAGATCCATATGCCCAGCCTCTCAGACTCTACCATTATAACCTTGTGTCCTACAGGGTTCTGAAAGGTCCAATGTTGAAAGGCTTAAATGCTCCCTAAGCCCTTTGTGATAAGGAGTTGACTTGTATTGTCAGTATCATTACAATTGTGAACCTAGCAGAGCACCAGTAGCTCACGCCCGCCACCCTAGCTCAGGAGGCTGAGGTCTGAGGCTCACAGGGTGAATCCAGCCAGAGCTGGAAAGTCTATGACACTCTGATTTCCACTTCTGAAAGGTCAGATGTTCAAGAGCTTCCTGTGTTTCCCTTTCCCATTTTAACACTGTATTTGAAGGACAGCAAATAGTTGCAAAAGCCAGGCTAGGTGAAGAGACCAAGGCCTGCAGAATTAGGAGGCAAAATGTACACACTCAACAGGGAAGTAAGCTGCAAATCCACTTCATTCATTCTAGGCAAAGCCAGCAATGGGGGGAAACCTCAAACATTTGTTAGGGTCAGGCTTTTCTCAGCTTCTACAAACAATGACTAATTAACCTTCCTCCCTCAGGTGAAGGGAGTCTCAGGCTATCTTTAGGTTAACAATAGAGAGCCAGTTCAGTGAGGGAGCAGGGAGAAAAAGAGTAGAAAAACCCTGCTCTCTGTTCTTAGGGGGTGGGTTTTTGACTCTCCATCTGAAGGCCCTTCTACCTCTGCCAGTCCATTCTCCTTCCTTCATTTTCCACATCATTAATGCAAATCTCCAGTCCAAGAAGAGGCAGGGCCCTTTCTCTACTGTCTCCAATCACCTGAGTTAGAACCTGTCTTGGCCCTCTTGGCTCTAGGGCCTTCAGCTGCTTGAGAAGTGGGACAGAGACAGTCTTCCTGCTCTGTGGTTGTGTGAAGGTGATGCTGGTGGCCTGGCACACTGCAGAAGGACTCATGACTTCTTTCCTCCTGACATACAAGACCAGATTCATCTATCATCTATCTATCTATCTATCTATCTATCTATCTATCTATCTATCTATCTATCTATCTATCTATCTATCTATCTATCTATCTATCTATCTATCTATCTATCTATCTATCTATCTATCTATCTATCTATCTATCTATCTATCTATCTATCTATCTATCTATCTATCTATCTATCTGTCTATCTATCTGTCTATCTATCTATCTATCTACCTACCTACCTACCTACCTACCTACCAACCTATGTAGCAAGCTAGCTATCTCTTTGCCAGTTCTGGGGTTGAACTCAAGGCCTGGGCACTGTCTCGAGCACTCTTCTACTTGAGAAAGTGCATCAATTCTGGCTTTTTCTGTGTATGTGCTACTGAGGAATCGAACCCAGGGCTTCTTGCATGATAGGCAAACACTCTCTCACTAATCCACATTCCCAGCCTCCTTATCTTTTTCTTAATGATAGTTTTTATTTAAGTATGCTACCATCTTATGTCCCGAAGTTTAATTTTCTGAATACTGGTTATTTCTAAGAACCCTGACTTTCTCTTTCCCTCCCTGAAATGAGACTGTTCCTGCGTTGGCTTCATAATAAAATGTAAATAAGGATGCTGAGAGCTTAAGTGTGTCCCCCATTCTACTACTGTTAATAGAACGTACCAGTATGTAACCAATGTATGTTTGTAAAATAAAAAAGCAACATTGGTCTTCTGCTGTTAACTAAATTGCAACTTTTACTTCATTTTGCCAATTTTTGTACTACTTTTCTTTCCTTTTCTAGTATCCACTACTTTTGCTTTTGCCTCTGCCTTTCTCCTTACTTCGTGTTACCTAATCAGCTCTTCCATCAATGAGTAAAATTAAAAGTAGGTTAAAAATCACCTTTTGCCCCCAGTAACTCATGCTTGTAATCCTAGGTATTCAGGAAGCTGAGATCTGAGGATCACAGTACAAAGCCAGAATGAGCAAGACAGTAGGAAACTCATGATAAAATTGGCATTTAAAAGATAACCCAAGGGATTGGAATGTGGCTTAGAGGTAGTGTGCTTGCCTAACATTTATGAAGGCCTGAGTTTGATTCCTCAGTGCCACTTAAACAGAAAACTGGAAGTAATGCTGTGGCTTAAGTGGTAGAGTGCTGGTTAGCCTTGAGCAAAAGACCCCCAGGTACAGTGTCCAAGCCCTGAGTTTAAGCCCCAGGACTGGAAAAGCAAACATAAAAGTAGCTCCTCCAATTGCTTTTTATGTAGTGTTCCAACTCCATGGTTCTCATTGTCTTTACAGCAAAACCAATACAACAAACTGCAAGTTACAGTGCTTAGGAACTCCATGTGGTCAGTAACCATCATATTGTACACCAGACGTACAGAGGTAAGGAAGAAATGTGAAAAAAGAAGGCCACTAGGATAACCTATCTTGAGACTATACAATAATCTATTTTCTATACTGTCATTTGACTAGATATGTGGCTTAAAGAATCAGGGAAATGTTAGGTTTTGAACTTGCTCCCTGTAAAATGAGGGCAACCATACCTGTCCATCACTAGGATCGAAATCTAAAAAGGAGTGTTCCAAGAGTATAAGTCTTGCTATCCTAGGCTCCTGCTGAACAGGAATATAGAGTTCCCTATCAATAATGCCTGGACTCAAAGAGAGAACTAACAAATGGGATTGTGCCAAACTAAGAAGTTTCTGCATGGTAAAGGACACCATTAGCAAGCTAATAAAAGCCCAAGGAAGGAGAGATCTTTACCAGCTATACATCAGGATATACAAAGAGCTCAATAAATTATACTAGCAAAGAATTAACAACCCAATTAACAAATGGGCAAACAAGATAAGTAGAGACTTCTCAGAAAACATAAAATTGGCCAGTAATCATATAAAGAAATCTTTAAACTCTCTGGCCATAAAGGAAATGCAAATCAAAACACTTGAGATTCCATCTCAATTTAGAATGATCATTACCAACAATACACACAAGAAAAATACAATAGATGCTGTCAAAGATGTGCAGGCAAAAGAACATCAAACAGGGCTGGTGGGAATGTGAACTTGTTGAACCACACTAAAAAAACAAACAAACTAGGACTACCTTGTGGTCTAAAACTACCAGTGTTGGGCATTTACCCAAAAGACTACAAATCAGGATAAAGGAAGGCCACCCATATAACAGTTCATTGTCAAGGTATAGATATAGCACAAATGCTTTCAACAAATGAATAGATTAAGAAAATTTGGTATATATACACAGAGGACTTTTGCTCTTCAATTAGATTTTTACATCATTTGTAAAGTAGTGAATAGACCTGGAAAAATTTTTGTGAAATCAGGATGCATGTTTTCTCTCACATGTGGAAGATAGGTCTACTTTTTAAATATACAAGTAAACACATACAAGGTTTTGTGCATATATACATAAACATATTGCACAAAGTACAGTATATGTAAGAAAGACTTTAAATTGTGTAATTCTTTGGAAAAAACTAACAGTACAAGAAAATGAATATGAAGAAACTGAAAATTCAAAAGTAGGAGTAGGTGAAAGAAGTCATATTTGTCAATGCACATCCAATGAAACCGGGAAAATTGAGGGGAAGAAATTGAGTTTCAGGGATGGGGGAGATAATGAGAAAAGTGTCATTGATCAGGATTCAATGTACTTACAAATAAATATGTAATTAAAATAATAATGCCTTAGCTTACCACTTATGATTTCCATATTCACGCTTCTGGGAAGCCATCCTCCTTCCAAACCACCAGGAACCACCTCAACTTACTAAGAAAGGGTACCATTTTGCAGTCTCTTTGAACCAAGGAAGAGTAGGCAGATCAAATTAATGCTGTCCACATATCCCAAGCCATCAATATAAGGCCAGACACCATGAAATGACTACAAGAAGTGGCAGGCGAAACACCATGGCTCCTAGAACACAGGTCCAAACTTTCTAAGTAAAGATCCAGAATTACGACAAATCAAAGAAAGACTAGATAAATAGGATTGCATGAAACTTAAACTTGTCTACCTGGTAAAGGATATAACAAGCTAAATAGAAAACCCATAGAATGGGAGAAGAATTTTATGAGCTTGCATCAGACAAGGGCCTAATAGAAAAAATATACATAGAGCACAAAAAATTGGCTCCAAAGAAACCCTCAAATAACACCCCAATTACTAAATGCAGTAATGACCTAAAATAAAACTTCTCAGAAGAAGTAAGAAAGGCCAAAAATACATGAAGAAATGTTCAAAAAATCTGAACATAAAGGTAAAGCAAACCAAAACAATACTGTAATTCCACCTCACCACAGTAAGGAAGGCTAATAATTTTTTTTAAATGATTAGCAACAAATGATGTCATGGATGTGGCCAAAAGGGAATTCTATCACTGTTAGTAAGAATATAAATTGTTCAACCAGTCTGGAGGCTGACATGTGAGTATTGTGGTTTGAAGTCAACTTGGACAGAAAAGTCCATGTGTTTCTTATCTCCAATTGGCCACCAAAAAGCCAAAGTAGAGCTGTGGTACAAATGTGTAAAGTGATAGCTTTCATTACAAAATCTCAGGGACATCACACATGTCCTGTGTTCAAGCTCCAGGATTGGCAGTGTGTGTGTGTGTGTGTGTGTGTGTGTGTGTGTGTGTGTGTGTGTGTGTGTGTGTGTGTGCGCACATGCATGCTCACATATGTGCACCCACCCTAGGGATTACCTAACTGCATCACATATTTTTGTCTGTTTAAATTATTAACAGAACAAGGCTTATATGTCCTGTGGTTTTTTTGTGTGTCTCTGTGTATGTGTGTGTCTATGTGTTGTAGGTTTTGGTGTCGGTGTATGCATTTGTATGTGCATTTACTTTTTATCTTGCTTATTTTCCAGCTGTGTTAACAATATTGGCAGACTTGAAAGGTGGACACTACTGTTTAATGTTAAGACAATTTTCCAAGATTCTTTTTCAACAAATTACATTTGAATTGTTCACTGAAGGACAGAGAGTGTGGGGAAAAAGAGGGGAATAGAAAGGGGACTTGTAAATCTAAGACTGCAGCAGCCATCCATATTCCAGAACAAGTCTGCAGAACTAGGTGTAAACTAGATCCAGTGTTGTGTCTTCTGTCAGCTAGCTGTAAGAAAGCCCCCATTAGGCCACAGGTGTGGATTGTAGGAAAAAAGACAATTCAGTAAAAAAAAATTCAAATGGTCTGAGACATTTACACAAGTTCTGGACATCACTTCCACTTGAGCTGCTGCTGTTGTGCAGGCCCAATATTTGATCTGAAGCAAAACTTGGCATTACAAAAGTAAAACCCTAATGTCTAGTAATCTCTGAAAGGCTTGTGTAACTGCTTAGTTCTTATATCTAATACTGTGACCTATTGGGAAAGGCAGAGGGCAGACTTCCAGCTATTGAAGACTTCTTCCTTGGTGAATTATAAGCTATCACTTTCAGTCATGTGGTTCCAGCACAGACTTAGCTCAGGGCTGTGAACCTGAGTGTAGAAGTTTGAATCTCTATAGTGTGAAAGGAAATTTGGCCTTGTTCTAAGCTTGCAGTTTGGTGGACCTTTGGTAGCTGTGGACAATGTCTCCTTTTGTGAACATTTAGTTTAGATGCAGGAATTCATAACTAACTAGTAGCAGTGGTCACACCAGGTTGGAGCAAGAGAGCCACAGTAGAGGGTCAGGGGCCAAGCTCACACCATCTGCAATTTTGTGCTTCTTGAATTGACAGGCCATGCGTTTTAGTAATTCAAGAATAAAAAATAATATTACATATAGATTTTTAAAATTGTTTCTGTGTTTTTGAATCTACTAGATTATTTTTCTAAGTGAGCATTGTGAGAATCCTAGATCAGAGGCTCCACTGCCTAGGGGATAGATCAGGTAATCAATAAACCCCACTATTAACCGAATGTGAGACCTACAGTAAGTCTTTGCCCTTTTGACCCCAGTTAATGTATCTTCTAAATATCTTCCTGGTGTCCTCTGGAAATTCTATGGAGCAACCTTATGTGTCAGATGAATGTGTGGCCAAAAGGACAAAACTGTTCTTCCTGTGCCAAAGATTAGGTGGGGTTGGGGTGGGGCCAGGCCAGGCCAGGCCAGGCCATGGGGGACAGTGCTAGGGTAGCAAATCCCTGGTCCCTCCAGATCAGGCAGGTAGCCAACAATGGCACAGGATCTACATCATCGTGTCTCCAACTTGTTAGCCAAGCTCCTGTGAGTCCCTCCTCCAAGGTGCTGGCTCCAAGGTGCTCCAAGGATCTTGTTCATGAGAAGCATTCATTGAACTTCTCTACAGTTCATGGTACACTTTACATAATGAAGACTGTTGCCAAATATGGGGGTGTGTATACAGCATGTTATACTTAACACTATGTCACGATATTCTGATGAGAATTTTTGCTTAACCCATGTGAAAAAAAACTAGTGCCAAAATGTACAAAAAGTTCCAGCTGATATTCCCAGTCATGGGTTAGTATTAGCACTAGCATTAGTATAAATCAGACCACATAGAAGGACCCATCTGTTCTACCAGTGGAGAATTCAGGGATCATTTCCTCCTCTGCTGCATATCAGTCAGTGACAGACAAATCTTTTCAACAGACTTGGAGAAGGAGTTAACTCTACCTGTGAGACCCAAAAAGAAGCCCCATGCTGGCATATGAGTACTATCATACACACACCACACACACACACACACACACACACACACACACACACACACACACACACACACACACACACACACACACACACACGTAGGTCCAGCGGTATTCTCAAGCATTCCCCCTGATCTATGAATTCTATACAGCAAAGTCTAGAATTTGATGGAAACAGGAGCAGAGCATCTTGTCCCACTTCACCAGCTGTTTGACTGGTCTTCCACTGCCCAGTAGTAGATAGATATTGTCTTAGATCCTCTGCTCTGAGCTGGAGGGCCAGTGTCTTCGCTTGGGAGGACAGTGAAGGGATTAGAGAAACTACACAGGTAGTATGAGCAGTCCTGCATCATAAAAATACTTCCTTAATGCTAGTTTATTAGAAAGCTTTTAGCACACTTGTCCAGTACTGACATATATTCATGTTTTCTCCCTATTTTATTTAAATAAAAATCAGTATTTATGAACTCTCATTTCTCCTTGCCCCTTCCGGTATAGTCGTGTAGTGTCTAATGCCTCACTTTAAAGCTTCATTTCCCCCTCTATCTGATAAATTTTGGTGAGAGTTATCAAGTAATTTTCTTATTTAATGCAACCAAGACAAAGCTGATGAAGAAAACAGTGTTAACTTCAGGCTAGTATAGATATCTACTCTGATAAAGAACATGATGTTCTTACAACCATCATGCCAAAGGTCCTGCCTCTGGAGATAGGGGATTGCATTTCCTCTGCCTTCCTAGCTTCTAGAGTAATTGCTGCCCTCCCAGTAAAGGAGTTCCTTTCTAAAAAAGAAAGCATGCCACCAAATTGCAGAAGGCCAGCAATCCACATTATTTCTGCTTAAGAACCCTTCTCCTACCATATACTGATGATTCACACCCATAACCCTAGTCATTTAGGAATTAGAGAGCAGAGAATCTCGGTTCAAACCTTTCTGGGGGCAAGAAGAGTCCACAAAACTTTTATCTCATTCACCACAAAAAGCCAGTAGGAGAGTGGTGAGCCAAGCGGTACAATACTATCCTTGAACAAAAGAGCTCAAGGACAGTGCCCAATCTTGGAGTTCAAGTCTAATACTGGCACACACACACACACACACACACACACACACACACACACACACACACACACACAGAAACACACACACAAAGCTAGAAGTGGAGCTGTGGCTCAATAGTATAAGTTAAGTTTTTTTAAATATGTTTTTTACTGTAAAAATGCTTGACATAGGAGTTACAGTTATATGAGCAAGGTACTGAGTGCATTTCCTATAGATCATTGTTGCTTCCTCCTTTGTTTTCCCCCTACCATTACTTTCCTCTCACATCCACAACTACCCTCCCCAACCTCCACCCCCACCAAAGTTGTAAAGTTCATTTTCAACTTAGTGTTTTGTACAACATATTGTTACACTGGTTCGACCTGTATCACAAAAAAACGAAGTTTAGTCTTATGTGAAAATTTCGCAAAGGGAAAATGTCAATGCCCAGAGTTCAAGCATGAATATCAAAACACATTTTTTAAAAAAAGACTGCTTTTAATAAGCTTTTCAGAAATAACTGGTTCTCTTCTTTTTTATGGTACTGAGGTTTGAACTCAGGGCCTCATGTTTTCTAGATACACACTCTAATATTGAGCCACAGCTGTATATTTTTTGCTCTGTTTTTGAGACAGGGTCTCATATCCTGCTCAGGTGTGCAACTGGATTTCAGTCCTCCTACTTTCCTCTCCCATCACTGCTGGGATGAGAGGTGAACACTACTATGCACAGCTTCTTCTGTTCAGATGAGGTCTCACAGAATTCTGCCTGGGTTGACATGAAAACACAATTTTTGCAGTCTCATCCTCCCCCAAAAACAAAGTTTATAGGTTCACATCACAGTGCTCAGCTAATTGAAGCCCTAGATTCAATCACCAATACAAAAATTGAAAATGAAAATAAATTTAAATGGAAAAGCTGTAAGGTAAGAGTAGGGAAAAGGGATGGAGCACTGATCCTGGGCAGCACCTGAAGTCCAATCTGATGGTTTTATTTACAACACTGGAGAATAAAATGAAAGTATGCAACAAGACAGCCTTGTCTGCTTTTGCTTAGCAACAAGACAGTCCTGCCTGTCTTTTCTCATTTATGCCAGAGCCAAAGGCTCAGTAGACCATGACAAAGAGAGGAAGGTAGAGCTGTACAAGATGAAAAAGGACAAGACCTGGACATACCTGGAAATCAAGAAAGCCTCTGAAGCCTTCGAACTCTTAGGCCTTTCAGAAAATAGTATTCCAAAGAAACCAAATGTTCAGAGAGAAAGCCAAGATGTGCTCTGAGGTGTATAGATTTCCTTACTCAAAGAACACATAGACCTCCACATGACACAATCCTCCCTGCCAACAGTAGTCCTTCACAGTGAGTCTCAGAGGGTAAAAACACTGCCCTTTACTACCTGTTAGACACCAACCCACTTCCTGAGAGCACCAGGACAGTAGGGAGGGAGGGCTCAGCCCCATAACAACCCAAGGTTGAAGCTCAGAGTACCACATCTACTCACATAATATACCCAGACCTCATAAATTTCCAACAGCTGCCAGAAGGTGTCCTCAGTCCTTCAAAAAGATCAAGCTGTGATGGCCAGCTTTACAGCCCAAACTCCCCACCCAGTATTAGTCCTGCTGAGTGACATGCAAGCCAAGTAGGGATCTCTGATAAATTTCCTAAAATTATTGGGCTGCATGCAAGCATCCAGTCACTTGTCCTCTGGTGACAAAACCTCAGGGTCATTCAAGACAGAAGCAGTCAAGACCTCAACCCCAGCTGCTACGGGCAGTTCAGCAATGCTTACCCTTTTGCTCCCTCAGGGGTTTGATTAATTTGGGTATAATCTCATGAACAATGTCTCCTAATATCACTATCCCAAGGGATGACCCCCTACCCAAGCAAACAGTCAAACAAGCTGGAAGTGTTGTCTTTGGGGAAGACAGACCAGCCTTCCCATGTGCCCATTTCCAGGGGCTCCCCTTCACCCAGAAGCCTTGAAAGGGGTATCTGCTCCCTCCAGCAGCAGGCCTGCCACTCCTTCCAGACCCAAACTGACCACAGCATCCTCTGGTGAGCTGAACACTCATGTCCAAGTTGGGAAAGCTGCTGTTTGAGTAGATGCTAGGATGCTTCTTGTGCCTTCTTGGCCCACGTTGAAGACTGCAAAGCCATCCAACAAGGTTTCACCTTCCAGCCTGTCTAGTGGCCAATCCTGGTGTCTGCTTGGGCTCTGGCTTCCCTGGACCTGCAGTGTTAGGGAACCTGCAGCTCCCCCTGCCAGTGCCAGCATTGAATTGCCCACCAAGAGCACCAAGTGCTCCTGGTATATTTACTTTGGTCTTTGGGATTTTACCAGTCACCATCATGGGACACTCTGGGGGATATTTCTGGGTAGCAAGCAAGACTAACTTTTCATTTGGAAGCTGGCAGATTACTAATATAGGCTCATCACCTGTCCCCTGCCAACCTGGACAGCCCTGCTTCTTCCAGCTCCATTGCCCACCCTGTGTTTAGGGGCCCCCTGAGCTCAGCTTCTGCTTCCTGAACTTGCCTACATATTCTGAAAAGAACCGAGAGAAGACTTTGGCATCTATTGGGCCCCAGAAGTCAGGCCACAGTGAGGCTTCTGCAGCCCTCTGCCTTGCTCCTAGCACAGTCACCAAAAAGGCAGTGCCCCCAGGATCCAACGCAGACCTCTGACTTGGGTAAAAAAAGAGGCTGTGCTTGAGTCGCCCACAGTCAGCATATGGGCACCTACTAAGGCCACCCCAGTATCTATGGGGGCTCAAGAAAGAGATAGACACATCCTGCAGACTTATTTGGAGCAGCTCCTCTTCCAGGTGCGGGCATGGTGGCCTTTAAAGCAGAACATGACAGTGCACAAACTAGAAGAGCCCAGGACACACTAGAAAAACTTGGTAAACAATGGCCCTGTGCACAGAGACCTCATGGAGGCAGCAAATCAGAGAGAGAGAACCAGAGAGACAGAGAGAGAGACAGTGAGAGAGACAGAGAGACAGAGAGACAGAGAGACAGAGAGAGAACTCTAGGCTAGCTCTGATTTGTACTGGTTTCAATATCCTTGCCAAGAAATGCATATTTTCACCAAGAAATAAAAAGGAAAACTTCTAACTCTAACTCTGATGGAGTAGCTGGAATCAATCTAGATTTCCTACCATAAACAATCACAAAAGTGTTATGTGAAAAAATATATGTATATAAATGTATTGGTAATATAAATATATAGGTATATATATGGATATTCAAATATACAATGTGAATATGTAATGTATTTATAATGTATAATGCATAATGTATATATATAGTATATATATATACAGGGAGAAAAAAAGAAATACATAATATTTGAAGGAATAATGACCAAAACCTTCCCAAATTTGATTGAAAGCATGAACCCTTCTATGCAGGATTCTAGCAGCTTAAAGAAGTCAATTAACATAATTACACAGGTCCACACTAACACACATTCTAATTAAACAGTCAAAGACAGAAAACCACCCAAAGCACAGAAACAGAACTCATCACACACAAGTGATCTTCAGTGATATGATGACAAATTTCTCATCAGACACTAGATTAACTATTGGATAGCAAAGGCAACAAATTTAGGGTGCTAAAAGGACATATCTAATGCCAACCTTTCTAACAAATATATATATACTTCCTTCAACTGTGAGAAATGAGCTAAGTACCTAACGATGCCTCAGGTATATAATCCTAACTACTCAGGAAGGTGAATTGTGAAGATTGTGGCTCAAAGCCAGCCTGAAACTTGTCCCCTCAGGAGCAAGTTGTATGACAGCTGTCCTTGAGAAGAACGGAGGCCTTTTTGCCATGTCATTGCTGGAACAAGATATTGGATAATGTGTCCATCAAGAATGAAGGCTTTTGGATAGTGTCTCCATAGAAGCAATTTATGAGACTCAGAGGTCCTCTAGAAGTCAGAGGACTTTTACCACTCTCCTAGTAGTTTCAGGAAAGGCATAATAATGAACAGAGCAACCTAGAGCCCACATGGAGTCCTTAGCAGAGGTCTTTGAAACCTATGGGATAAAGTATCAATGCTGGCAAGCTATGATTGGTCCACTTTTTCTTTGACCTCACTGGCCCAGACTCTGATTGGTCCATTTCCTCTATGATGTCACAATGCCGGGCTGTGATAGCTCCATTTGAGAGGTCATGCAGAGTTTATAGGAAGCCAATGTGCTCCAACCTATGTTAACATCTCTAGGAACTCTTGATTGGTGACCCACTGGATTGACTCAAAGCTAAATTCATGATTTTTTTTTGGCTGGGGGGGGCGGGTTGTCATTTGGATTTTGGTATTTCGTTTTACTTTTTCTGGGGTTTTAATTATTTTATTTAGTTAATTTTAGGTAGACTTGCTACCTGCCATCATTTCAGAAGGATGGAAGAATACAGCGAATACAAAGAATAATCCTCCAGATCCTGGAAGGAGGAGATAATCAAACAATACCAGATGAAAGAGCTCATCGACCATGGTACCAATGGCAAGTGAAGCTGGCCCATCCTTGCCTCACACACATGGAAGTGGCAGTTAAAATACTCCTGAAGGGAGAGTTCTCCAGTCATCAGATAAAGAATGAGATGGACATTTTTAATACGGTTTGGCACAGCACATCATCAGTTTGTACCAGGGGATGGAGAAGGAAGAGTATGTGTATCTCATCATGGAACTTGCTGGTAGGGGATACCTCCTGGGGTGGATCTGAATATCCTGCTGCCTATATGAGGATGAAACCAAGAAGCTTTTCACAATAATTGTAAGTGCTGTTCACTACCCACACCAGAACAGAATCACACACTGAGACCTTAAGTCCAACAACATCCTGTTGGATACCGAAGGCAATATGAAGGTCAGTGGTTTGTTCTGAGCATCTAGTTCACCCTGGGGCATTTGCTATTGAATGTATGTGCTGCTGTGCTTTTCCACCCCCCTAAATTTTCCTGGAAGAAAGAAATGATGGCTGGGTATAAGTGGCTTACATCTTTAATCCTAGCTATTCAGGTGGCTGAGATATGAGGATCATGGTTCAAATCCAGCCCAGGCTGGTTCTACCCTCGAGCAGGCTCATACTGATACCAAAGACTAATTTGAGGAGCAGATGGCATTTGATAGAGGTGACTAGCAAAATAGTTACCACTCTTCTCAGAACAAGCTGCTCAATGTCACCCAGGACCAGAGCAGTTCCAGACAAAGGGGAGGAGAGCCCTAATTGATATCAAAGCTAACTTCACTTGAAAGCCAGAAGGCCCTCTTACTGAGATGGGAGATATTTCTAGGTAGTCTACTAAAAAAAAGTTGTAAGTGGGATCCTAGAATGGAGATCAAAACACTGTTTGCCCAGCAACACCCTTAGTCCAGCCAAGAAGACAGGTGAATCAACTGCCGTAGGTTTCCTCAGGAGAGATTCCTGCCAAGGGGCATCTTGCAGTGAAAACTGAACGTTGTAGTTATCAAAGCATGTAATTCTTGTGCATTGTATCAGTTCTTTGCACGTACAAAACTACTTGACTTACACTTGAGCTACACCCTAGTTATTACAAATATAGTTTTTTTATTCTATGTTATTCTTTAAGATGCAGTCTCATGTAGCCAAGTCTGATCTTAACTTCATAATTCTATTGCCTAGTCTCCCAAATGTTGGGATTACAGGTGTGTACTTCTATGTTATCCATCATACTATTATCTGCATGTTTCCTTAAGTTTTAATACTTTATTTTATCCCTTGGCAGTACTGTGGTTTTGATTAAGAGGCTGGTGCTGGGCAAGCAAGTACTCTACCCCTTGACTCCTGTCCCCAGCCATTGCTCTTCATTTTACTTTAGATGAGCTCTTATAGTATTATTTTTTGTATTGTGTTTATTTTCTTGGGTCAGAATTAGACTGTGATTGAAATGTGTTTTCCTGATCAGAAGCCTTTTTTGTCTTTGTATATGATTTGTAAATATAATTTTTCTTATTAAAAAGATGGTGGCCAGGAACAGGTGGCTCATGCCTGTAATCTTAGCTACTCAGGAGGCTGTGCTCTGAGGATCACGGTTCAAAGCCAGCCCAGCAGGAAAGTCCGTGAGACTCCTATCTCCAATAAACCACTCAGAAAACCGGAAGTGGCTGTGGCTCAAGCAGGAGAGCGCTCGCCTTGAGATGAAGAGTGCAGGGACAGCACCCAAGTCCAGAATTCAAGCCCCACGACTGACCAAAATAAATAAATAAATAAATAGAAAATGCACAGAGGTGTTACACTATATGTCATTTTAAAATTCAAAACCTTATTTTAAAAGAATAAAAATGCATATAATCATTAAAATTTATCTGTAGAATAAAAATGACTACCAGATTACATGTTTTTGGAGGGTGTGTCAGTGGCACACTGTGTCAGCTCTAGACAATGCTACATAGTTCCTGGCCTGAATGGCCTAAATAAAAGCAAGTAAAAAGTAAAATAAATGATACTTTAGGGCACAGCTGTGGAAGATTTGAAATATTCTTGTATATTTTATTGACCTTTTGTACATTTTTGTGCTGATGAAAAGTGATATATCAATTATGGTAGAATTTGACACAGTCTTCTAACATAACAGAGCATTACCTCATTACCGAGCAATTCCCTTGCTCATTGCATAACCAAAACAACTGAAGAGAAAAAACTAATAGCTCATATGCCAATGATAACAGCAAATTTCACAATAGAAGTTGGAAATACCTGGAGTGTCTATCAGATGAACAGGTTTATAAAATATGAGGTATGCATAAATGGATTATGACTTATCCACAAAAAGGCTGCAATTAATATATGTCTGTCACGGATGGACACAAAAAAGAATCTACTATTTATGTGAAACATATTGGCTAAACCATTTCATAAGAGAAAATGGAAGATTAAAATTTCTGGGAGAGGTCATTGGGGTGATTGTTACTCAATGATTGTGTGGATTGCATCAGCATTGAAAACATAGTTCACAAAATGGTTACAAAGCAGTGTGGATATAATTAATGTCACTGAATTTTACACTTGCCTAGCAAGCATGAGGCCAAGCGTTCAACCCCAGCACATCCAAAAATGCTAAATCTTCCTTCTGTTTCCTACCTTGAGTGGTAGGTGCTTTTCTACTTTTGATTGTATTCCTCAGAGGATCTCTGGTGGCTCTCTGATGTTTAGTCATGCTTTACAGATAATCCATTATTTGAACATTATTTCTGAGTTTTAAAGGAAACCTCCTGTATTAAAATGAGTGCAATGCCTGCAGTTCTAATTCAAGAGGCTAAAACAAGAAGACCCTTACACAGTCTAGTCTGCATAGAGAGGTCATGTCTAAATCCCCACTGTAGCTGCTGAAACTGGAGAGACAATTATTTGTAAGCAATTACAAGTGAGAGATAAGTTTCTGATCACATTATATTTTGGTCATGTCAGCTTGTATTTAATATTTACATGAATTTAAAAAAATTTTCCATTTTACCTTACTCTTAGTATGTCATTTTGAAGCTTTGTACTATGTTCTTGTTTGCTACATTTAAAAAGAAACATAGTTTTCCTTTGTATCATATTAAACATTGTTTTTGATTTTTTCTATATTGCAACTATTTATTTTTCACAGTTTTTATGTTTTTTTCTGCATGTAGGGACTGCCAATTGAGCCACAGCTCAACTTCCAGCTTCATTCTTTTGAAAATTATCAGGCAAAGCCCAGCACAACTAAGGAGGCTGAAATCTGAGGATCTTGGTTTGAAGCCAGTCAGTCTGAAATTTAGCCTTGAGTAAAACAGGGAAAGTTCAAGCCATAGTACTGGTAATTACACAAACAAGTCTCATGGACTTTCTTGCTTGGGCTGGCTTTGAACTGCAGCCCTTAGATTTCAGCCTCCTGGGTAGTTGGGACTCACAGGCATGAGCAAACAACTGCTGACTTATTTTAATTTTTTGTTGTTGTTTTTCATGGGGCTTAAACTCTGGGCTTAGGTGCTGTCCTCGTGCTCTTCCCCTCAAGGCAAGAACTCTACAGCTTGAGCCATAGAACCACTTTCAGTTTTCTGGTGGTTTATTAGAGATAAGAGTCTCACAGACTTTCCTGCCCAGGCTGGCTTGGAACTGTGATGCTCAGACCTCAGCCTCCTGAGTAGCTAGGATTACAGCCATGAGCCACTGGTGCCTGGCTTATTTTAATATTTTTAACCAGCTATTTCTTGCTTTCAAATTCAATAATTTTATTTTGTCCAGTAGACCTGATCTTTGGGACACATTGCTGTTTCTTAGTAGTTTTGAAGGGGGGTAGGGGTTGAACTCTCGGCATGGGTGCTGTCTTTGTACACTTCAGCTTAAGGCAAATGCTATACCAGTTCACCCACAGAGCAACTTCAGGTTTTATGGCTGGTGGTTAATTGGAGCTAAGAGTCTCATGAACTTTCCTGACCAGGCTGGCTTTGAACCGTGATCTTCATATCTCAGCCTCCTGAGTAGCTAAGATTACAGGATAGAGCCAGCAATGCCCTTCTGTTTCCTAGCTTTTTGACTCAAGTATCATGTTTTACAACTTCAACCACAGCTCCACTTGTAGCTTTTTTTGTTTATTGGACATAAGTTTCTAATGTACTTTTCTGGGCAGTCTGGCTTCAAACCATTATCCTCAGATTTCAGCTTCCTGAGGTGCTCCACTTATACACATGAACCACAAACCCATTGGTCATTTAAAAATATTAATATGTTTTTTCCACTTTTTAAAAATTTCCTTGCTTTTTATTTTTGTGTGTGTTCTAGTCCTGGGGCTACAAATCAGGGCCTGGATACAATGCCAGAGCTTTTTCTTCGACTAGTGGCTTATCACATGAGCCAAAGTATAGCCTGTGGTTATAATGGTTTTGTCTTGGTGCTTGAACTAGAAAGTGGGTGCTGTACTAGAAAGTGATTGCCCAGTTTGCATCTTGGGTCACAGCTCAACTCTAGTTTTTGGTTTTTGTTTTAATTGTTGGTAGTTAATAGGAGATGAAACTTATGCAAAACCCATCATGTATCAATTGGCTGAAATCTGAGGATCATGATTCAAAGCCAACCAGGGCAGGAAAGCCCATGAGAATCTTAGCTCCCATTAATAACTGGAACCTGGGAGGTGTAGAGTTCTATTCTTGAACAAAACAGCATAAGTTCAAGACACAAGATAGCACACAGATGCACACACAGAGAAAGTGTCATGGAATTTCTTGCGTGGGCTAGCTTTGAACCATGATTCTCAGATTTCAGCCTCTTACCATCCTCTCTCCTTTGAAAATTTTATTGGTCCTGTGGCTTGACCTCTGACTCTGGGGCCTATATCGTAGCTTTTACACTCAAGGATTTTTACAGCTCAAGGATTTGTGCTGTTTAGCTGGGGATAAGAATCTCAAGCACGTTCCTTCCTAGGTTGACTTGTCTCTGCAATCCTCAGTTGTCAGCCTCTTGTGTAGTAAGGATTACACATATGACCAGCAACATTTGGGTCATTTTAAAACTTTAATATGTGCTTGCTACTACCTTTTTTTCTTTTTTTTTCATTTTTGCTTGTCCTGGGAGTAGAAATTGAAGGTCAGATGTTGTCTCAAGGCATATATGGGACCAAACATAATATTTGGCTTTTAGGGGTAGGTTAATTGTAGAATTAAATGTAAGAATCATGTAAAAGTAAGAATCATGTAGAGTTAGGCCAGAATCAGGAGGCTGAAAATTGAGGAAAGTCCATGACACTCTTTTCTCCAATTAACCACTAAAATCTGAGAGTAGTCAATCATTGAGCAAAATAGTGCGAGTTCAAGCACCAGGACTGGCACACACACACACACACACACACACACACACACACACACACACACACACACACACACACACACACACACACATCTTATGAACACCTGAGTTGAGCTTTAAACAGTATCCTCAAATTTCAGCCTTAGTATCTAGAATTACAAATATGAGCCACCAATGATTGGCTCAGCGAAACCTCTGTTACTTCATCTCTTCTACCCTTCTTTTCATTTATTTCGTTGTTTTTGTGTGTGTTGTTCCTGGAGCTTGAACTCATGCAAGGCCTGGCCTTATTCAGGAGGCTGAAATCTGTCCATCATGGTTTGAAAGCAGCCTGAGCAGGAAAATCCATGAAATTCTTATCTCTAATCAATCAACAAAAACCTATCCCCACTGTGGCCACCACACACAAAACAGTCTCCTGGAATTTTTTCATTGGGTTTGCCTTTACACAGGATCTTATATTTCAGCCTCCTGCATTTCTAGAATTACAGACCTGAGCCAACAGTCTTGGGTTCTTTACTTCCAACCATTTAATTTTATTATTGTGATCCTGAGGCTGGATCTCTGAGCCAGGGCATTGTTTCAATAGGTTTTTTGTTTAAGGCTGGTGCTTTACAACTACAACCACAGCTTGATTTCTGGCGTTTTTTGCTGGTTAGTTGCAGACTTATGTACTTCGCTGTCGACGCTGGCTATGAACAACTTTCAGATTTCAGCGTTCTGAGTCATAGGATTACACATATTGACCAAAAATTCACTCATGGCTCATTTTGAAATTGTAATTGGATTTTCTCACAGTTTTTCTTCTTTTTACTAATCCTGGGGCTTGAACTCAGGCATTGGACACTGCCCCTGAACTTCTGATACTCAAGGTGAGAACTCTACTACTTGACCACAATGCCACTTCCAGCCTTTTTTATTTATGAGGTACTGAGGAAACAAACCCAGGGATTCAAACATGATAGGCAAGCACTCTGTCACTAAGCCACATTTCCAGCCATTCTTTCACCTTTTTATTTGTAATTTTTATTTCCTTGTGTATGCTGGTCCTAGGTCTAAAAATCAGCCCATGTACAGTTCCAGAAGATTTTATTCAAGATTAGCACACCAAGGCATGAGCCACCGCACAACTTGTGGCTATTAGTTTTTGTTTTGTTTTAAGTAGCTACTTAGAGTTGAGTCAATGAATTTTCCTACCTGGGCTGGTTTTCTACTGTGATCCTCACATTTTAGCCTCCTGAGTGGTTACCATCATAGGTGTGTGCCACCTATGCTTGGATCATTTTAAACTCTGAAATTGGCTCTTCTAACTTCTCTACATTTATTTATTTTATTCCTTTTTGTGTGTTGGTCCTGAAGTTAATATCAAGGTCTGAATGCTGTCCCAGAAATTATTTTCTCATTTCTGCCATTGGAGCCACAGCTCAATCACCAGGTTTTATTTTTCATCCTTTTGGTGATTAATTGGAAATAAGAATCTCATGTAAAGCCCAGCAAGACACAGGAGGCTGAAATCTGAGGATTGAAGTTGAAGCCATCCTGGACAGGAAAGTGCATGAGTTTCTTCTCTTCAACTAACTACAAAGCCTCTAGGAGTGGTAGAGCTGCTACACAAATTAAAGCCACAGTTTGGCATTCACAGTATAAAAGCTCCATGGACTTTCCTGTTTGGACTGGACTTAAAATGTATCTTCAGACTTCAGCTTTCTGAATAGTTAAAATAATAAGCAGGAACCACTAGCCCCAGGCTTATTTTTAAATCTCAAATGGTCATTTCTTCTCTCAGTTTTGTCTTTGGTCGACTTTGGGCTGAATTATGGACCAAGGAACTGTTTCCCAGGTTTTTCACCAAATTTCAGTAGTTTATAATTACTCTCACACCTTCATTTCCACCTTTTGCTGGGTAGTGGGGGAAAAGAATTTCAATGACTTTTCTGTCCAGGTTGGCTTTGAGCTGTGATCCACATATTTCATCTTTCTGAGTAGCTATGAATATACACATAAACCAACAACCCATGGCTCACTTTGAAACCAATACTTCACTTTCTCCCATCTTTTATAATTTGTGCACTTTTTTTCTTTATTTTTGTAAGTGTCTGTGCTAGGCCATCAGCACCAGGGCATGTGTGCTGTCCCAGAGCTTTCTGTTTAAGGCTAGAACTCTACCATATGTGCCAGAGCACAGCTAGTGGCATATTTTTGGAGACAAATGAGACATGAGAGTCTCATAGATTCTCCTACCTGGGCTTGCCTTCAACTGTGATCTTAAGATTTCATCCTCCTGAGTAGCTGATAGATCATCAGTGAGCAACCAAGGCTTGGTTTATTTAAACCTCTGTCATTGGATCTTCCTTCTGCACTTCTCCCCTCTTTTCTTTAATTCTTCTGTGATTGTCCTGGGGATTGAACTCAGGGCCTGGTTGCTGTCCCAGAAATTGATTGCCCAGTTCTGCCACTTGTGCCATAACTCCATTCCCAGTTTCTTTTCTTTTCTTTTTGACAATTAATTGGAGATAAGAGTCTGAGAAAAAGCCTAGCATAAATCAAGCCAGCCTGGGAAGGAAAGTCCATGAGACAATGACCTCCAATTAACCACTGATTAGCTGGGAATGGTAGAGCTCTATCCTTGAACAAAGCAGCACAAGTTCAAGGATGGCACACACAAGCCGCAAGATGGCACACAGATGCAAACACACAGAGAAAATCTCATGGATTTTCTTGCTTGTGTTAACTTTAAACTGTGATCCTCATATTTCAGTTTCTCTTCTTCCACTGTCCTTTTTATTTATTTTTTTTGTAATTTTTAGGGGTCATGCAGCTTGACCTCTGGCTCTGGGAATTATTTCTTAGCTTTTTAACTAAAAGCTGCTGCTTTACCACCTCAGTTGCAGTTCAGGGCTTTGTGCTAGTTAGCTGGGATAAGCATCTCAAGCACATTCCTGCCCATGCTGACTTGATACCACAATCCTCAGATGTCAATTTCTTATGTAGTTAGGATTATACACAGGACCAACAACCCTTGTGTCATTTTAAAACTTTAATATATGCTTACCTCTACCTACTGTTGTTTACTTTTTATTTTTTACATGTGTGTGCTGTTCCTGGGCCTACAAATTGGGGCTCATATTCTGTCTCAGAAGTTTTTATTCAAGGTTATCCTCTATTACATGAGACATACCATAACTTTTGGGCCCTTTTTGGTGGGGGGAAGATTAATTACAGACAAGATTTTCGTGGACTCTTCTGCCAGAGCTGGCCATGAACCATCATCCTCAGCTATAAGCCACTTGAATAACTAGTAAAACATGTATCAGCCACAAATGCTTGATTTATTTAAGACTTTGTCACTCACTCTTCCTTGGTTACTTATACTCTTCTTTATTTCTTCTGTGCATGTCCTGAAGCTTGAACTAAGGGTTTAGGTGCAATCCCAGAAAATATTTGCCCAGTTCTGCCACTTAAGCCAAAGCTCAACTTACAGCTGAATCAGGTGGCTGAAATCTGAGGACCATGTTTCAAAGCAGCCTGCACAGGAAATCCATGACACTCTTATCTCCCATGCACCACCCAAAATCTGGGAATGCTAGGACACAAACACACACACACATCACACATACAAACACACACACACACACACAAACATACAACACACATGCACATACACATACACCCAAAGTCTCCTGGACTTTGCTTCTTGGGCTGGCCTTGAAACTTGATCCTCATATTTCTGCCTCATGAGAAGGCCTAGAGCCATGATCAACAAGCACCAGGTTTATGTTTAAATTTACAATTGGCCTTTCTTCTCTTCTCCTACAATTTTTTAGCACCAGGAATTAATCTCTGGGTCAGCATACAGGTTTTTTTTTTTTTTTTTTTTTTTTTTTTTTTTTTTTTTTTTAGCTTTTCCGCCAAATACAGTGCTTTACAACTACAATCATATCTACACTGGGTAGATGGGGGTAAGAGTTGCATTTACATTCTTGCCCAGTCTAGCTTTGAACCTTGATCAACTAGGAATACACATATGAACAAAAACCCATGCTCATTTTGAAACTTTACTTTTCTCTTTTCCTATCATTTTTAGTTTGTGCTTTTTTGTTTTTTGAAATGTGTGTAGAGGACTTCAACTTAGGGCTTAGGTGCTGTTCCAAGATTTCTGTTTGAGACTACCACTCAACAGCATGAGCCAAAGTACATATTGTAGCTTATTTTTGGTGGCAAATTATATATATATGACTCTCCTGCCTGGGATGGTCATGAACCGTGATCCTTAGATATCATCCTCCTGAGTACCTTGTATAGCATGTGTTATACCAAAAGTACTTCTCAAAAATAAAAGAAAGGAAAAGGAAAAAGATGAAAGGGAGAATAAACCATTCCAACCAAATATTTCATGGGCAATTTTGTCAAAGAAAATACCTTCTTTTTTTTTTTCCTTATTGGCAGGTGTCAAACCCGCAATATTGCTCATTGTAAACAAGTCCTTTACTACTTGAGTATGTCCCAAGCCTTTTTATTCACATGGTGTTTTGTAGTTTGTTGGGTTGGTAGTTTTTATTTTGTTTTTTTTTTCTTTTTCTTTTTCTTTTTTGCAAGGATAGACCATGTTTAGCTAAGGTTAGTCTTCTACTTGTGATCCTCCTGTTTTCATCTCCTGAGTAGCTGAAATAATTGGTATATACCACCTCACCCAATGTAGCTCTTATTTGACTACTAGAGAAATTTTAAAAAAGAAGAAGCACCTCCTAATTATCTTCATAATCCCCATGACAAAAATGAGAATGTATTTATAGTAATTTTATTCATGAAGAGAAAGGGAAAAAATCCTAAACAAAAGAGATTATGTATCAGAAATGTAGGACCATTTATATTTATCCTTTTCCCCTCTTTCCTATGTGTGTGTTTTCCTGAAGATATAACACCGGCTTCACCAATGATAATCAAGTTATTCTAACACCAAGCTGCAACCCCACTTACATAGATAAAATTTAGAAAACCTAATGTAATTTATCACACTGAGAAACGAAGAAATCCCATATATTCATCTGAACAGATGATGAGACAAAAGTATTTAATATTTTTAACATTACTGAAAACTCTAAAACTGAAGGAAAATAGCTTTAGCGTATGTAGAATATCTATCAAACTCATACACTGTTTTCTTTATTTAGCTGACGTATTTTTGATGTAATCAAGAGATAAATTTGTTTTCAGTGATGAATAGGATGACACATTTGATGTTTTAACGAAGTAGAAGAAGATGAAGAAGAAGAAGAAGAAAAAAAAAAGAAGAAGAAGAAGAAGAAGAAGAAGAAGAAGAAGAAGAAGAAGAAGAAGAAGAAGAAGAAGAAGAAGAAGAAGATCACAATGGAAGGAAAACACTAATTTGTAAGCAAGATGACATGGTAGTCTTCATAAAAATTCAAACATGTTTACAGGTATACACTAATGACTTTTCAGTAAGTTGGTTTAACATGAAGTCAACCAATGAAGAAATAAAAAAAAAATCTCTGCAAGGAATTTGTAGCTCAGTGGCAGAATATTTGCCTATTATATGTGAAGGGACCTTGATAAATCTCATGCAAAATTCAAAACAGAACAAAAATTAAAAAAAAAATGAAGGAAGGACAATAACGCACAGGGTTTGGGGCAAGTAAGTGGTTTACTTCCAAAATAGAAGTAGCAGCAGATGATTTTAGTGGCACATACTTGGAATCCAAACTTCCATTTCTTTGGTGGTTCAAATGTTCAAGGCCAATCAGCTAAAAAGCACAACAAATAAACAGGAGGACGAGGAGGACCATGAGAGAAGAAAAAAATAGAGATCTGAAACAAATTAAACTTCATATGGATGGTGGAAAAAAGTCTGTCAACTATATTGTTTTCTTTAAAATAAGTTTCTACCTTTTACACCATATGAGGACACAGCAACAATTGAGCACATTAAAACTGGTGAAGCCGACCTCTCTGTACCTTGAATTTTCTAGGTTCTAGGTCTTGTCCTTCAGAGTATCTGTTGACTACAAATAACTTGCTCTAAGCTATTGGACCTGGTCTTAAGGAGTTTTGTTATAGCATCACAATGGAATTGAAACACCCAGATACACCTTTTTCCCTAAAGGAAATACTCTTCCTGTAGCTGTAGGAAAGACGGATGTATTTGATAGTCAGAGAGTTCAAGCTGAGGGCCTCCAATTTGCTAGGCAGTGGTTCAACCATATAAGTCCCCTACTCCAGCCCTTTTCCTTCACTTTGAACATATCAACAAACTGCCTTATGTATTTCAAGCTTTCTGCTGTTGACTATCTGATAAGAAACTATCATAGGTATGATGAGGCTCTATTTTCTCTCACTCTTATAGATGTTAGTAACCCAATCCATGGTGCTGTATGGCATAGGGCATTTTGATACATTATCAGAAGATTCTGAAGCGATACCATTATTCTTTTGACACCAGTCCCTCCAGGTTTAAACAAAAAAGTTATTGAATATCTTGAGTAAATTGAAGAGGTCTTTAAAAGCCAAAAGTTAGAGCAGCTTTTCAGATTATGAATGATATGTAGCATCCTACTGGATTTAATTTC
Source organism: Dipodomys merriami (assembly GCF_024711535.1). Lineage (NCBI taxonomy): Eukaryota > Metazoa > Chordata > Mammalia > Rodentia > Heteromyidae > Dipodomys > Dipodomys merriami. Next base: position 3,342,156 of record NW_027202727.1, read on the forward strand.
TAAGTGAGAAAACAGCAGCTTGCATGACCTAACCTAAGCCAAAAACATTCTTGGTCTTAGTTTCTTTGCATTTTAATGTAAATAACAAAAGTGCCAGTTTATTGATGTATAAGAGGACTCTTCATATTTAAATATTGTCAAAATTCACTGAGTTGAATAGAAAACATGCTTAATTTATATTAAAGTAGTAATGAGTTATCATTAATACATGGATCTATTGTATTAGTAAATACTGAAAAGGAAAAACTTATTTCTACAGAGGATTCATTTTGGCAATAGTCATTTTATAGGAGGCTAATACTACCTACCTTCTTTCAACCACATGCTATTGTTGAGTGTGATATTGTTTTAGCTCTACTCAAGAGCTATGGGGCTCATGTTGTATTTCATTAAGAAAACACCAAAAAAGCCGGAAGTGCAGATGTGACTCCAGTGCTTGAGCAGTAGCCTTTAGCTGAAGAGCTGAGGGACAGCGCCCAGGCCCAGAATTCAGGCCCCACGACTGACCAAAAAGAAAAAGAAAAAGAAAACACCAAAGTGCATAACGATCTTATAACTTTTTAAAGACCAGAAATGACCTTTGTGTGGTCCTAACAATAATTCAAGTCCATAAAAAATAAGGACTTTAATATTATTTTAAGCTGGTGTGCAAGGGGGTTATAACTAAACAAATATGGACATCTCATATGCCTTAATTACTTCTTTGAATTATTGTCAAGTAAAAAATATCTGGATCCACTTTACTGAACTTTTCCAATTGGACACTCTGTCATGTGCCCCTTTCTTCTAGAAATACGTAGGAATCTATTTTGTTTTTTGATTGTTGGAGCAAGCTCCAAAACCTACACATGTGGTGAATGGAAGCCACTGGTGGGTATATGTTTGGTTCCTGAACATGGCCAGTGATCTAGCAGGAGCAGGCCTAAGGACATGGATTGTACTCAAGGACAATGTCTAATGGCTGATGTCCCCCTGGGAGCAAACACTAGGACCTGGCAGCCACCAAGGACACAAGGCATTGGCTGATTCCCTTGCACTTCTTGCAACACTGCCATGGCAGCAGCAGTGGCATCCTATTCTACCCTCGCATCCCTGTGGAAAGCTTGGCAATAGTCCTCCAGGCTCAACACTAAAAGAGCCAGTGGGCTCATGCCAAGCTGTGATTGGTCTATTTCAGCAAGTGTAAACAGTCTCGGCAGTGTATTACAGTGCTGGAAGTTCCTGGTTACCTGCTTGACTCAGTGCTACGTTGACAATTGTGTGTGTGTGTGTGTGTGTGTGTGTGTGTGTGTGTGTGTGTGTGTGTGTGTGTGTGTGTGTAGTTTTGGGGGGGCAGTGGGAACTTTGTGTTGTTTGGGTTTGGGTATTTCCTTTTGGTTATTGCTCTGGGGTTTTTATTTTCTTAGTTAAGTTTAGGTAGATTTACTACTTACCATCCTAGCAGAAAGATGGGAGAACACAGTTAATTATTCTTAAACTCTTTAGAGGAGGAGACCTTAATTGAACAATACATTATGAAGAAGATCACTGGCTATGGCAGGAAGAGATTTTCATTGAATAATACAGTGTAAATGCGCTCGTTGGCTATGGAAGGAGGAGGTTTTCACTGAACAATACAGTATGAAGGAGATCATTTGCTATGGTAGCTATCCATATGTAAATTTGACCTAGCACTACCTCATAAACCTCAAAGTGGTAGTGATGGGAGAGTTCAACAATTGTCAGATCAAAATTGAGATGGATATTATTAAGACTTCCTATCACGCACACATGATTAGGTCATACCAAGTGAGTGAGAAGGATGAACACCAATACTTGGTAATGGAACTGGCCACCCAGAGACCTCCTGAGATAAATGTGAAAATCATAAGTTGTTAAAGCAGACTGTGTGTATTGTGCATTACTTTAATGAAGATAGAAATGAACACGGAGACCTTAAACAAAATAACCTCCTGTTGGATGACAAATGCAATGTGAAGGTCAATGACTTTGGCATGAGCACAAGGATTACCCAAGGGCAGTTGCTGAAGGACATATTTGGTACCTTGATTTTGTCCCTATAAAATATTCCTGCAGGGCTGGGAAGGTGGCTCAGTGGCAGAGCGCTTGACTTGCATGCATGAGGCCCTGGGTTCGATTTCTTAGCACCACATAAGCAGAAAAAAAGCCAGAAGTGGTGCTGTAACTCAAGTAGTAGAGTGCTAGCCTTGAGCTGAAGAGCTGAGGGACAGCTCTCAGGCCCAGAGGTCAGGCCCCACGACTGGAACCCCCCCAAAAAATATTCCTGTATGAAAACTACAATGTCTGCAAAGTAGACATCTGGTGCTTGGGAGTCATCTTTTGTATTTTATGGAGATGGTGAGTTTCCCATTTGAATACATGAATTTTAGCCAGATACAGGTAATTGTCTTGGAGGTCATGTACATTGCTCCATTTACCTGTATCCAAAAGGACAAAATAACATCTTGACACTGTAAACTGCAGACCCAAAGCAGAGGCACAGTATAGAACAAATAGTGGAGACTAGCTCAACCAGGTTGAGGAATATTTCCTATGTCTTGGTGAGCCACTATGTAATGAGCTGAACCCTATTATTCTTGCACTCATGTGTGACATGGGTTACAGCCTTTTTGATACCCACAAATCAATATTGGACAGGACGTTCAATGAAATCATGGCCATGTATTTTTTTTATTAAAAATGACTTAAAGTAGCATGCCAGCAGCAAAATTAAGTTAATGCCTTCAATTGTTCCAGTATGCCCGTCTCCTGTTCCTCTACAATGGAGAACCTGTTTTCCTGCCTGTAATCTGAATTTCAATTGTCCTATGATGACAAACCAACAATACTGAAGAGAATTGCCACTCTTCCATCCATTCTCCTCTGCTTCCTGCAGAAGAACTCCCGTTCCAGCATGATCACACACAATGAATCCATGGTTGCCTTTAGTTCCTCTTTCTTCCTGAGGAACAATGAGAGATGCTGGTAAGAGGAAAAAGCCCTTCCCTTTAGGTAGCTGGACAATAAGATCACAAATTCTATCTCAAATGAGAGACAGGATTGGAGGAGGGTTGCTATCAGGATAGGTACCACTATTTCCAGAACATTATGCCATGTGCAGGCCTAAAAAAACATTCACAGATTACAAAGAAGTTTTTTTTTTCCAGAAAAAGTGTTCAGAGCCCTTTCATAACAAAACAACAGTACCAGTTCTTCAATTCAATTTCACGCTGGGGAATTCCACTTTGAATTCTTATCTACAAACTTGGACACTTCATCTAACAATCATTCATCATTTTGGATGACATTGACAATACCCATTGTTCATATAGGCATTTTAGTACTTTAAATTTTGGAGAAAAAAGGTCTAGGATGGGTCAAAAATTAAGGTTTTCCTTTTTGGTCAAAGATTTACCTTTTTAGACTACAACCCACATAGTATTTAAAGAAAGGATGGATATGGGAGGAAATCGTGCAGTTCTTAGTTGTTTTCAAGTATACTTATTGAATCTTTCAGCTACTGAACCTGCTTAATTTGTGAGGTATACACACACACAAAAACACACACACATACACACATATATATGCATAGTATGCATGTATTTCACAAATATATTACATATTAAATATATCATATAATATTTTATATGTAAAATATACACAATTTTGGAGATGGTATTTCATGGAATTCTCCGACTTTGCTTTAAGACAATATTCTCCTCATCTCAGCTTCCTAAGAAGCTAGGATTATAGACCGGGGCTAGGTAAAAAGATTTCCTTTAAAATGCTGCAGAGAACCTGTCTTTAACTACCAAGAAACAGCAAGATAACAAGATAATAGAATGACAAAGTGAAATAGAACACTACATTCACTGGAAAACTTTCAAAATTTATTTTAGAAAAAAATTAGAGTCAGTGTTAAGATCGATCCTTGAAAAACATTAATAAAAAATTAAAGACATATATAGATCCCAGTTGGAAGTGTGGAAGTAAGAGGAAGGCCCATCAGTTCAAGGCCTAGTACTGGTCTATAACCATACATTAAATGAAAATTAAATTTGTAAGCTAGAACTTGTTTTTTATCTGTTGTGTTCAGAGGAATGTCAGCATTATGTGTAAACAGACTGCTATACAAGGAATCCTTCTGGGTCATACAGTAGTTATTACATGGCTCTGTGTAGACATTCAGTTTTCTAATGATTTTCTTACATAAATCAATCAATATTAATTAAGTGCCATGAAGAATGCTAAACCTCAATTTTGTGCCCATCTCCATCCTTGTTCTCCCTATTGCCCAGCAGTTTCTGTCACAGTCAGCATAACTGTAGCTGGCACATGGAACAGACATGGACTCGATGGATCCTAACTGTGATATGATCCCAAATATAGCAAATACCAGAATCAATGAAATCCAAGCAGCTGTTCAAGGTGCCTAGTTGTATGAATGTCATCAGCTTCCAATGGTCTCACCTGTCTCTGCCAGAAGCCTGTTAATGGCCTGTTATCATCAAAGCTCACACTGAAGTTTAACTTCTCAATGTAGCAGTGTCACGAGGTGAAACCTTTAATAGAGGATTCTGTCATAAATGTATTAATGCCATCTCATTAACTCTCAAGGGACTAACATGATCACTGTTAGCAGTTGTAAAAAGCACTGTAAGCCCCTTACTCACTCTCATTCTAGAACATGCCATGATTCCGAGATCCTACATGATGTGATGCACCTAGGGGCCTTGTCCCATGCACTACCATGCTATTTAGAGTTTCCAGCAAACACTATTATGAATGATATAGACCTCTTATTCCTTATGAAGTAAGGAATAAGAAGTATTCCTTATGAAGTAAGGAATAAGAAGTATTCCTTATGAAGTAAGCTTCGGGTTTTTGTTAAATCATGACAAATGGGCTGAGATGCTATAGTTTAATGTCTTTTCCATAGAACTGAGTATAAAACTGAAGGCCTTCCACTTACTAGGCCGATATTTTACCACTTGAGCCCTCCAGGGTTCCAACCCATTCTTCTTTTACAGTTTGCTTTCCATATAGGGTCTTGTGCTAACTTCACTCAAGCCAGCCTCAGAATCCAATCCTCCTATACCTCTGCCTCTCAGTAGCTGGGATTATGGGCCTGTAATAGCACACTTTGCCACTTAAGAAGGCACTATTCTTTTGGGGAAAGATGATACAGACCACTGAGTTGCATGTGTGTGTATGTATTCATGGAAATTGGTCATGGTGATTTATTTAGTACTGAAGGTGAATATTCCTGGATGATCTGTATTCTTAATTCCTTTCACACCAAAGAAATTGCTTCTCTGGATGCTAGTGAATCACAGCTGTCATCCTAGCTCCTCAGAATGCTGAGATTTGAGGATCATATTTTGAAGCCAGGTGAACCAGGAAAAGTCCATGACACGCTTATCTTCATTTAAACACCAAAAAATCACAAGTGGAGCTGTGGTTTAAGTAATAGAGTACTAGCCTTGAGGAAGAAAAATAGAAATAACAACTGTGCTCTGATCAAGTTTCAGGACCAGCACCCACACAAAATCTCCAGATAGCACTTGGGCTATTACAATGAGCTTTTGTGCTATTGCAAGACACAATGAGATGTACAAGTCGTTATGTTGAAAAATTAACTTCACAACTTAGGTGAGGGGAGGAGGGGGAGCAGAGGATTCGGTGGGGGGACAGGGGAAGGATGGGAAGGGATGGGAAGAGGAAACAAAGGAGGAGGCTACAATGCTTGATAAGAAATGTACTCAATATCTTGCCCATGTAATTGTAACCCCTCTGTACAGTATTTTCACAGTTGAAAAAAGAGAAAAAAGACACAATTATACATAATGAATCATCTCTACAGGACAGTTGCACTATAAAATTCTAGTATTACTTCATAACATATGTTCTTTCTGGATCATCTTTTTGCCCCATTGTTTCTCTGAGAATGATGTCTTGATTTGGAAATAGAGGTGAAAAATTCAGTGATGAATTTGGCCTCTGGATCCTACCCTCATCCATCATTGACATGTTCTCTCTTTTTATTTTTTGGCAGTCCTGGGGCATAAACTAAGGGTCTGGGGCATAAACTAAGAAGGCTGAGCTTCTTTTTTGCTCAAGGCTAGCACCATCCCACTTGAGCCACAACACCACTTCCAGCTTTTTCTCTTTATGTGGTACTGAGTAATTGAACACTGGGCTTCATGCACGCTAGGCAAGCACTCTACTACCAATCTACATTCCCAAATGTTCTCTTTAAAAAATGTCTTACCTGTTTACCTCTGTCCCATCTATGCAGCCACTGCCAGTGCTCTTGAACCTATTTGTTTAACTCTTAACTGCCTTTCATTCACTGTAACAGGCAAATTATTTTCTATTCCATTGAAAGAATTATCTTTCACTTTCTGAAACTGCACACTTGATCAGCTAAAATCAAACAACAACTCAATATTACCAGTGTTTGAAATTGAAGACATATAGAATAATCAACAGCTAATAATAAATAGCTAATAATCTACCGAAGTCAATGCACAACAACCCAGATGCTTGCCAAGTCTTTTATTTTTCGCTAACCCTACAATATGCTCTGGTAGATAACAAATTTAAAGTCTACAGATATAATTAGTTCCCACAAGAGCTGGTTATGAGTTACTTCCAAGGAGTGAGTGCAAATTAAGGACTTTCTAGAAGTCAGTAACAGAGTGAATGAAACACTAAGGAGGATATATTTGTCAAGAAATCATGGGAGTATTTAGGAGCTGACAACAGTGGCTGTATGATAGGTGACCAGACAGCAGAAACCACAATCTTAGAGCTAGAGGACCTAAATCCTCCCAGGCATCCTTTAAGTTTGGAATGGGTCCACACATTTCATAAGAGACTATAGCCTGGTGGCCCCCTGCTAAAAACTGAGCAACTGCTACAGAAAAACCACACGCAAACTACTAGCCCAAACTTGTAGCCTACAAAAGTTGGTATTCAGTGAGTTAACATTAGATTTCTGGTATCTTGCCACACAACATGACAAAAACATCTCTCAGAATGCTGGTGGCTGACATGTGTAATCCCAGCTACATAGGAATCTGAGATCTGAGGATCAAGATTCAAAGGGATCTCAAGCAGCAATGTCTATGATACTCATATTGACAATAAATAGAAAAAAATACTGGAAATGAGTATGGCACAATACCCTAAGTTGAAGCCCAAGTACCAACATACACACATACACACAAACACACATTGAAAAATGAAAACATTTGTTAAAAACAACCTGGTATTTTCTTTGCTGTGTGTAAAACTTTAACATGTCTTAAACTTTTCCTTGTGCTTGAAGAAATTTATTAAAATTCTATAACTACACAAGTACACAAATGTGTTGACCATACACTTTTTATATACTATATTGCAATTTTTACTGCAAACAGAGGACCTTTCCTACTAATTTAATCTAATTATTGGAGAAACAATCTCATATCTTGATATTTCTCACAATACCTTAGTTGGAATTAAACATAATGTTCTTAATTAATCAAAAGGAAAAACGTACACTATATCTAAAAGGACATTCAAGTGAAATCAATTGATTGCAGCACTTAAAAATATTTTATGCTGGGGCTGGGAAGGTGGCTCAGTGGTAGAGCACTTGCCTTGCATGCCTGAGGCCCTGGGTTCGATTCCTCAGAACCACATTAGTAAAAAGAAGAAAAAAGCCAGAAGTGGCGCTGTGGCTCAAGTGGTAGAGCGCTAGCCTTGAGCTGAAGAGCTGAGGGACAGTGCCCACGCCCAGAAGTTCAGGCTCCACGACCTGACCCCCCAAAAATATTTTATGCCAAATGACTACAAGATTCTGATTAAAACTGAAAATTTTGAAGTGTTCTCAATTTCTGCTTCATTTAGACAAAGTACTTAAAGATGTCTTTGATTTTCCATAAAGATATCGTATCCAAAAATTTTCTATATTGTAGAAATTAGTTAACTATAGGCTACCTATAAATTCACATAGATGTTTCTCAATTCACTAGAGCAAAAGAACTATAAATTCTGACCTACATCTATAAATACCCCATGAAATTATCTAGAACATTCTACTTTTCTCAGAACAATGAAAGCTGCCAACAAAGTCGCTAATAGTGAGAGAAGAAAAAAGAGCATGTTTGTGATGGCTGAAATTTTACAAAAGACTTATTCGCATATGGGCACACACACAAAGCCATACAATGTTCAAGTTTACCTGGTAAGAAAAAGAACTCACCCCACAGAGAGAGAAAGACAATTGGCAGGAGGAAGATAGACTGAAGAATTATCTGAATGCATATCTTCTCACGTTTCCATCCATTTGCTTTGTGGAGTTTTCCTGGTGTCCCATTTCTCACTAAGTCAGACCTCAGGCATCCCAGCGGAATCACTGGCACCCAGGACTCAGGTAACACCATAACTCTGCTCTCCCTGTGCAAAAATCACCAACTAAATGAAAAAGAAAGCAAAGTGGATTTCAGGGTCACATAAAAAAGAACCACACACACACACACACACACACACACACACACACACACACACACACAAACACACACACACACAGAACCACCTGCTTGGGGAGAAAGAAAACGTGTGTGTGTGTGTTTGTGTGTGTGTGTGTATGTGTGTGTGTGTGTGTGTGTGTGTGTGTGTGTGTGTGTGTGTGTGGTTTGTGTGTTGGTAGTGGTACTTAAACCCAGGACTTGGGAACTATCCTTTAGGTACTACCCTTTAGCTTTTTTGCTCAAGGCCAGTGCTCTACCACTTGAACCACACTTCACTTTTAGGGTTTTAGTCATGAAGACAAGAGTATCGTAATGTTTCCTACCCAGGCTGGCTTTGAACCTTGATTCTTATATCTCAGCCTCCTAATAGCCAGAATTACATTAATGAATGGCATCTGTGACAGACCAATGTATTGACTTCAAACCCCAATACCAGCCCAAAAACCAAAAGCAAAACCAAACTTTATAGCATATAAATATACTGATATCATATTAAACAAATAGAATGAAATGTGGAGATCTTGGTAAAGATATCAGAGAATGATTATCATTATTAGTTTTTCTGGCTTAAAAAAACCTAAAATTACTTTCGTAAAAGTAAAATAACTACAGAAACCCCTGGTACCAAGGTATATGTTTCAAATAAAACACCTGTGGAGAACAAACTGAAAATGCAGAGGAAAACTAAGAATTTTAGAATTAAGTGATTGCTACACAGAAAGTATACATGATCATCTGTACCTTCAAACTCTTTCAAATAGGCTACATTACTGACACAAAAACTGTTCTTCTTCTCATTACTTCTCATTTAAAAAACAAGTCTACTTTATTCTCTTTAGGAATGCTTTGAATATTTGATTCACTTTTCCCAAAATGTCACTAAAGAAACTCAGTCTTTCAACAACTCCAAAATTTTTATCTTAGCATTTAAATAATTATGTCATGTATCTTCTTTGGGTTGGGAGTATCAGAACAACTTTTAACTTGTTCTTTTACCTTTGCTGTTTGGAAGGTGTATTTTCACAAAAGAGGACAGGGAAACACTTAGTAGATCACCTGATTTAAATGTAAGTGGCTAAAGCTACCAGGACAACTATGTTTATTGCAGCATTATTTACCATAGCTAAGATATGGAACCAACCCAGTTACTCCTCAGTAGATGAATCTATCAAAACAATGTGATAGACATACATATATATATATATAATGGAATTCTATGCCTCCATCAGAAATACTGATATTGTCCCATTTGTTAGAAAATAGAAAGACTTGGAAAAATTATATTAAGTGAAGTAAGCCAGGAGCTAAGTAACATAGGTCTCATGTTTTTCCTTATTTGCAATAGCTAGTATATATCTTGGACAAGCAGAAGTAGTCAAAAGCTATGTACATATGACCATATAAGATGATGTTAAGCAAAATTAACCCCAAGATAGGACACACGTGGTTTTTTTCTTTCTTGCTATAGTTTTAAAGGTATTTATAATATACTATGTGATTTTTTATTTCTTTGGTATGTTCTTCCCCCATGGTATAACCTCTGTTTTCACTCTGCTGATTCTGGTGCCCTGCATCTTATATATACATTTTTCTAATTTGGGGAGGGGAATGGAAAAAAAACTAAAATGCTTAAATATGGATACCGATTAACCCATTGTAACAATAAGATGTACAAGTCACTAAGTCGAAAACGAACTTTACAACTTTGCGCGTGGGGGAGGGAATGGAAGAATTAGGAAGGTGGGTAGGGAAAGGATGGTAAGGGATAAACAATGGAGGGGATAAAAATGCTCCGTAGGAAATGTAGTCATTACCTTACTCTTGTATCTGTAATCCCTCTGTACAGTATCTTTACAATAAAAATATATTTTACTAAAAGAAAAACAATAAATTTAAGTGCTAACTTACTCAAGCGGCTGAGATCTGAGGACAATGGTTTAAAACCAGCTCAGGCAGGAAAGATAGAGACTCTTATCTCTAACTGAAAACCAAAAAGCTGGAAGATGTGACTCAAGTGGGAAGGTGCTAACCTTGAATAAGCAAAAATCGGGGGTGGGGACAGAGGACACCACACAGGGCCTAACTTCAAACCCAGTGACCACCACACATATACACAAAATTCTAACTAACAGCAATTCATATATACATCATCTGAACTGCCTAATTGGAAATATGCATAAGAATCTAAAAATATTTCATTTTAAGAAATACATTTTAATACGTTTTTACTGTAAAAATACTGTATATAGGTGTTACAGTTACATGAGCAAGAAAATGAGTACATTTCCTATCAAGCGTTGTTGCTTCCTTCTTTGTTTTTCCCCTACCATCCCTTCCCTTCCACCTCTACAACTACACTCCTCCTCCCTCCCCCACCTAAATTGTAAAGTTCGTTTTTCTACATAGTGTCTTGTACATCTCATTGTTACAATGGATCAACCTGAATCACTATTTAAGCATTTTGTTTTTTTCCTCCCCTCCCAGGGCACTGGCATCAAATACAGTGAAAATAGGGGTAATACTGTAGGGAAGGAGCATACAAAGAAACAAAAAAATCACATGGTACATTATAAATATGTTAGAAAAAATCGCAAGGGAATAAAACAACCTTTGTCGCTATCTTGGGGTCTTAACACGTCTTATCTGGTCATAAGAAATACATTAAAAAAAAGGAAATACATCAACACAAATTTTTATATTTGCAAAATCCACTATTATTTGGGAACATGACATAATGTTTGAAAACTAAGCAAATAAAGGTTGATCCAAATATACATATACCTCTTTCAATTGCACACTTGTAATTTTCCCTTGGATTTTAAGAACAAGATAGTGTTGTTTACATCCTAATGAAAACCAGATGACCCAACTAGTCACAAACACGTCAAGATAACAAACAAGAAATGTGTAAGAACTATTTTTTTGGAATCCTTGCTGAATGGTCTAATTTTCGATTTCATTGTAATTTCCCTTTCAGTACAATATGTAATTGGGAATTACAGAATTCCAACCTGTAAGTTTAATGTTCGGGATTTTGTGTTTCTCTCTCTCTCTCTCTCTCTCTCTCTCTCTCTCTCTCTCTCTCTCTCTCTCTCTCTCTCTCTCTCTCTCTCTCTCTCTCTCTCTCTCTCTCTCTAGGATTGTGCCCATAAATACTAAAGCATTATTTCTATAGTTTTGTAGTGTCATATATATATTTTTCTGAATAGAAAAATTAATAAACTATGTTCAATAAGAGATCCAAATGAGTTTTGTTATGTATTTGATCACCAAGGACTTCAATTATGCAAAAATATTTGGTACATTACATATATTTATACCCATGTAACTGCTGCTGTTTACAAGTATTCTGTAGTTTTTCCCAACATTTTCAATCATGGTTAGAAATTGTACATAGTTGCCAAGCACTAGTGGGTCAAGCCTATAATCCTAGCTACTCATGAGGCTGAGAGAAAAGATTGCGGTTCAAAACCAGCCCATGCAGTAAAGTCCATGAGACTCTTATCTGCAATTAACCACCTGAAAACCAGAAGTGGCACTGTGGCTCAAGTTGTAGAGCACCAGCCTTAAGCTGAATCGCTGAGGGACAGTGCCTTCATCCAGAGTTCAAGCCCCAAGACCATAAAAACAAAAACAAACACAAAATTTCTTTAATATGGTCAAAACAGAGATAATAATTCTGGGAATATATTGGCTGGCATAGTTAATTCTTCCTTAAGCAAAAGTACTTTGTGTTTGGATTTAGAAACCCTATTATTAGATCATTTTTCCATAATATCATTTTGGTGCAAGTTAAAGTGTTTGGCCTAAAAAAGGAAGCTTTGTGATTGTTATGAAAATTTTTCATAAAGCATCACTGCAACTGAAGAGTGATATCTTTTTTGGTGAAGTTCTTCACATGACTCAATGATTAAGTCGTCTAAGATGACATACATTCACTCACAACCTTTCAACAAATCAAAGCAGTCAGACTGAGCATGGTGGTTATTACTAGTTTGGAATGTAGTATGCAAGATGGAATAGCAGGAACCTGAGGGGAGGCTTCAGACCACAGCAACTCACTTGGGTTGAACTCATGTCCCTGATGAATTGATGTTGAAGCCCTCACCACTAAGTTTCCAAGGTTATGCTGTAGGAAAATCCCTTCCCTGCAACAGCTGTATAGTGAGGGAAAGCCTGTCTTATCAAGTTCTACCAATATATTTGTTTCTAGACCATGACTATATATAGCTAGATTAATCAAAACCTAAAAATCTGAAACATTCCAGTATGCTGGAATAAACTTTTCTTTCCATCCTACATTCAGATGTAGGGAGAATTTAAAAAGACTTTCTGGGGCTGGGTTATACTTAAGTGAGAGTATTTGCCTAGCTAATTAAACATCCTAGGTTCAATCATCAATAACACAAAAGAAGAGACAATATCAGATAGGTGGCAAAGCCCAAAAAGTGGAAAGTAATTCAAGTAAAACTCCTGAAATACGGACAGATTCTCCTGGTATGTGTCAGGAAAGTTAGAAGAAGAAAGGCCACCCCATTCACCTGCCATAGCTACCAAGTTTGTTAGAACTGGACCAATAAAACCTCAGGCAATCAACACTGAACAAACAAAACCATAAAGGTTGTGGTTTGCTGCAGGGTATTGAGGGAGGCAGGAGGGAGAATTGGGAGAAGGAAGACTGGTAATGCCAGCAGCAACATAGGTAAAATCGTCAGAGGCATTATCTTGTGTAGAACTTGGAGAGATGTACATGGGACACAGGAGCAATTCCATTGACATACAGCTGCTGTATGTTAAAATGAACCTTTGTCAAACTCTACTATAAAGCCATAGTAATCAAAACAGCTTGGTATTGGCATAAGAACAGACCTCAGGACCAATGGAATAGAATTGAAAACCCAGAAATGAACCTACAGACCTATAGCCATCTAATCTTCGATAAGGAAGCTAAAACAATAGAATGGAAGAAAGACAGCCTCTTCAGTAAATGGTGCTGGCAAAATTGGTTAACTACATGTAGAAAACTAAAGCTAGATCCTTATATATCACCCTGCACCAGAATCAACTCCAAATGGATCAAAGACCTTGAACTCAAAGCAGATACTCTGAAAACATTACAGGATGGAATAGGAGAAACCCTAGGTCTCCTTGGCTCAGGCCGAAATTTTCTGAATAGAGACCCAGAAGCACAACAAATCAAAGAAAGGTTGGACAAATGGGATTGCATAAGGTTGCAGAGCTTCTGCAGGGCAAATGACATTGCTAGCAAGATCAATAGAAAGCCCACCGATTGGGAGAAGATCTTTACTAGCCATACAACGGACAAGGGTCTCATATCTAAAATATACTTGGAACTCAAAAAATTAAACCACCCAACAACAAATCCTCAAAGAAACAACTGCCCAATAAATAAGTGGGCGAAAGACTTAAAGAGAAGCTTCTCTGAAGAAGAAAGAAGGATGGCCAATAGACACATGAAGAAATGTTCAACATCCCTAGCCATAAAAGAAATGCAAATCAAAACAACATTGAGATATCACCTCACTCCAGTGAGAACAGCAAAAATCAAGAACTCTAACAACAACAGATGCTGGAGGGGATGTGGACAGAAAGGAACCTTACTTCATTGTTGGTGGGAATGTAAACTTGTTCAACCACTTTGGAAAGCAGTATGGAGGTTCCTCAAAAGACTTCACATAGATATCCCCTATGATCCAGCAATCCCACTATTGGGCATTTTCCCAAATGTTTACAAACAAGACCACACTAAAGCTACCAGCACACCTATGTTTATTGCAGCATTATTTACCATAGCTAAGATATGGAACCAACCCAGATGCCCCTCAGTAGATGAATGGATCAAGAAAATGTGGTATATATACACAATGGAATTCTATGCCTCCATCAGAAAGAATGACATTTCCCCATTTGTTAGGAAATGGAAAGGTTTGGAAAAAATTATATTAAGTGAAGTAACCATGCCCAAAGAAACATAGGTCTCATGGTTTCCCTTATTTGCAATATCTAGTATAGGTATGAGTCAAGCGGAAAAGGTCAGATAATGTGATGTTAGGAAAATTAACCCTTAAATATGTATTTTAATGTTTTCATTTCTTTCATGCATGTGTTTCTAACGCATTTATAAGATTATTTCTTTGTTGCTTTGTATGTCCCTCCCCCACAGTGTAACCCCCGCTTTCACTTTATTTGATGTCAGTATAACATGTGGAGGAGATGGGGAAAAACAAGTCGTTTAAGGATTCAGGTGGACCTGTTGCAACAATGAGAAGTACAAAATGTCATGTCAAAACCAACTTTACAATGTTGGTGTGGGGGGTGGAGGGGGGTATAATTGGGTGGGGGGAGGGGGGAGGCTGGGAAGGGAGGTGAAGGGTAAACAAAGGAGGAGGCTGCAATGCTTGGTAAGAAATGTATGCATTATCCTGCCCATGTAATTGTAGCCCCTCTGTACAGTATGTTCTCAAATAAAATAAAATTAATTTAAAAAAAATGAACCTTTGCAAGCTAACATCTCAATTGATAGACATATACCTTCAGTCAGAATATATGTATGGATATATCCAAAAATAGGAAGAAAGTAATACCACAGAGCATAAACAGTTCAACTTGAGCAATGTATTGGTCCCAGCTGATGCACCAGAATGCTGCTTCCTTACCTCCCTTCCGTGTATTCTCTGGACATGGTTATAATGTGTATGGCTTGGAAGTGAACTAAAGATAACTGGTGCTGGGTAGAAGAACTTTATTTTTTATTATGGAAGCTTGCCATTTTTTTTTTTTCTTTTTTAAAAAATTTGTTTTATTGTAAATGTGATATCAGAGGTAATGAATACATTTCTTTTTTTTTTTTTAAATTGTATTTTATTTTATTTGAGAACATACTGTACAGAGGGGCTACAATTACATGGGCAGAATAATGCATACATTTCTTACCAAGCATTGCAGCCTCCTCCTTTGTTTACCCTTCACTTCCCTTCCCTGCCTCCCCCCTCCCCCCACCCAATTTTACCCCCCTCCCCCCACCCAATTATACCCCCCTCCCCCCCCCCACACCGAAATTGTAAAGCTGGTTTTGACATGACATTTTGTACTTCTCATTGTTGCAACAGGTCCACCTGAATCCTTAAACGATTTGTTTGTCCCCATCTCCTCCACATGATATACTGATATCAAATATAGTGAAAGCGGGGGTTACACTGTGGGGGAGGGACATACAAAGCAATAAAGGAATAATCTTATAAATGCATTAGAAATACATGCATGAAAGAAACGAAAACATTAAAATACATATTTAAGGGTTCATTTTCCTAACATCACATTATCTGGCCTTTTCCGCTTGACTCATACCTATACTAGATATTGCAAATAAGGGAAACCATGGGACCTATGCTTCTTTGGGCCTGGCTTACTTCACTTAATATAATTTTTTCCAAACCTTTCCATTTCCTAACAAATGGGGAAATGTCATTCTTTCTGATGGAGGCATAGAATTCCATTGTGTATATATACCACATTTTCTTGATCCATTCATCTACTGAGGGGCATCTGGGTTGGTTCCATATCTTAGCTATGGTAAATAATGCTGCAATAAACATAGTTGTGCTGGTAGCTTTAGTGTGGTCTTGTTTGTAAACATTTGGGTAAATGCCCAAAAGTGGGATTGCTGGATCATAGGGGAGATCTATGTGAAGTCTTTTGAGGAACCTCCATACTGCTTTCCAAAGTGGTTGAACAAGTTTACATTCCCACCAACAATGGAGTAAGGTTCCTTTCTGTCCACATCCCCTCCAGCATCTGTTGTTATTAGAGTTCTTGATTTTTGCTGTTCTAACTGGAGTGAGGTGATATCTCAATGTTGTTTTGATTTGCATTTCTTTTATGGCTAGGGATGTTGAACATTTCTTCATGTGTCTATTGGCCATCCTTCTTTCTTCTTCAGAGAAGCTTCTCTTTAAGTCTTTCGCCCACTTATTTATTGGGCAGTTGTTTCTTTGAGGATTTGTTGTTGGGTGGTTTAATTTTTTGAGTTCCAAGTATATTTTTGATATGAGACCTTTGTCCGTTGTATGGCTAGTAAAGATCTTCTCCCAATCGGTGGGCTTTCTATTGATCTTGCCAGCTATGTCATTTGCCCTGCAGAAGCTCTGCAATCTTATGCAATCCCATTTGTCCAACCTTTCTTTGATTTGTTGTGGGAAGCTTGCCATTTTTATAACATGGTAATTGGATTTAACACAATCAAAGTACCATAGTAACTGATCTCCCCTTCCTGGATGAATGAGCAAATATTAATGATTAAATATTAATAACAGCATCCTTGTACATATCGAAATGACACTGCCTGGCTGCTTTGGCATCTCCCTCTATGGAGCTCTCACCATTCAAACGTAACAGATTTGGTAAAATATTGTTAGGTTGAGATTTACTTGCCTTCATTCAGTCATCCAGTGATTGTGGGATATGTTTTTTGTTTTGTTGTTTTGATTAATTTCCCTTCCTGCTCCCGTGCCTCCATTTTCAAATGATTTATAGCTGAAGATCAATAAGAGGATGAGTACTTAGAACTGTCCCACTGATGGAAGGAAATATTCATGTGAATGTACACACAAAAGCACAAAACCCTTAATCCTCCTTTTGGTTCCTTCAGAGAGAAGGCTGTTGGGAACATACTTGCCTTGAAAGGGGCCATCTGGCCATGGTACCTGGACTGACAGGGACCAAGATGATGGAGGACTAGGAGGTGAAGAACAATAAGCCTTTGGGCAGGGAATTTTTGTAGCACCTAGAAGCTGTGTTCAAGCCCCAGCACTAGAAGAAGAAAGAGGTAAAGAAAAGGAAGAGGAAAAAACAAGGACCTAGTGTTTGAGTGCATTTACATATTACCTATGCCTCATGGGTAAAGGTGATATGAGTCTGTAACGCCAGATGTGGCCCATTCTAACTTCCTGTCTTCACAATAAACCTCTTCTCAGGTGCCAGAGAATTATGCCCCTTCCAGGTGAATAGTTAGAGTTCCTTTCTTCTAGTCTAAATTGTGGGGCATGCGAACTCTAACCTGCTAGGCTTAACCCCGACAGAGCACAGATGAGCATAGTACGTGGAGAGAGACATACTTGACAGCCCTGTTTCCAGTTAAGTGTGCCCAACCCCTCTCCTTGATCCCCTCTGCTAGGCTCCTTGTCCCATACTTCCCCCTCATCAGCCCACCTCCCGCCCCCACCTGTTGGCCCATGGTCACCCCGTGTTTCCTAAGCCCACCACCATGCTATGTGCCCTACTACCACTTTTGGATTGGACTGCTTCTTGAGGCCAGATACCCCCTCATAGCTGCATCCATTCTCCTGACCCAATCATCTCACAGCCAAACTTTTACTTCCACCCCACCTTTCTGGCCCCACCCCTTCCGGCCCCACCCCTTCTGGCCCCACTGCTTTCTCTTCACTGCCTGGCCCAGTCCTTCCCGTGGAAACACTTGCGTGGGATGGGAAATGTGTACTTGCCCAGCACTCACTACACAATGCTAGTTGCCAGAATATTATGAACATGAGCTATAGCTGCCACAGAGAAGGAAGGCCCAGGTCAGAGTCAGTCCCTCCTACCTGCCTGGCTAAGGCCTGGACAGCCCCAGGGCTCTCTGTTTTACCTGAGTTCACTGGCAGTTGCAGGGATGGAGATGCAGACATTGCCTCAATCTCCTCAACCAGTGCTGCATCTTCCTGAGGGATCTTCAGCTTCACTATCTGGATCTCCATCCTTCTACTGAGTGTGGGCCCAGCCACAGATAATATCCCATGAGGACTGTGATTTGATGTTACAGAGCCCCCTCTCCTAACCCACTCTCTTTTTCATTTTCTTCTCTGCTCCCCTGTGGGAGCCTCCCATCTAAGCTCAGTTTCAACTGAAGTTTGCCCATACACTCTTCCTGGGCCCCAATATCCCCTGCCAGGTTCCCCCTTCCACCACCACCAGGCCCACCCACATCCTATGCTCTTCATCACACTGCCCACCCATACCCCATTCTCTGGCCCTCCATTGTCCCACAAACTTTCGTTGGGTTAGAGATGTGTGGACCCAGTTGCCAAAGACAACCCTAGAAAACCCAGTTCCATGGTAATAGCGCCTCACTCCCACCAATCTCCTCTTCCCCACACCTGTTGTTCTGAACCTCACCCTAATCCCGGCCCTGCCCCTCTCAGTGTAAGAAGTTTCATGGGTGAGGGAATGTAGCTCCTCCATTGATGGAAGATAGGAGCTTAGAGTTCACCCCATCCCCTCATGGTCATGGTCTCAGTAGTCACGGTTTCTATGAAGCAACTGATGGAGGGATTGGAGCTGAGGAAGCTGCCACCTTTCCCACCTCTGCATCTGTTCAGGGATGTGGTCCTCCAGGGCCTCTTAGGCTTCACCAGCCAGCCAACTTCCAATTAAAAGGTCAGTGTGGAGTCAACTGCTGGAGCCATCACCAAAGACCCAGATTCAATGTAAGTGAGTGTTCTCCTCTCACCCCCCTCCATTGCCCTTTACTCCATTCTCTCCTGTGCCCCCCAGCAGGAGCCATCCCTGGGACAGGGTTCTTAAATGTTAAGTGGGCTGAACCCTTCTTCTTCTCTTCCTTTCTATTGCTAGGTTCTCCACCCATGTCCCTCTTCCTCACTACCCCCTACCACCCCCTTCCTCACCCCATGCTTCCCCTTCCCCCAACCAATTGTTTCCCCTGCCCACCCCAAACCATGCTTCCTCACCCTAGGGGCTCCCCTATCCTTTACTTTCCCCACACCATCCACCATCCCTTGCTTCCCCTGCCACCCATTCCCACCTGACCCCCATCCCTGCCCCTCCTGAGTGAAGGGATGTGTGTGGCATGCACATAGGTAGGCGATGCAATTGGACTGAACCAAGGTAAAACAGTCATTGGAGAAGGAAATCAGGGAATCAGAGTCTTCCCTGTCCACCATTCCACCTTGTAGCATGCTTAGTTGCTCAGTTCCACCGCATCTGCTGGTACTGGAGTTAATGTTGCTGCCTTTTCAACAACACCATGGGGTACCACCACTTTACTGATCAGTGTGGGCCCATCTGCAGGAGCCATCACTGGACAGCCCTGGATCAAGGTAAATGGGGCCTAATTCATCCCAGCTTTTCCCTTCTCCCTGCCCACCCTTATCCCCACTCACTTCAGACCCTGGTGTCCCGCCCACTCTTCCCCTCCCTGTCCACCTCCTGGCTCAACCCCTCCTGTGAGAACATGATTGGGTGAGGGGATATGTGTGTGTGTCAACTCACAACACACAGAAGTGGTACCAGACTGGTCTGAACCCAGTTGTGAAGGCCACAGACTCTGGATAAATTCATATTAATATTACTGAAATTTATATCACAATATAAGCAACATAGGTATTTTAAGGAATTGATCATTAAAGCCTTAGATACCTAATGGATGAAGAATGGAGTGTGCTCCACCTCCACTCCCAGCAATGGCTTGTAGAGCTCCAGGGTTCCTTGTTTTCTCCATTTCCACTGGCATTTATGGGACTGGAGATGCAGTCCTTGCCTCCTCCTCTCAACAGATTTTATGCCTGCCACAGCCACTTGGTAGGCCTCAGGGATCTTCAGCTATACTATATGAACTTCCTGCTCAGTGTGCACCCACCTGTGACAGCCATCCTCAGAGGACCCCACGAGGTAAGTGCGACCCCTGTCCTTGATTCTTTGTTTTTCCATTTTTACCTCTGACCCTTGTGGCAGCCATTCCAGGACAGCCCTGTTTTGAGATGATTTGGTCCCACCCCCTCTCCCAAACTCCCATACCATCTGCCAGGCCTCCCTTCCACCAGTTTGAGCTGGACATATGCTATAGCAGGTGCCAGAGAAAGAAGGCTGAGGATGGGATCTTCCCCACCTCCTCTCTTGGCTATGGCCTGTTTAGCTGAAGGTTATGGGGGTTATGTGTATTCACAATATGTTATTGGCTGCTTCATGCCAATTCACAATACCCTGAATACAGTATCCTCAAACTTGACATTCAAGTCAAACTCCATGAATTTATCCTACTATTCCAAATTACTAAAATTTACTGCACCTAGAAACCAAAAAAATAAAATCCACCTTGTTATTTTAGTAGCAATAGACATCATGAAAATAGATTTCCAGCTTTTGCTGGGTAGTTGGAGATAAGAATTTCAATCACTTTCCTACTCAGGCTAGCTTTGAGTTGTGATCCTCATATGTCAACTTTCTGATTAGCTAGTAATACACACATAAACCAATAACCAATGGCTCATTTGGAAACTATAATTTTCTCTTTCTCCCATCAATGATTTATTTATTTATTTATTTTATTATTGTGAAAATATCATACAGTGGGGTTACAATTACATGGGCAAGATAGTGAGTACGTTTCTTATCAAGCATTTCTGCCTCCTCCTGTGTTTCTCCATACCATCCCTTCCCCTCTCCACCGCCACACTCCCAAACCTCCACACCCCCCTACCACCAGTCCTCGACCTCTCATCCCCCACCGCACCAAAGTCATAAAGTTCAT
Source organism: Dipodomys merriami (assembly GCF_024711535.1). NCBI lineage: Eukaryota > Metazoa > Chordata > Mammalia > Rodentia > Heteromyidae > Dipodomys > Dipodomys merriami. The sequence goes on from NW_027202727.1 coordinate 3,363,237, forward strand.
TTTTCAAAATAACGTGTTGTACATCTCATTGTTGTAATAGGTTCACCTGTAACCCTATTCAAACAATTTGTTTTTTCCCTTCACAAATTATATCAACATCAAATACAGAGATATCAGGGCTTCTAACATGGGGGAGGTACATACAAAGCAACAAATAAATCATCTTATAAAAATGTTAGAAAAACTAGCAAGAAATAAAAATCATTTGCGTCCTTATCTTGGGGTTCATTTCATCTAACATCAACTTATCTGACCATTTCTGCTTGTCTCAGACATATACTAGTTATTGCAATTAAGGGAAACCATGGGACCTGTGTTTCTTTGGGCCTGGCTTACTTCACTTAATATAATTTATTCCAAGTCTTTCCATGTACTAACAAATGGGGCACTGCATTCTTTCTGATGGAGGCATAGAATTCCATTGTATAACGGGAAACAAAGGAGGAGGCAATAATGCTTGATAAGAAATGTACTCATTACCTTGCCCATGTACTTGTAACCCCTCTGTACGGTATTTTCACAATAAAAAAAAATAAAAAGAATAAAAAAAGACTTACAGAGAAACTTGTCTGAATAGGAAAGTAGGATGGCCAATAGACACATTTAGAAATGCTCAACATCCCTAGCCATAAAAGAAATGAAAATCAAAACAACATTGACAATCCACCTAACCCCAATCACAATGGCTATAATCAAGAACTCAAAAACAATAGATGCTGGAGGGGATTTGGACCAAAGAAACCCTACTGCATTGTTGGTGGGAGTGTAAACTTGTTCAACCACTTTGGAAAGCAGTATGGAGGTTCCTCCAAAGACTTCACATAGAGCTACCCTATGACCCAGCAATCCCACTTTTGGGCATTTACCCAAATGATCACATCCAAGACCATACTAAAGCTACCAGCACAGCTATGTTTATTGCACCATTATTTACCATATCTAAGATATGGAACCAACCTAGATGCCCTTCAGTAGATGAATGGATAAATCACACTTTTGCATGTAATTTATCATCTTAAGGAGAGACTGCTTCTACATCTTTCATCCTATATGACAAACCCTTATTTTTTGTTTCTCTGTTTGCTGAATAAACGTATTCCTGGAAATAGGATACTCACAGCAAATCTGGGTTTAAATTCCACTTTTTACATTTCAAATATAATAAAAACTTTGTTTTTACTAGTCATTTTCTAAAACTGAGTGATGTTCGTGCACACTGATATTTTGGTGCCTTTAAGTAAATTGAGACTTGATGTGGTAGTTTTTGTGTCTAATTGACTTATCCATTAGATTATTCATTTATAAACATGTGCATTGCAGTTTTTATTCATTTATTTATTTATTTTGTTGGTCTTGGGGCTTGAACTATGGGCTTGGGTGCTATTCCTCACCTCTTCAGCTCAATGAGAACTCACTGCTGCTTGAGCCACAGCACGATTTCCGGCTTTCTAGTGGTTTATTGGAGATAAGCGTCTCACAGACTCTCCTACCCAGGATGGCTTTGATCTCAGCCTATTGAGTACCTAAGATTACAGGCGTGATCAACTTACACTCGGCTTTTTAAAATTTATTTGTATAAAATAGTCCCCAAGGATTTACTTCAAATTGATAATGGGAGAGTTTTTCTTCCTGTTCCAAACTTTATATTTATTTCAGGAAAAGCACTAGAAATACATGTTGTTTACTTGAGCAACATAAAAGATGGAAACATATTTCTAAAGAGAATGGATTTATTGATTAAAACATAGAAAAGAGTAAAATTATCAAGTTTCTAGCTTGGTACTACATAAATTTCATAAGAATGTAGCTCATGATGAGAATCAGAGATAAATTCATATTAATATTACAGAGATTTACATCACAATATGAGCAATATAGGTATATTAAGGAATTGGTCATTCAAAGCCCTAGATACCTAATGGATGAAGAATGGAATTCAAACAAGTAGAGGTAAGCAATTTAACATGCAGCTATTATGACTGTATAATACAAATATGAAAGAAATGGAGCTTTTTCCTTTCTGAAGAAGAAAGTTTAGCAAGTAAGTTCAATGTAAGGCATCAGTTGAAATGAATCTAAAGTCTTTACTCCAAGATATCCAGAGTACTCTACTCATCTTCTGAAAAGTAAATAAGTAATTATATTAATTACCTTTGCTTAATATTAATTTACTTGTAGCAAATAGGTTAAAATGTCTGTTCTCTTTCTTTCAATGTAGTAACATACATTTCATATTCTATCTCTCTTCATACAAGCCTGACATCACTATTTCAAAGTAACATAAACAGAAAAACAAAAATCACCTGGCACAATAATCACAAATCCTAAATTATGTGAAAAAACCTATAATATAAAAATTAAGGGGCTGGGAAGGTGGCTCAGTGGTAGAGTGCTTATCTTGCATTCCTGAGGCCCTGGGTTTGAATACTCAGCACCACATAAGCAAAAAGAAAAAAGCCAGAAGTGGCAATGTGGCTCAAGTTATAGAGCACTAGCCTTGAGCTGAAGAGCTGATGGACAGTGCCCAGGCCTAGAGTTCAGGCCCCACGACTGGAACCCCCCCCCAAATGAAACCTGGTGGTTCTGCGAAGATGGACGAGAAGCTGGAGGCTAAACAAGCTCTCACATAGAAAGCAGTTTTAGTGTTCCCGTGAACAGTCCTAGGCCAAAGAATTACACTAAGTGTGCCACCATAGTACAGAGAGTTTGGCTAGAGAGGGAAAATGCAGGCAAGGAGACAGATCTGAGCACTTGCCAGCAGTCATGGGTGAAGCAGCAGTGGTGGCAACCATACTCATCATACCTACAATACAGAAAGTCCCGGACAAAGGTGCCAGATAGAGCGAGCAAGTGCATTCTACACAATATCAGCAAGAACTGACAAGGAGCAGATATCTTCATCCTGCAGATAGCAGACCACAGATTACCCAGGAACCAAGATTCCGGGTGTGAGTAGAACCCTGACATCCTTACTCCTTCTCAGGGAGCAGAAGAGGGAAGGCCACTCCTCCAGCGCCACAACTTAAGATCTCCATCTTTTTGTGTGTGTGAGAATACCATACAGAGGAGTTACAATTACATGGGCAAGATAATGAGTACATTTCTTATCAAGCATTGTTGTCTCCTTTTGTTTCCCCTTACCATCCCTTCCCATACTCTTCCCCCCCCCCAATGTTCCCCTTAACACCTAGCGTAGTTGCTAAGTTCGTTTTTTGACATAACAACTTGTACATCTCATTGTTGCAATGGGTCCACCTGCATGCATAGCTAAACAATTTGTTTTTACCCTTCCCCTCCACAAATTATACCAACATCAAATACAGTGAAAGCATAGGTTATAGTATGGGGGAGGGACATACAAAACAACAAAGAAATCATCTTCTAAATATGTTAGAAACATTTGCATGAAAGAAAAAAAAACATTTGAATAGTTATCTTGGGGTTCATTTCTGTAACATCAACTTATCTGAACTTTTCTGCTTGACTCAGACATATACTTGATATTGCAAATAAGGGAAACCATGGGACCTATGTTTCTGTGGGCCTGGCTTACTTCACTTAATATAATTTTTTCCAAATCTTTCCATTTCCTAACAAATGGGGTAATATCATTCTTTCTGATCGAGGCATAGAATTCCATTATGGATATATAACACATTTTCTAGATCCATTCATCTACTGAGGTGCATCTAGGTTGGTTTCATACCTTAGCTGTGGTAAATAATGCTGCAATAAACACAGTCATGCTGGTAGCTTTACTGTGGTCTTGTTTGTGATCATTTGGGTAAATGCCCAAAAGTGGGATTGCTGGATCATAGGGGAGCTCTATGTGGAGTCTTCTGAGGAACCTCAATACTACTTTCCAAAGTGGTTGACCAAGTTTACACTCCCACCCACAATGGAGTATGGTTCCCTTCTGTCCACATCCCCTTCAGCAGCTGTTCTTATTAGAGTTCTTGCTTATAGCCATTCTAACTGGGGTGAGGTGGTATCTCAATGTTGTTTTGATTTGCATTTCTTTTTTGGCTAGAGAGGTTGAATATTTCTTCATGTGTCTACTGGCCATCCTTCTTTCCTCTTCAGAGAAGTTTCTCTTTAAGTCTTTTCTGTATGCCAAAAATGAGAGAAGTGTTGCTGAAATCAGGAAAACAATTACATTCAGAATAGCAACAAAAAAAATAAAATACCAAGGAATTAACTTAACCAAAGAAGTGAAGGACCTCTATGATGAAAACTTTAAAAACCTGAAAAAGGAATGCAAAACAGAACTTAGGAAGTGGCAAAAACTCCCATGCTTGTTCCTTGATTGGAAAAATCAACATTGTGAAAATGGCAATACTTCCCAAGGCTATCTACAAATTCAGTGCAATACCTGTCAATATTCCAACCGCATTCTTCAAGGAAATAGAAGAAGCAATCCAAAAATTCATATGTTACAATAAAAGACCCTGAATAGCAAAAACAATCCTTAACAGAAAGAACAGTGCTGGAGGAATATCAATACCAAATATCAAACTCGAACAATGGAATAGAATTGAAAACCTAAAAATGAACCTAAAGACCTATAGCTATCTAATCTTCAATAAGGGAGCTAAAAAAAAATAGAATAGAAGAAAGACAGCTTCATCAGTAAATTGTGCTTGCAAAATTGGTTAACTACTTTTAGAAAACTAAAGCTAGATCCTTATATATCACCCTGCTCCAGAATCAACTCCAAATGGATCAATGTCAAAGCAGATACTCTGAAAACATTACAGAATGGAATTGGAGAAACCCTAGGTCTCCTTGGCACAGGCTGAAATTTTCTTAATAGAGACCCAGAAACACAACAAATCAAAGAAAGGTTGGACAAATGGGATTGTTTCATATGTAAAACATACCTGGAACTTAAAAAACCAAATCCCCCAAAAACAAATCTTCAAAGAAACAAGATCTCCATCTTGATGGAAATCTAGCTAGCTGTCCGGCTGAGCAGCTAGCTTCAACTCAGGCCTTGGAAGAAAATAAAAGAGTCATTTAGCAAGTCACAGGAACCTGACCTGACCTGCCATAATCAGCTCCACCTAGGGGAAAGTAACCAAGCCCAGGCAGTAGAAGCTCCTCCCCCTCAGGAGTCGCTTTCTTCACTGTGTAAACAGAGCCAGAGGCTGCCCCTCCCTACAGCATATTAGACAATTAAAGGAAATTCAGTAAACATAAACCCTGACAATGGATCCAGGCTGGGCTCTGTGAGTGTCTCAGAAGCTAGCCCCCCAAGGAAAACCTATAGCTTGCTGAAAGGCCTCAACTCTACCCAGAACCAAGCCTAATCACAGCATCTCCCAACTAGAGGAGAGAGCCATCTTCTTGTTTTGTGATACTCAAAGCAGATTTCCCTCACACTGAACTAGCCTGGGAGGAGGATTACAAAATCCTGGGTAAAGCAGAGCATTTTTCTGCCTGCTCAGACAAACTGACTTAAGAAACCAATCAAAGCACGTGAAAACCAAACACCATAGCAGACCAGAGACTCAACCAAGAGAGTTGATACAGACAAAAGTGAGAAACAGGATCTTCCCCTCCACCTCCCCCGATAAAAAAACAAATCAAAGAACTATTTTTTACCTATTTTTTATTTTTAATTTTTTAAAAATTGTTTTCTATTAATCTTTTATTTTTCCTCTTAAAATTTTTATTTAGGTGTATATGTATGTGTGCTGTTTTTGTCTCTACTGACCTTTCAGTCCTTTTTTTTCTTTCTCATTTTCTTCATTTTTCTTCTCTTTTGTCCTTTTGTGCACGACTTAATTGCTGTTCTGCTCATCCTCAGATATATCCGTCGTCAATTATTACACCTTATCTACCATACTGTACACACTTAATACAGAAATTTATTACTCAATTCAAATACTCTCAGGCTTAAATTCCTTAGTAGCAGTATTATATCTTTATGCCTATATATTTTTTTAAGAATGAGATGTACAAGTCATTATGTGGAAAAAGGAACTTTAGAATTTTGGTGGGTGGAAGGTTTGGGTGGGGGGGTGGGAGGAGGATGGGAAGGGATGGGAATGGGAAACAAAGAAGGAGGCTACAATGCTTGATAAGAAATGTACTCATTATCTTGCCCATGTAATTGTAACCCCTCTGTACAGTATTTTCACAATAAAAAAAGGAATTTTTATTTTTTAGTTTTTCAAGTGTCCTTTTAATCCCACTCCTCCTCTCATCCTATCCTCATTCTCTCAATTTCACCTTTAAAATTAGATAATCTTCAAGTTTCAATTTTTAAATTAATTTTTTGTTTTTCCATTTTTTCTCGTCTCTTTTTTTTCTCTCTCCTATCATTCTGTCCAGCATATTTCCCTCTTTGAGATTTGGACTTGGTTAATTTCACTCTCTTTGGCATTTCCCGATCCATTTAATCCTAATTTTCACCATATTTCTCCCTAAACATAATAATTTCTGGTTTGCCAAATTCTTCCTTGCTGCTCTTAGCCCATTAATCCATAGTTGTTTGATGTTGAATAGATTTTATCTGATAAACTAGATTGTATCTGCAGACTTTTCACTGTGCAACTATAGGACTCTGGTTGATGCTTGCCTTAAAATAGTTTTCTAGCACAAAATTGGTGTTACTTTCATACCAAATGGGCAGAAAAATCCGGAAAAATGGCAAATCCGGGTATCTCCACTCCCACTCATGGTAATCAGGTGACAGAACAAATAATGAATAATCTAGAGGAGAGTTCCCAAAAAGCTGTACAAACAATACTGGTAAAGATGGTGAATGTAAAGATCGAAAACCTTCAAAGACTGAGTGTGAGCCTGATAGGGAGAGAGAGGATGCAAACCAAAGATCAAAACAGCAATCTCTTAAATGTGAGGAAGCTACTCAATGAGTGATTCAGGAATTGCATGAGCAGGTTGAGAACACTCAAAGAGAAATAAATGAATTGTGTAAGCAGGCTGAGAACAGTCAAAGTGATAGATAAGGATTGCGTGAGCAGGCTGAGAACAGTCAAAAAGAACTATAGGAATTGCTTGAACATGAGGAAGCTAATCAAAGAGTAAAACAGGAATTGCGAGAGCGGATGAGAATAGACAAAGATTGATAGAGGAATTCATGTAATACATAAGCAGAAAACTGAAAAAATTCAGGGAGACCACAAAAAGAATGGTTAATGGAGCCACACAGAAGGAATAAAAGTCCAAGGAAACCATAAACAATCAACTAAGTGATTTGAGAATAAACACGGAACACCAAAGTAAAGAAGTAAAAAAATTATACAAGATCTAAAAAAAGCTCCAACAAAGAATTGGAAGCCATCAAAACTAAAGCCATTTCCTCTTAACTCTGGAACAAAACAAGGATGTCCACTCTCTCCACATCTCTTCAATGAAGTATTAGAATGTCTAGCTACAACAATAAGACAAGATGCAAACATAAAGGGTATCCAAATAGAGAAAGAAGAAGTAAAACTCTCCCTCTTTGCAGATGACATGATCTTGTATTTAAAAAATCCCATAGACTCCACTCCCAAATTACTAAAGCTGATTCAAAATTTGGCAAAGTAGCAGAGTGTAAAATTGACCTCCAAAAATCAATGGCTTTTCTGTACGCCAACAATGAGAAAATTGGGGCTGAAATTAGGAAAGCACCTCCATTTGTAATAGCCCCACAAAAAATAAAATACCTAGTAATTAACTTAACTAAAGAAGTGAAGGACCTCTATGATGAAAACTTTAAAAGCTTGAAAAAGGATATCAAACCTGAACTAAGAAAATGGCAAAAACTCCTATGCTCCTGGATTAGAAAGATCAACATCGTGAAAATGGAAATACTTCCCAAGGCTATCTACAAATTCAATGCGATACCTATCAAAATTCCAAACTCATTCTTCAAGGAAATAGAAGAGACAATCCAAAAATACATATGGAACAATAAAAGACCACGAATAGCAAAAACGCTCCTCAACGGAAAGAACACTGCTGGAGGAATATCAATACCAAATTTCAAACTCTACAATAAAGCCATAGAAACCAAAATAGCTTGGTACTGGCACAAGAACAGACCTCGGGACCAATGGAATAGAATTGAAAACCCAGAAATGAACCTACAGATATATAGCCATCTAATCTTCGATAAGGGAGCTCAAAAAATATAATGGAAGAAAGACAGCCTGTTCAGTAAATGGTTCTGGCAAAATTGGTTAATTACTTGTAGAAAACTAAAGCTAGATCCTTATATATCACCCTGCACCAAAATCAACTCCAAAATGGATCAAAGACCTCAGAGTCAAAGCAGACACTCTGAGAACATTACAGGATGGAATAGTAGAAACCCTAGGTCTTGTTGGCACAGGCTGAAATTTTCTTAATAAAGACCCAGAAACACGACAAATCAAAGAAAGGTTGGACAAATGGGATTGCTTCAAGTTGCAGAGTTTCTGCATGGCAAATGACATAGCTAGAAGATCAATAGAAAGCTCACGTAGAAAATCTTCACTAGCCATAAAACGGACTAGGGTCTCTTGGAACTCATAATATTAAATTCCCCAACAGGAAATCCTCAGAGAAACAACTCCCCAATAAATAAGTGGTCTAAAGACTTAAAGAGTTCTTGTTTATAGCTATTCTAACTGGGGTGAGGTGGTATCTCAGTGTTGTTTTGTTTTCCATTTCTTTTACAGCTAGGGAGGGTGAGCATTTCTTCATGTGTCTATTGGTCATCGTATTTTGTTCTTCAGAGAAGTTTCTCTTCAAGTCTTTAGCCCACTTATTTACTGGGCAGTTGTTTCTTTGATGATTTGTTATTGGGGGATTTAATTTTTTTAGTTGCAAATATATTTTATATATGAGACCCTTGTCCGTTGTATGGCTAGTGAAGATCTTCTCCCTATCTGTGGGCTTTCTATTGATCTTGCTAGCTATGTCCTTTGCTATGCAGAAGCTCTGCAACTTCATGCAATCCCATTTGTCCAACCTTTCTTTGATTTGTTGTTTCCGGGACTCAATTAAGACAATTTCGGATGTGGTTCCGGGAAGATGGCGGAGCAGAAGCTGGAATCTGAACAAGCATTCGCATAGAAAGCAGTTTTAGAGTTCCAGTGAACAGTCCTAAGCCAGAGAATCACACCAAGTGTGCCATCACAAGACAGAGAGTTAGTCAAGAGAGGGGAAGCCAAGGAGACACATCTGAGGGCCTGCAGGGTCGCGGCGGTGACCACCGCCGCGGGGTCATACCTGAGACCCAGAGAGTCAGGGACGAAGGAGCCAGACGCAGCGGAAGAGCGGATTCTACTCAACACCAACAAGAACCGACAAGGAGCGGACATCTTCATCCTGCAGTTTGCAGACCAAAGACGACCCAGGATCCAAGACTCGGCGTGAGTACAAGCCCGACATCCTCACTCCTTCTCAGGGAGCAGAGGAGGGAAGGCCACCCCTCCCCCCCAGCACCGGTGATCTCCATCTTGGATACCGACAAAGCTCGGAGGAGCTGCTAGCTCCATCTCAGGCCTTGGAACAAAACGAGTCATTTCGCAGGTCACAAGAACTTAACGGTGAAGTGACCTGCCAGACTCAGCTCCATCCAGGGAAAAGTCACCCAGCTCAGGCGCCAGCCATTGGAGTGCCTTGCCTCACTGGGTAACCAGAGCCAGAGGCTGCCCCTCCCTCTAGCAGCCACCACACTCAATTGAAAAACAGAAACCCTGAGAATGGCTCCAGGCTGGGCGCTGTGAGCTTTATCACAAAATAGCCCCAGGGAAATGCTATTGTTTGTTGAAAGGCCTCACCTCTACCCAGAACCTAGCCTCATCACCGCATCCCCCTCTTTTGTGATTCTCAAAGCAGATCACCCTCCGAGAAAACTAACCTGGGAGGGGGATCTCAAAATCTTGGGTAAAGCAGAGCATTTTTCTGCCTCTTCCAACCAACCGACTTAAGAAACCAATCAAGCCACAGGACCTCAAGCTGACCAGAGATTCCAACAAGAGACTGGTTACAGACAAAAGGGAGATACAGGATTCTTCCCACCCCTCCCCCCCCCAAAAAAAATCAAAAGACTTTTTTTTCTTTTTTTTTCTTCTGCTTCTTTTGTTTTTTTTGTTTGTTTTTTGTTTTTTTGTTACCTTATATATATATATATATATATATATATATATATATATATATATATATATATATACATAAATTTTTTTCTCTTCTAAAACTTTTATTAATCTTTAATTTTTGCCTCTTCTGAAAAAATAATTGTTTTGCAGTAACGTTTTTTTTCTCTCCTCTTATAATTTTTATTTTAGGAATATGTGAATGAGCGTTTTCCTTTCTTTTCTTGTCTTCTTTCTTTCTTAATTATCTTTTTGTTTTTTGTCTAGCTCTACTGAACTTCTGATCTTTTCTTCTCCCCTTCCCATCCTTAAAGTTTTTCACATCTCCTCTATGTCCCTCCCTTTCTCTAAACATATTCACATTCCTCTCTAAATAGACGGTCTTTTAATCTCTATAATAACATTAACTTTTACGTTTCTATTTTTTTATGGTCTCTTTTCATTCCCCTTTCCGTCTCTTCTTTTTCTCTCTCTCTCTACTTGCATCCTACCCAACCCATTTCCTGCATTGTGATTAGAACATAGTTAACTCTCCCTGTGCCTCCCCACACCAATCTATTCCTATTTTTTACCCACATATCTCCCGAATCCTAATAATTTCTGGTTTTCCAAATTTTTTACTGCGGTTCGAAGTCCTTTAACATATAGTTGTTTGATGTCGAATAGATGTATCTGTTGAACTAGATTGTATCTGTATACTATTGACTGTACAAATGCAAACTTTGGTTGATGGTTGCCTTCAGATAGTGTTCTAGCACAAAACTGGTGCTATCTTCATCTCAAATGGGCAGAGTAAGCCGGAAAAACACAAGAAAAACGGCAAATTCGGGCATCTCAATTCCCAATCTTGATAATCAGGGATTAGAACAGATAAAGAATAATCCAGAGGAGAGTTCCCAAATAGCTCTACAATCACTACTAGCAAACATGATAAATGAGAAGTTTGACAATGTACAAAGGACTCTGTATGAGCGTAATAGGGAGAGAGAGGAGGCATCCCAGAAGTTTATATAGGAATATCATAAGCGTGAGGAAACTACTCAAAAACTGATAGAGGATTTGCGTGAACAACTTGAGAATACTCAAAGAGAAAGGGAGGAATGGCGTGAGCAGGCTGAGAACACTCAAAGAGAACTGCAGGAATCCCACGAACGGGAAGAAAGAGAACTGCAGGAATCCCACAGACGGGAGAAAGCTATTCAAAGAGTAATTCAGGAATTGAGAGACCAGGTAGAGAATACACAAAGATGAAGTCAGGGAGACCACAAAAGGAATGCTGAATGGAACCCAACAGAAGGAATGGGAGTCCAAAGAAACCATAACCAATCAACTAAGTGATTTGAGAACAAACACTGAACACCAAATTAAGGAAGTAAAGAAATTCATACAAGACCTAAAACAAAGCTTCAACAAAGAACTTGAAGCCATCAAAGCTGACCAATTAGAAGGAAAACAGATAAAAAACAAAGTAGAGAGTATTGACAGCAGGTTAGACCATGCAGAAGATCGAATCTCAGGGATTGAAGACAGCCTAGATATTATAGAGAAAGAACATACAACCATCCAAGACAAGTCCAAGAAATATGAGAGGTCTATCCAACACCTGGAAGACACCATCAGAAGGCCCAATCGAAGGACAATGTGTGTAGAGGAGCATCTAGAAACAGAAGTTAATGGTCTAGGAAATTTGTTTAACAGGATCCTAGCAGAGAACTTCCCAAACATACAAAAAGATAGGCCTATTCAGATACAAGAAGCTTTTAGAACCCCAAATAGACCAGACCAGAATAGGATATCCCACCGTCACTTTATAATCCACATAGGATCAACCCAGACCAAGGAAAAGATCCTTAAAACTGTCAGGGAGAAAACGGTAATCACCTATAAAGGGAAACCAATTAGAATCACCTCAGATTTCTCAGCAGAGACAATCAAAGCAAGAAGAGCCTGGAATGACGTATGCCATGCCCTAAAAACAAACAACTATCAACCAAGAATACTGTACCCAGCTAAACTCTCCTTCATAACTGAAGGCCAAATAAAAACCTTCCATAGCAAAGAAAAATTGAAACAATACATCTCCACCAAACCAGCCCTACAAAAGATTCTTAAAGATGTCCTACACATAGAAAACCAACAAGAACGCAACAAAGGCCAAGACACTGCACCCAAACTGAGAATCCAAGAACCTTAGGAAGAACCCAGTTTTCGCAGCCCCCAAGAAGGTAGATAACATGGCAGGAACTCCCAAGTACCTCTCAGTCCTATCTCTTAACGTTAACAGACTGAACTCTCCAATTAAGCGACATAGACTCTCTAGTTGGATTAAAAAACAAGACCCTTCTATCTGCTACCTTCAGGAGTCACATCTTGCCCGTGAAAACAAACACATTTTCAATGTTAAAGGCTGGAACAAAATCTACCAAGCAAACGGCCCCCATAAACAGGCGGGGGTTGCAATCCTAATATCAGATAAAATAGACTTCAAATTAAAATTCGTGAGAAGAGATACAGAAGGTCACTACATACTAATTAAAGGATCTCTCCTTCAGGAGGATATTACAATTCTAAATATCTATTCGCCAAACAAAGGAGCACCCAAATTTATCAAAGAAACACTACTTTCCCTCAAATCCCATATAGATCCAAAGGCATTAATTGTTGGGAATTTTAACACACCACTCTCCCCACTAGATAGATCAACTGGGCAAAAACTCAACAGAGAAATCGCAGATCTAAACAGCTGCATAGATCAACTAGACTTAACAGACATTTACCGAACATTTCACCCAGCAGCCTCAGAATACACGTTCTTCTCAGTTGCACATGGAACGTTTTCTAAAATAGACCACATTCTAGGCCACAAAGCAAACTTGTCTAAATTCAGAAACATTGAAGTTATACATTGCATTCTCTCTGACCACAAGGGAATAAAATTAGAACTCAACACCAAAAGCCACCAAGAAAGTCCGGTATCACATGGAGGCTGAACAACACACTGCTGAATCATGTGTGGGTCATGGAAGAGATTAGAAAGGAAATTCAAATATTCATGCTATTCAACAAAAATGAACACACAAATTACCAGCTCCTCTGGGACACAGCAAAGGCAGTACTCAGAGGCAAGTTTATAGCTCTGAGCTCCTACATCCACAAATTGGAGAGATCGGAAACTAACAATTTAATGACACATCTAAACCTCCTTGAAAAAGAGCAGCAAGATAAACCCCAATCCAGTAGACGGAAAGAAATAATCAAAATTAAATCAGAATTAAATGAATTAGAATCCACAAAAACTGTAGGAAGAATCAACAAAACAAAGAGTTGGTTCTTTGAAAAACTTAACAAAATTGACAGACCTTAGCAAACCTTATCAGAAAAAGGAGAGAAGACACCCAAATTAATAAACTCAGAGATGAGAACGGAAACATCACCACGGAAGCAACCAAGATTCAGAACATTATAAGGGAATACTTCTCAAAACTTTATGCTAATAAGTTCGACAACTTGACAGAAATGGAACTTTTCCTAGAAAATATTGACATGCCAAAACTAAACCAAGATGAGTTAAACCAGCTTAACAGGCCCATATCAAGCATTGAAATAGAAACAGTAATAAGAGACCTCCCAGCTAAGAAAAGTCCAGGACCACATGGTTTTACAGCGGAATTTTACAAGGCCTTCAAAGCAGAGCTCACACCAATACTCCTCCAACTCTTCAATGAAATTGAAAGAGAAAGCTCACTACCGAACACATTCTATGAAGCCATCATAACCCTCATCCCAAAACCAGGCAGGGACTCATCAAAGAAAGAGAACTATAGACCCATTTCTTTGATGAACATTGATGCAAAACTTCTCAACAAAATTTTGGCCAATCGACTTCAACAATTCATCCAAAATATCATACACCATGATCAAACGGGATTCATTTCAGGGATGCAAAGCTGGTTCAATATACGCAAATCAATTAATATTATTCATCACATCAACAGGAGCAAGGATAAGAACCACATGGTTATCTCAATAGATGCAGAAAAAGCATTCGACAAAATCCAACACCCCTTCATGATGAAGGTTTTGGAAAAATTAGGAATCCATGGAACATTCCTCAATACAATAAAGGCTGTATATGACAAACCTAGAGCCAGCATTATACTCAATGGTGAAAAACTAAAGCCATTTCCTCTTAACTCAGGAACAAGACAAGGATGCCCACTCTCTCCACTTCTCTTCAATCTAGTATTAGAATGCCTAGCTACAGCAATAAGGCAAGATGCAGACATAAAGGGGATCCAAATAGGGAAAGAAGAAATAAAACTCTCCCTCTTTGCAGATGACATGATCTTGTATTTAAAGAATCCCATAGACTCCACTCCCAAATTACTCAAGCTGATTCAAAACTTTGGCAAAGTAGCAGGTTATAAAATTAACCCCCAAAAATCAATGGCTTTTCTGTATGCCAACAATGAGAAAAGTGTGGCTGAAATTAGGAAAGCAACTGCATTTGTAATAGCCCCACAAAAAATAAAATACCTTGGAATTAACTTAACTACAGAAGTGAAGGACCTCTACGATGAAAACTTTAAAATCTTGAAAAAGGAAATCAACACAGAACTTAAAAAATGGCAAAACCTCCCATGCTCCTGGATTGGCAAGATTAACATCGTGAAAATGGCAATACTTCCCAAGGCTATCTACAAATTCAATGCGATACCTATCAAAATTCCACCCTCATTCTTCAAGGAAATAGAAGAGGCAATCCAAAAATTCATATGGAACAATAAAAGACCCCTAATAGCAAAAACGCTCCTCAACGGAAAGAACACTGCTGGAGGAATATCAATACCAAATTTCAAACTCTATTATAAAGCCATAGTAATCAAAACAGCTTGGTATTGGCAGAAGAACAGACCTCAGGACCAATGGAATAGAATTGAAAACCCAGAAATGAACCTACAGACCTATAGCCATCTAATCTTCAATAAGGAAGCTAAAACAATAGAATGGAAGAAAGACAGCCTCTTCAGTAAATGGTGCTGGCAAAATTGGTTAACTACATGTAGAAAACTAAAGCTAGATCCTTATATATCTCCCTGCACTAGAATCAACTCCAAATGGATCAAAGACCTTGAACTCAAAGCAGACACTCTGAAAACATTACAGGATGGAATAGGAGAAACCCTAGGTCTCCTTGGCTCAAGCCAAAATTTTCTGAATAGAGACCCGGAAGCACAACAAATCAAAGAAAGGTTGGACAAATGGGATTGCATAAGGTTGCAGAGCTTCTGCAGGGCAAATGACATAGCTAGCAAGATCAATAGAAAGCCCACCGATTGGGAGAAGATCTTTACTAGCCGTACAACGGACAAGGGTCTCATATCTAAAATATACTTGGAACTCAAAAAATTAAACCACCCAACAACAAATCCTCAAAGAAACAACTGCCCAATAAATAAGTGGGCGAAAGACTTAAAGAGAAGCTTCTCTGAAGAAGAAAGAAGGATGGCCAATAGACACATGAAGAAAAGTTCAACATCCCTAGCCATAAAAGAAATGCAAATCAAAACAACATTGAGATATCACCTCACTCCAGTTAGAACAGCAAAAATCAAGAACTCTAACAACAACAGATGCTGGAGGGGATGGGGACAGAAAGGAACCTTACTTCATTGTTGGTGGGAATATAAACTTGTTCAACCACGTTGGAACGCAGTATGGAGGTTCCTCAAAAGACTTCACATAGATATCCCCTATGATCCAGCAATCCCACTTTTGGGCATTTACCCAAATGTTTACAAACAAGACCACACTAAAGCTACCAGCACACCTATGTTTATTGCAGCATTATTTACCATAGCTAAGATATGGAACCAACCCAGATGCCCCTCAGTAGATGAATGGATCAAGAAAATGTGGTATATATACACAATGGAATTCTATGCCTCCATCAGAAAGAATGACATTTCCCCATTTGTTAGGAAATGGAAAGCTTTGGAAAAAATTATATTAAGTGAAGTAAGCCAGGCACAAAGAAACATAGGTCCCATGGTTTCCCTTATTTGCAATATCTAGTATAGGTATGAGTCAAGCGGAAAAGGTCAGATAATGTGATGTTAGGAAAATGAACCCTTAAATACGTATTTTAATGTTTTCGTTTCTTTCATGCATGTGTTTCTAACGCATTTATAAGATTATTTCTTTGTTGCTTTGTATGTCCCTCCCCCACAGTGTAACCCCTGCTTTCACTATATTTGATGTCAGTATAACATGTGGAGGAGATGGGGACAAACAAGTCGTGTAAGGATTCAGGTGGACCTGTTGCAACAATGAGAAGTACAAAATGTCATGTCAAAACCAGGTTTACAATGTCGATGTGTGGGGGGGGAAGGGGGGTATGATTGGGTGGGGGGGAGGGGGGAGGCTGGGAAGGGAGGTGAAAGGTAAACAAAGGAGGAGGCTGCAATGCTTGGTAAGAAATGTATGCATTATCCTGCCCATGTAATTGTAACCCCTCTGTACAGTATGTTCACAAATAAAATAAAATAAAATTTAAAAAAAAAAAGAAAATTTCGGCCTGAGCCTAGGAGACCTATGGTTTCTCCTTTTCCATCCTGTAATGTTTTCAGAGTGTCTGCTTTGACTCCGAGGTCTTTGATCCATTTGGAGTTGATTCTAGTACAGGGTGATATATAAGGATCTAGCTTTAGTTTTCTACAAGTAGTTTACCAATTTTGCCAACACCATTTACTGAACAGGCTGTCTTTTTTCCATTCTATTATTTTAGCTCCCTTATCGAAGACTACTTGGTTATAGGTCTGTAGGTTCATTTCTTTCTTTCTTTAATTTTATTTTATTTGTGAATATACTGTACAGAGGGGTTATAATTACATGGCCAAGATAATGCATACATTTCTTACCAAGCATTGCAGCCTCCTCCTTTGTTTACCCTTCACCTCCCTTCCCAGCCTCATCCCTCCCTCCTATCCTTCCCTCCCCCCTGCTCCCCCCCACCGTCATTGTAAAGCTCCTTTTTGACATGACAATTTGTACTTCTCATTGTTGCAACAGGTCCACCTGAATCCTTAAATGACTGTTTTTCCCCATCTCCTCCATAAGTTATACTGACATCAAATATATTGAAAGCAGGGGTTATACTTTGGTGGAGGGACATACAAAGCAACAAAGAAATAAACTTATAAATGCGTTAGAAACACATGCATGAAAGAAAAAAATACATTAAAATACCTAAGGATTCATTTTCCTAACATCACATTATCTGACTTTTTCCGCTTGACTCATACATATACTAGATATTGCAAATAAGGGAAACCATGGGACCTGTGTTTCTTTGTGCCTGGCTTACTTCACTTAATGTAATTTTTTCCAAGTTTTTCCATTTCCTAACAAATGGGGCAATGTCATTCTTTCTGATGGAGGCATAGAATTCCATTGTGTATATATACCACATTTTCTTGATCCATTCATCTACTGAGGGGCATCTGGGTTGGTTCCAGATCTTAGCTATGGTAAATAATGCTGCAATAAACATAGTTGTGCTGGTAGCTTTAGTGTGGTCTTGTTTGTAAACATTTGGGTAAATGCCCAAAAGTGGGATTGCTGGGTCTTGTAATTTTCTAAATAAAAAATAATATGAGATTTGGAAGCCAGTGGCTGCTGCCTCTAATCCGCGCTACTCAGGAGGCTGATTTCTGAGGATTGCAGTTGGAAGCTAGACTGGACAAAGAAGTATGTGAGACTCTTGAGATTCTTATTTCCAATTAACCATTAAAAAACCAGAGGTGGAGTTGCAGTTCAAGAGGTAGAACTCTAGCTTTGAGTAAAAAGCTCAAGGACAGAACACAATCGCTGAGTTCTAGGCTCAGGATGGAACAAAAAAAGGTAATATTATCTGCAAAAAAGATAATTACACTCCTTCCTATCAACACAGATATTGATATTTCTATTGTCAAATTGATTTTCCTTGCAAATCTAGTTCCTGCAACTTACAAGTGGTGACAGTAGATATGGTACCCTTGTTGCTGATTTTAGGAGAAAAGTATATGTGGTTTCACCATTAAGTAGGACACACACACACACACACACACACACACACACACACACACACACACACACAAGCTTAAATGTGAAAAAAAACAAGAATGATAAATGATTGGTGAGTTGAGCGATAACAAGGAATGTAAATTTGGAGGCAAGTGAAATTGATATCTGTGATGGTTAATCTTGAGGATGAGCTTCAATGGGATTGATTAGATTTGGTTTAGATGCGCCCAGCTAATAATTAAAGCATAACTCTGGGTGTGTTTGGTGGGTTTCCATAACAGATTAACCGAAGCAGATATCCCTCCTGCACATGGGTGGCACCATCCGGTATGCTGGCTTTCCATACGGAGTTAATGAGGAGAAAAGAGAATCTTCCCATCGAAGCACTCCCTTTCCCTCTCTTACCCCTCCCCATGCTCCATGTCCTCCATGTTCTTCTCTGCCATTAATGCCTGAAATCTATGACACTGAGCAAAATAACTTCCTAGGATATTTCTGTCAAATATTTTGTCATAGCAAGAAAAAATACATGGCTAACACACAACCGAATCTTCCACTTGTACTCCTTGTTTTATTGATTGACTGATTGATTTAGCCATACCTGGAACTGGAACTCATTGGTTGAGCACTGTCCCTGAGCCAAATTGTGCTCAATCAAGGGTAGTGTTCTACCCCTTGAGCAACAATACCATTTCCAGCTTTTTTTGAGTACTTTATTAGACTTGAGAGTCTCAGAGACTTCTCTGCCCAGGCTGGGTTGAACCACCATCCACAGATCTTAGCCTTCTAAGTAGCTAGGATTACAGGCTTGAGCTGCTGGTGCCTGGCCACATTCTACCATTTCTTTTTCCTTCTTCTTGATTCTTCCTCCTGTCCCCTCCCAAACTTCCTCCTCCACACCATGGTAAATAAGTATAGGCTTTACTATTGAGCTGGACACCCAGCCATAGGCTGCCATCTTTACTCAATGAAATAAACAGCTGACATCAATGGGTTGCTGAGTATATGCTAGGCACCAACCCACCTTTTTCTTTGTGAACTTGGTAATAAACCTATGAGATAGGTAATCATTATCTTAGTCTTACAGACCAGGCTACTGGAACAAAACCAATGATTTGCCAGGGCCAAAAACACAAACCTTTAATCCCGGCCCAACAAACCTCTCAATCCAACTTCAGTAGTGAAGATGAGACTCAAACCCAGACACTCTCTTCATTAGACAGAGCCTGTACTTAATCACACCTGTGGGTGTTTTTGATTCCTTGCTACAGGAATGTGAGGGTAGGGGATAACAAAGGCAACACACTAATGGAGTATTATTTGAGGGTGAGATTTGCTATTGGAAAGACCAGGATAAAAGACCCAGCTCCAGCATTTACTAACGTGTGACATCATAGACAAGTCATTTTAATTTGTTTGCCTCTGTTTCTATATCTGGAAAATGGAGATAATCAGAATGCCTTCCTTCATAAAGGAGCAGGTTCCCAGCAAGGTGTAATTGGCTCACACCTGAAATCCTAACTACTAAAGAGATTGAGATCAGAGGATCAAGGTTCATGGCCAGTCTGAGCAGTAAAGTCTATGATATTTTATTTCCAATTAATCACCAGAAAACCAAAAGTAGTGTAGTAATGAAAACTGGTAGAATGCTAGCCTTAAATAGAAGAACTCAGGTACAGAGCCTGGGACCCAAGTGCAAGCCTGACAACCAAAACCAACAACAACAAAAGAGCAAGTTCCAATCATTTCTTTAAGATAGTATAATAAGCTTTAAATCTGATGATTGAAGTTCAAATCCAGCCCAGGCAGCTAAATCTGAGAGTTTTATCTCCAATTAACTTAAAAAGAGCCAGAAGTACAGATGTGGCTCAAATGATAGAGGGCCAATTACAGGTAGCCACCCACTGCCTTTGCTCCAACCTGTCATAAGCCCAGCACAAGTGGCTCAACAGCAGATATTTGTTGGTGGGAAACTGAAGGAGTGAACACTATAAGGGCCCTCGCCTCCTGCTATCTTTTCTTGTCCAGGCCCTCCCTGGCTGTATTGTTATCTATTCTCTCATCCTGGGAAAATAACCATAACATAAAATGTGTCATCTCAACCAGTTACAATTGTACACTTCAGTGGCTTTAAGTACATTCAAATTTTCATGCACCCTCTCTGATACCAACTTCTAGAACTTTCTCAGAATCCAACCTGAAATTAAGCACTTATTAAACAGCACCTTCCATCCATCCCTTTCCACAGTCTCAGGAAACCCACCATTCTACTTCCTGTCTCACAATTTGACGGTGGCAGATCTCCTGTGACTAGAGTCATGATATTCTAGTGATAGTGGTAGTAATGGTGTGTATGTGCATGTGCTTATATGTGTGCATGTGTGTGTGTGTTTGTGTGTTCATGCTCATGCACACACAGTTTTATTGCTTGTACTAGGTCCTGGGCACCATCCGTGGGTTTTTTTTGCTTAAGGCTAGCACTCTGCCACTGGTACCATAATTCCACATCAGTTTTTTGAGATAGTTAATTGGAGATGAGTCTCATAAAGCTTCAGTCCTCAGCTCTAAGCTTCCTGAATAGCTAGAATTACAGCCATGAGCGAACAACTCACGGCTAGAGATGGTGAATTTTAACACATTAATTCTGCAAGCATGTAGTGCCTCAAGTTTTAGTCAAACATCAATGTAAATGTTGCTGTGAAAAGACTTTTGGAAGCAGGGGTTATACTGTGGGGAAGGGACATACAAAGCAACAAAGTAATCATTTTATAAAGCTGTTAGAAATAATCGCAAGGAAGAAAAAACATTTGAATCTTTATCTTGGGGTTCATTTCGCCTAACATCAATTTATCTGACCGTTTCTGCTTATGTCAGACATATACTATTTGTTGCATATAAGGGAACCCTTGGGACCTATGTTTCTTTGGGTCTGGCTTACTTCACTTAATATAATTTTTCCCAAGTCTTTCCATTTCCTAACAAATAAAAAATAAATTGTTTAAATAGGGATACAGGTGGACCCATTGCAACAATGAGATATAAAAGTCGTTATGGAGAAAAACAAACTTTACATCTTTGGAGGGAGGGGGGATTAAGGGTGGGTGGGTGGGAGATGGGAAGGGATGGTAAGGGGAAACAAAGGAAGAGGCAACAATGTTTGATAAGAAATGTATTCATTACCTAGCCCAAGTAATTGTAACCCCTCTGTACAGTATTTTCGCAATAAAAAAGGAAAGAAATTAAAAAAATTTTTGGATGTGATTACCATTTTAATCACATGGGTAAATTTCAATAGATAAATTTAAATAATTTTAAACTTGGAGTAAAGAAGATTTATTATGGCCTGGGAATGTGGCTTAGTGTTAGAGTGCTAGCCTAGCATGCATGAATCTCTGGGTTTGATTCCTCAATACCACATGAACAAAACCTAGAAGTTACTCTGTGGCTCAAGTGGTAGAGCACTGTCCTTGAGCAAAAGCAGCTCACTGACAGTGCGCAGGACCTGAGGTCAAGCCCCAGAACTGGCAAAAAACAAAAACATAACAAAACAAAGCAAAAAAAGATGATTAACCTTCCTAAATAGAATGGGCTTTGTCCAATGATTTGATGAATTTCAAAATTTGAGTATCCTCACTTAACTGCAGTATAGAAATTCTGAGTCTCCATCTACAGGCTGAATGATGCAAAAATTTTCTCTTGCTTGAGATATCAGGCCTGATATCCCCCAATCAACACATACACATATGTGTATACATACATGTATGTGTACATATGTGTGGACACATTTTATATATGTGTATATAGATATACACACATATACATATACACACAAGTTTATAGTGGGGAGGCTTGAACTCAGGGTTTAGACACTTTCCCTTAGCTTATTCTGCTTGAGACTAGTACTTACCTCTTGAGCCACACACACCTTCAGGTCCAGGTTTTTGTTGGTGTGTGGGAGATAGTCTTGGGTGAAGGTTATGAGCCTTTTTTTTTGTTTTTATTTTTTGGTGCCAGTACCAGAGCTTGAACTCAAGATCTGAGCACTGTCCCTTAGATATTTCACTCAAAACTAACACTCTATAACTTGGGCTACAGCTCCATTGCAGGCATTTTAGTGGTTAATCGGAGATCATGGCTGTAAACCATGATCCTCAGACCTCAGCCTCCTGAGTAACTAAGATTACAAGCATGAGATACCAGCACCTGCCTCAGACAGTATTCTTATGTTTACTATTTGCATTTTGAGCTGTGTGGCTCTAGTCAGTGGCTTAATCTCTCTGAATACCATTTTCTGATATGTGAATGAAGTTTAAGAAAGAACATCAATAATAATAAATACTCCATGGGGTGGGTATGGACATTTGATGGGGTAAAAATAAAATAAATGAAACCTTCATGTCTCAATACAGGAGTTGTTTTTAATCAATATTTATTATTTGTCATTATTATTTGGCCTGAACTTGATTTGAGAAGCCTTATAAGGTGCAGGGCAGAGAAGAGAAGTCCCACTGCAGGCTCTTCCCTGCCCCATCTCACTGGCTTTCTTTGAGGTCACTAGAGGCCCCCAGCCTTGATAAATGTCCTAGCCCTATATGTTATGACTTGCTGGCAGATTTAAATTTGACTTTAATCACTCGTGCTCTGGCTGTGATTTTGAGGAAAATGGCTAAATACTGTTGGTGCCAATGGGGAGATAGCAGTCCATTCTATACTCTGGTCATTGAAGACTCCCCAAAACAATAGAGGGAGGGAGGGAGAGAGAAAGAGAGGGCTGGCAGAATCTGTGCTGGACCAGGACTGTCAAATGGGATAGAGAGACCCACCCTATAGCCATTGAGGGGGCTCCCTTTCTTTTCCTGGAGTGCTGGTGATGTAGGTATTTTTTAGATGATAGGATAGAAGGATCAGAGTAGGCATGTCACTGAAAGGATCTGATTTCAAGGAATGGATACCCATGTCTTACTCTTCTTGCCATGAGAGGTCCTTGATGTCCTCGGGTTCCTAGTCTTTACAAATGAAGCAAAGGCTAGATCTTCAGTCCCAAGGCCCAGGGAGGATTCAATAGGCCTGAACTCAAGCACAGCATGGACTCTGTAGGGGGAATCTGACTGTTAGCACCAGCCAAGGATGTGTGGTTAAAAAAACTATGCCTCCTGGTTGTCTGTAGGTTCCCGGATACCCAGAAGTTTCTATTTCACTCAACTCTTGAACTAGATCATTCCTTCCTTCCCTTTCTCCTTCTATCCCCTCCCTCTCTTTTTTGTCTTCTTTGGACTTGATCACAGGGCCTGTGTCTGAGCTTTTTCACTCAAAGCTAACTCTCTACCACTTTGCGACACAGTTCCACTACTGGTTTGCTTTTACATATCTGAGCCACTAATGCCATAATTCTTCTCTCCCTCTTTCCTTTTCCTCCTGCCCCTACTCCCTTTCTTTCTTTCTCTTTCTTTCATTTTGTGTTTGTCCTATGGTCTGAAAAGAGGGCTTGGGCACTGTTTCTGAGCTCTTCATTCAACACTAAAATTCTACCACTTGGGCCACAGCCCCACTTCCAGATTCTTACAGTCTTTCCTGCCCAGGCTGGCTTTGAATAGCAATCCTCAGATCTCAGCCTCTTCACCAGCTAGAATTAAAGGTGTGAGTCACCATCACCTGGCTTACTTTTTCTTTTCAAAAACTTTCATCACAGGCAGAGTAGTTAGTGCTGTAATGAAGCACCAGCCAGACTCTGTAATAAGGACATACAAGTCTCAACTGGCCTAGGGTCAAACATTATTAAAACCAATTCACACTGAGGAAACCAGGTAAGACAGATTTACCCAGAAGGGTGAAGAATCTATGCCTGATGCCAATAGTTACATCTAGACTCCTAGTTACTGAGGAGGCTGAGATCTGAGAACCATGCATGATTCAAAGTCAGCCTGGGCAGAAAAGTCTGTGAGAGTCATCTCCAATGAAGAACTAAAGACCAAGAAGTGGAGCTTTGGCTCAAGTGGTACAGTGTGCCAAACTTGAGAATAAAAGCTAAGGGACAGAACCCAGACTCGAAGTTCAAAACCTAAGATTGGTGCACACACACACACACACACACACACACACACACACACACACACACACACACACACACACACACCACAGAATGCCTGTAACCTGTTTGTCTCTTGGTCCACAGGTTTATTCCCAAAAAAGTACTGGGACAGGGGCATGGATTTGAGGTCTGAGTCCACTGACACACCAGGAATTTTCCTCCTCTATAATATGGAAATAAGCATACCTGACTTATATGGTTGTTGGGAGCATTAGATGAGCTAACAAAAAGGGGCGTATGTGTGTTTGAGTGTGTGTGTATGTGTGTGTATTTGTTTGTGTGTGTGTGTGTGTGTGTGTGTGTGTGTGTGTGTGTGTGTGTGTGCCTGCCATTCCTAGGGCTGTCCCTGAGCTTTTTTGCTCAAGGCTAGTACTCTACCACTTGGGACACTGGTCCACTTCAAGTTTTTTTGATGTTTAATTGGAGATAAAAGTGTCATGGACTTTTCTACCCAGTGCTGGCATTGAACCACAACCATATATTGCTAGCCTCCTGAGTAGTTAGGATTACACATGTGAACCACTGGCTTCAACTATAATGAGGTTTTAATGAAGGGGAGCTGGTGATATTCTTCAGTTCCTATTTGATGGTGACCTCCCCTGAGATCCCTAACATGGAATCAAAAGATGGGGCTCTGCCTTCAAGGAACCAGGATGAGTCAAAAACAGCCAAGCAATGTTGCATTGACATACAGCCCGGTCTTATTTCTACTCACAACATGAGATTAAGGTGAGTCATTAGGAGCTTCTTTTCTTCCTGTGAGGGACACTGCTCAGACACACTTACAAGAGCACTGACAAAGAAAATGAACGTAGACTTCAAACTGATTGCAGCTTCTACATATATTGTAATCATGTGATTGTACCTAGCCTTGAAATGAACAGAAATGTATAAGTCTATCATGTTGCATGTGCCGATGTTGTAGGTTGGCAGACATGTATGTCAGCAACTGCTCACAAGTGTTTTAGACCCATGGATGATGACTTGCATTATCATTAAAAAAGTTTTAAACTGGTAGTGCAGAGTAGGACTTGAATTCAGGGGCTGGGCCCTGTCCCTTTGCTATTTTTACTCAAGGCTAGTGCTTTACCACTTGAGCCACAGCTCCATTTACCTGCTCAGGCTGGCTTTGAACCCCAATCCCCACCTCTTAGCCTCCTGAGTAGCTAGTATTACAAGTGTCAGCCAACAGTGCCCAGCTGACACATAAATGTCTTTTGTTTAGTGACCTAGGAAGATGGCTCAGTGATAGAGTATTTGCTTCTCATGCATGAAGCCCTGGGTTTGATTCCTCAACACCACATGAACAGACAAAGATAGAAATGGTGCTGTGGCACAAGTGGTGGAGCATTCGCCTTGAGCTTAAAGAGCTGAAGGACAGTGCCAGAGTTCAATCCCCATCACTAACAAAAAATATTTTGTTTACATATGGTGGAGTTCCTTTCAATGTATATACTATTTTAGATAAATATGAAGAAGCACTTAAGCACCTTACATTGTATAAAGATAAGAGGTATGTATTTCTGGGAAGAAAGTCATTAACTTACATTATGTAATGGTGTGTGTGAGGCACCAAACGGTCTCTACATCTTTGTCATTCTCCTGAAATTTGCCTTGGGTGCAGTGCAATGTTCAATGCTCAGACCATCTCAATAGACACATTTGGCATTTGTCAAAAATGACAAATCCCAGAGTGGTACTGGTGGCTCACAGTTATAATCCAATCATGAGGTTTGCAATGAGAGGATTGCGTTTAAAAGCCAGCCTGGGCAGGCAAATCTGAGTCTCTTACGATTAATTAACAATGAAAAACTTGAAAAACAAAAAATGGAAGGAGCCAAATTACCAGTGGCTCACGCCTGTAATCCTAACTACTCAAGTGGGAGATCTAAGGACCACAGTTCAAAGCCAGACCAGGCAAGAAAGTCCATGAGACTCTTTTGTTATTGTTGTTGTTGGGTCTGGTCCTGGGGCCTGAACTCTGGGTCTGAGCACTGTTCCTTACCTCTTCAGCTCAAGGCTATCTCTCTACCACTTGAGCCACATTGCCACTTCTGGCTTTTTTCTTTTTGCTTATGTGGTACTGAGGAATAGAATCCAGGGCCTCTTGCATGCAAGGCAAGCCCTCTACCACTGAGCCACTTTCCAAGCCCTCCATGAGACTCTTATCTCCAATAAATCACTAGAAAACCAGAAATGGCATTGTGGCTCAAGCAGTAAAGTGCTGTCTTTGAACTGAAGACCTCAGGGACAGCGCCCAAGCTCATAGTTCAAGTCCCATGACCGACCAAAAACAAACAAACAAATAAAGGATCCCTTGTAGGAAAGTCTGTAAGACTCTTATCTCCAATGAATCACCAAAATGCCAGAAGTAGAGATGTGGATCAGGTGGTAGAGCACTGGTCATGAGTGATAAAAACTA
Source organism: Dipodomys merriami (assembly GCF_024711535.1). Lineage (NCBI taxonomy): Eukaryota > Metazoa > Chordata > Mammalia > Rodentia > Heteromyidae > Dipodomys > Dipodomys merriami. The sequence goes on from NW_027202727.1 coordinate 3,389,905, forward strand.
AGAGACAGAACCCAGGCCCTGAGTTTAAGACTGAAGATCTGAAAACACACACACACACACACACACACACACACACACACACACATACACACACACAGGAAGAAAAATTGCTATTTTAGTCCAAATGCATGTACAGATGTGCAGGTACATAAGTTTCAAAGAGGCAGAATCAAATATGATCACAGTTTGGAATACCAAAAAATACCATGTCCCATCAGTTCCTGGCAGAGAAGGAAGGCATGTGGCATTCCACCCTCAGGGAACTGCTCTTGGGGACATTCTGGGAAATCCCTCCACAGGAACACGTCTGGACTACTGGAGAGTCAAAGGTGGCAAATTCCTCAAGAACCAGAAATTCACATTTCACTCCCTCCAAGGGGCCTACAGCTCCAAGAGGGTCTTTGCACTCACTCCCCAATCAACAATACCTAAAATACAGATAGGATGGGGAAGAGTGAATAGGGAGAATTAGTGGGGAGGCCTAGCGTCCCTCTGCAAGTGGTTAAATGGGAAAAGGACTGACCTGAGTAGAGACACAGGATATGCAGGTGGAAGTTAGGGAGGGGAGCAAAGATGATGAGGGCATCAGTCCTACAGGATACAGACATGTGCAGACAGGGTACACTCCAGAAAGAGAATGCTGGAGGAGGTCAGGGGACAGGAGAGGGCAATAGAAAGAACTGATTGTAAAGTATGGTAAGTAGAAATAAGACTTCCATACTGGGGCACCAAGGGCCCTGGGTTCTATTTCTGACTCTACTGAGTGGACAAGTCCCTATCCTCGCAGCCTCAATTTACCCCACCTGGGAGAAAAGTAGGAAGAAGCACAGACTGTTCTGGTGCTGCCACTGAGGTCACCTACCAGAGGAGGAGAAAGGAGAAGCTGCAGGTTTGAAGTAAACCCAGACAGGGGTGGGAGACTGGGGAGCAGCATTTTCTCAGCACCATACTGAGGCACTCAGTTATCTGCCTCCTAACCCCTCGAGGTGCCATCAGGCTGCCGATTATGGTGCAGAGCCCCAGCCCCACGTTGAGCAGGAAGCATAGGGCTGCCAGTAATAGAGTCACTGCCTGCAGAAGTGACACCTCCTTCTGCTTCTGCACAGCCAGTCAGCCCCACCGGCCCTGTAACCTTGCTCCAAGCCTAGGCACGTCCACATGGTGGCAACAGTAACAACTCAGCAAAAGAGTGTGGCCCAGGCACCAGGCCACTCCACAGCCCACCTTCACTTCTTCTGTTTACAGGCTAGCAACCCAGATGCTACCACTTAGTCACCACCTCAGGGGGGAGTCGCAGCCACCAACCCACATGTTGGGGACTATGGAGTCCTCACAGTCAAGATTCCCACTTCCACACTTGTTAGACAACGAATATATCTGTTACCTTGGCCTTCTGGAGAGTTCCAGTCTATCTAGGTGTGATGTGTGGGTCTGATATCAGATATATCCCTCCTCAACTGAAATGGTGCATCTTGCTCCTCCATGGCTCCCCCCTTGCCAAGTGAGGTGAGAAAGAGCCAGAATTGGATTGTTGGGCTATAAGCCGTACGTGCTTGGTGCTAGTGAGCAGGGTGCGTTTTGGTGGTTCAAGTGTACCCCAGGGATCTATCCCTCTTCACAGCCTCCTCTGCGTCTGTGAGCTATCCTTGAGGAGTCGAGCTTCTCAGGCTTTGCAGATACTGCTGGAGCCCTGCCATTGCCCTGCCTCCAAGGTCTCAGACTCCCCACTGCTGTTGGCCAAGGCCTGAGGACACCAAGACCCCAGGATTTCAGTGTCCGCAGCCATGAAATGGGGTCCATGCTGTGATCAGTGTGTACTGTTCCACTAATGGGCCACAGATGTTGGGTGTGCATGCACATATATAAACCAGAGAGCATTGCCTGCTGCCTGTGACATCTGTCTGCCATTTCTACCAAAGTGTTAGGGAGGCAACATGAGACTGTCCTCTGGCCTCTTCCTCATGAAGGTAGAGTCCCATGCATGTCCTCTGGACACTAAGTGCACGCCGATCCCTTCCAGACACCTCCAGTTTAGTGTTTGTCTCCATCCAGCCCCATTAGGCAACCATCAGCCAGCACCAATGTGGGCTAGACCCTGTGCCAGGCTCCAGGAGGATGTGCAGGAAGCCCCAAGCCCTAAGAGTTCAAATGACTGAGGGCTGAAACACTAAACAAACATGGAGTGACCCAAGACAGGCTAATGTGGTGAGGGCTCTGAAGAAAGACTTTCTGCACCACAGAGAATCTGGTCCTCCTGATCCACTGCTCATCCCGACACTACTTCTTCCCTGATGCCTTCCTGTCTGCCATGTTCCACACGTGCCCTCTTGATTCTCTTCTTTCCAGCCTGCCACTAATCCTGGTGATTTACAAGCCACAAACATAGATAACTCTGACCTCCCGTTTCTTTTGGTTCCAGGCTGAACAGTAAGGTCAGTATTTCTGACATCATAGCTTGAGTCAATATCTGTAACAAAACTTTGAAGGCTTGGGTCACCTTGGCTTGAATTCACATTCCTGGGGATGACACACAAGAATTAATCAAAATAGGCAGTTTTGGCTCAAACTTGTAATCCTAGCTACTCAGTGTGATATCTGATTTGCTATTCACTGGAAGAAAGTTTATTCTAGCCTCAATCGTTCCTGCGGTAGCTAATTTTCTCTCCTGAGCCCCTTTCCCTTGGTAAAGAAGGATATCCATGGGAACAAAAATGTAAATTCAGAAACATCTTTGCTAAAAGTAAACTTCTCTCTCTCCCTCAAGCTTCCTAGACTGGCAGCTTTGCAGTTTATCACAAATTTTGCTGAATGCCACTAACAATTATGATGCTTATCACCAGCTGTACTGAGTTCTTTATTACTCAGGGAGTTGTAATAAACATCATTCCTGTTCAGAAAATTTCAGCGCACTGTCAGAGGCATTGACTCGTGTGTCCCCATCTGAGCTTCTGTGTGGTGTGAGGGTGCATGCTGACATGCATTCTCTCTGGGAAAAGGATTCCCCTTCTTCAACATCAGGGCAAAGGTCCAATGTCCCAAGGCATGTTTGACTCAAGGCTATGATTTGCTTCTGTAACCTTGCTTGCTTGCTTTGGTAAACATCACCTATGTGAAAGCACTTCCTATAAAAATCCCCCCTGAACAACAAACAGGGCTGTTCTCTAGCTCTGTGAGCTGAGGACAGATGGAATATGGCTAAATAAAGAACTTCCAGCCAAATTGCCTGAGTGCTGTCATATCTTCCTGGGAAATTGGAATACTACAATTTAAATTGGAATACAACACAAGTGGCTAAAATCTGAAGACTAATCTCCATTTGAAGCCAGCCTTACAAGAAGGCCCATGACATGACACTTTTATCTCCAATAAACTACTCAGAAAAACAAGAAGTTCTGTGACTCAAGTGATAGAGCACTAGCCCAAAGCATATAGAGGCTCAGGAACAGCACCCAGGCCCTGAGTCCAGGTGCCAGTACTGGGAAAAACAAATACAACAACAACAACAAAAAACGGATAATCAACTCTCCTGTCTTCCTTGTCCTTACTTCTCAGCCTAGTACTGTCTTTATGTGTTCTGTCACAGTGCTGTTGACCAAGAAGTCCTTTGCACACAGAAAGCCTGCTCTTTCTTACCTGCACTGGCCACATCATTCATTCTCTATTCTCCATTCGATGTTAAACTTTTTTTGGGGGGTGAGGTCCGGTCGTGGGGCCTGAACTCTGGGCCTGGGAGCTGTCCCTCAGCTCTTCAGTTCAAGGCTAGCACTCTGCCACTTGAGCCATAGCGCCACTTCCGGCTTTTTTCTTTTCTTTTTTTTTTAATATTTTATTTTATTTGAGAACATACTTACAGAGGGGTTACAATTACATGGGCAGGATAATGCATACATTTCTTACCAAGCATTGCAGCCTCCTCCTTTGTTTACCCTTCAACGGCTTTTTTCTTTTTGCTTATGTGGTGCTGAGCAATCGAACCCAGGGCCTCAGGCATGCAAGGCAAGCTCTCTACCACTGAGCCACTTTCCCAGCCCCTCTATGTTAAACTTATTTGTTCAAGGCTGATGTTCTATGTTGGGTCTTCATCCGTCCCACGAAATATGGATGGGGTCTGAGGAAAGTAAGTGTGGCGCTTGCCCGTTCCCCAGCCCAGGAGACAATCAGACGCAGCAGGGAGCCAAATCCAGCAGGTAGAAAACTCATTTATTAACAGAGAGCAGCCCTTATTAAATACAAAAAGGGCGGGTGGCATGGCAAGGGAGGAAGAGGAACCAATCACTGTCAAGGTCACACCCTATCATGCACCTGAGCCTTCATGGGCTGGTTAGGCACTGATCGGAAGATCAATTGGGCTCTGCCCACTCTACTCTCTCCCAGCGCCATCTTGGCTGCCCATGTGCTCTATAGTAAATTGGGTTCTGCCCACTCAACCCCCTCCCAACGCCATCTTTGCTGCCCATGTGCTCCACAGTTCTATTGTTGAGTCTCACCTCTACTGTATCTCACTTTTTGGAGATAAGAGTTTCAGCAACATTTCTTTCTAGTCTGGCTTCAAGCCTCCATCCTCAGTTCTCAGCCCTATAAGTAGCTAGTTTTATAAGTGTGGGCCACTGGTAGCCAGCAAATTTGACTATGTTTTGGTACCTTATATATGTAGAATCATAAATATAGTTTTTATTTTTAATATGGTTTATTTCACAGTATTTTAAAGATTCATTCTTGTTGTAGCATGGTCAGAATGTCATTCCTTTTTAAGATTGAATAATATTCCCTTGGCTGGTTATACCACATTTTGTTTACCCATCAAGAGACATTTGGTTTTCTACCTTTCTACTACTGTGAATAATGTCATGAATAACATTATTATCTTTTACATTGTGCACACTGTTGTAAAAACACGCCAGAGACATCCTTTTATAATAAACTGAGGTGAATCCCCCTGTGGCTTTCCTTCATATTAACTATCAAAGAGAAAACTTAAAGCCAGTGAGGCTCATATGGAGTGACCAACTTAAATATTTTTCATCCTATTTACAAGGATATTGCTGTATTCCTATATAAATAAATATCCAGCCAGGTACTGGTGGCTCATGCCTGTAATCCTAGCTACTCAGGAGGCTGAGATCTGAGGATTGCCAGGTTGGGCAGGAAAGACTGTGAAACTCTTATCTCAAATTATCCACCAGAAAATCCAAAGTGGTTCTGTGGCTCTAGTGGTAGAGTGCTAGACTTGAGCTGAAGAGCTGAAAGAAAGTGCTCCGGCCCAGTGTTCAAGACCCATGTTCAAAAATAAATCAATAAACAATATCCAACAAGTTGACAAATCAGGCAGGGCCTTTGCAAATTTGTTCTTCTCTTCTCTGGAAACTTCTTCTACACCTTTGTGTGGACCTGAATGCTTAATAGTTCCTGTCTTTGATCCTAGCTTATCAGGAGGCTGAGATCTAAGGATCCATGTTCAAACCCAGTCTGGAAAGCCAATTCTGACAGACTCCTATCTCCAATACACTAGCAAAAAACTTCAAAGTAGAAGTTTAGCTAAAGTGGTAGAGCATCTGCCTTGCAGGAAAAAGCTAAGCAAGTGTATGGGACCCTGAGTTCAAGCCCCAGTACTTGTACACACACACAATAGGAAAATAAACTTTGTTTAATTCGTTCATCTTTTCAGCAGCTAGATCAGAAGTTCTGCCACAGAAAGGCCTTCCCTGGCCATATGACCTAAAATATTAACTTCCTCTCAGTTCCTTGATTTTTCCTCAGAGCAGGTCTCAGTTTGGGCCTCCCTCTGAAGGGTGTGAGCTCCAAACTCACTCTATTTTATAGCATCCTTTTCTCTAGCAGCACCTAGTCCCCATTATTGAAAATCAGAAAATTGGACCTCCTTCTGAGGAGAGCAGTTTGCAAAAAGGGTCGCCCTCTTCTCTGGGTCAAGTAGCCCAAATAGAGCTGACAGCTGAGGATTTTAGCTCATACAACTCTCAACCACGGGAAGGTAAACTGAGGACCTTCCCAGGATAAGAAGTAATTCCTGCTTGAGCAAAATGTATCAATCAATGTCACAACAGGAATGAAACTATTCAGAATATATCTTCCCTTCCCCTCTCCTCTTCTAGCTCTCAAGAGGATTTTGAAAAAAATTGGATTTAAGTGTGGTTATTTTTCATATCTTTCCAGAGTCACTTGTTCAAAGCTGCACACCAGCCCAGGTTGCCCACAATAGGAACTCCACCTTAGAAGCCCAGCTTTAATCTTGGACCTCATTCATCACTCTCACAATATAGGATGCACCAAACAAGGGAAGGGGCTTCAGGGGCTTTATCCTCCTCCCACAGACAAGTTAGTTCCAGAGGGGAAACTGACCTGCCCATCGACTGAAAGTGAACCAGAATAGGATGAGCTCAGAGTGAGTCCTCCTAATGGGAAAGTCACAACCATTAAGTTAGATAATATATAATAAAGGGTTGCCTGTCTGTGGTGGCTCACACATGTAATCCTAGCTATTCAGAAAGCTGAAGTATGAGGACTGGGGCTTGAACTCAGAGCCTGAGCCCAAGGCTAGTGCTCTACCACTTGAACCACAGTACCACTTCCAGCTCTTTCAGAGTTGGTTATTGAGATAAGATTCTCATGGACTTTCCTGGTCAGGCTACCTTTGAACCACAATCCTCAATCCTCAGCCTCCTGAGTAGCTTAGATTACAGGTGTGAACCACCAGTGCCCACCTGGCCCCCATTTTTCAGATGTACCTCACCTCATTCTCTTTCTCACTCAGAACCAGCCACACACCACTTCCTCCTGATATGGGGTTTATTCCAGCCCTGAGACTTTCACCCTAGCTATTGCCTCTGTCACATGCCCCCAAAGCTAGCTCCCTCTCAATCTACAGGTCTTGGCTTCAGTGCTACCTCTTCACAGAAACCTTTTCTCTATGTATGTGGATTCTGGGGTTTGAACGGGTTTGAAATCAGGACCTGGTCACTGTTGCTTATCTTTTTAAAATCTTAAATATAGTATTCTACCATTTGAGCCACAGATCCCAATTATGCTTTATTGCTAGTTCATGGGAGATAAGAATTTCAGAGACATTTTTTGTTGAGACTGACTTTGAAACATGATCGTCAGATCTTAGCTTCCTGAGTAGTTAAGATTACAGGTGTTAGCCACCAGCACTTGACTCACAAGGACTCTTTCTGGCACTCTCACCTGCACTATTTATCTTTCTATAGTTGTTTCATATATTGGTTTATTGACTTTTCACTTGGCTTCCACAAATAAATGATCAGTTGTGTCTTGGGTAGGTTCCCTGTCTGCTCCTAGCCTACATTTTGGATCATTCACACCTGACATGCATCTGATGAATGGTGAATCTCTCCACCCACTGTCCCCTTTTACTTTCCTTTTTTTATTATTTGTTGTATGGTCTTTGGCCTTGAAATCAGGGTCTGGGCATTGTTCCTGAGTGTAATCCTAGGTTGTTAATGTTAGCTTCTTGGGAGGCTGAGATCTGAAGACCGTAGGTCAAAGCCAGTCCAGATAGAAAAGTCCCTGAAACTCATCCCCATTTAACCACCAGAAAACTGGAAGTGGCATTGTTGTTCAAGTGGTAGAACACTATCTCCTACTTGTAATTGCTTGCAAACATTAGTTCCTCTGGCTTCAGTAGCCAGCCTTTGGATTGAGACATGATCTCTCTATGCAGCCTTGGCTGTATAGGGATTATCCCTCCTGTAATTCGTTTTTGAGTATACTTCTTGCAATCTTTCACATCCCAATCACAGGTCCCTGTGCTCTCAACTGCTATTATCTTTGATGTCTTATAATACTCTCCACCCCTTTCTCGAGAATTGCTCTGCTCCTGGGCCTGAATACTGTAGCATATTCTGAGAAGAGTGGTAGCTATTCGCTAGCCACACCCACCCTGCCCAATCTCCGCCTTAAATTATACTTTGGTCTAATTATGAGGCTACCCAGAAGGAAGGGAATATTCTGCTAACCGCCCTCCTCCAGCCCTGCTTCTTAGTAGACAGTTTATGATCTCAAATTGTGGCTCCCCAGAGAGGAATCATTCACTGCTGCTTAAAAAGAAAGACCAGGCAAGGGAAACAACACAGAATCCTGGCCTGGAACTGTGCTAGGACTGGGGTTCTTCTGCAAGAAACAGAAAGGAATGGCAGGCAGAGTGGTACCTAAGCCTCTCTTCAGAGGTGACTGCTTGACATTATAAAGCAATTAAAACTCAGATGACAAGATGTAATGGTTAAGCCAGGTAAGTAAACTGGCTCTCCTTCTATAGGGAGAGGTAAGTTGGAAAGATCTGCAAGAGTTGGGCACGGTGGCACTGTTGAAGGTACTCTTTTTACTTGGACAGCCTAAGTTTTCTTTAATTAAAAGGTACATGCCCATGGCATAATTGAATGATCTGTCCTGTATAGATCCCTGGATCTCATATAGGTAGTACCTCATGTCACACATTACTTTAAGAATGATGGGTTCCAGCTTGTTGAGTCTTGGCTCATCAGAACACAGGGAATATTGTGCAACTTGTTTAAGCTATGGGTGCTCCATTATTTGTTCAATATTTGTCTCTCCCTCAGGTCCTCAATTACCAGTTGGCAGATTACATTTTGTCCTCAAACAGACAGTTTATATGGACCAACATATTTGGCCCTCAGAACTAGTGACTCTACCTGGATAACATCCTCCCCTCAAAGGGAAATCTTCCTGTTATAACAAAATATAAAAAGACACCTAAGCTCCAGATTTCCACCTTGTAGGCATATTTTCTTTTTCCAATTGTGGGGCTTGAACAGTGTCCTTGAGCAATTCAACTCAAGGCTAGAACTCTACCAATTGAGCCACTGTGCCATTCCCAGTTTTCTAGTGGATAATTGGAGATGAATATCACAGACTTTTCTGACCGAGCTGGCAATGAACCATGATCCTCAGATCTCAGCCTCCTGAGTAGGTAGGATTACAGGTGTGAAGCCAGTTCCAGCCATCATTTCTTTCTTGCAAGAACATTTCAGGGGTATGGAATAGCACAACACCACATAAATTTGTCAGCAGCTGCCCCGGGTAGAACCAGATGATTAGACCAAAATAACTAACCTTGATATTGCCTTTGCTGTCCAAAAGGATATTGTTGGGCTTAAGGTCTCAATGTGCGATTGTGTTCTGCTGTAATTAGTACAATTTGTTTGAAGAATCTCCTGGTTTCAACTTTATATAAGTGGTGGGATTTTCAGATAGACTTCAGAAGGTAGCCCCTAGTGGCCAATTCCATGATGAGATATACATACTCTTTTTTCTCCATCACCAGGTACAACTTGATGATGTGTCTGGGCCATCCAGCCTTAAAAATGTCCATCTTATTCTCTATTCAATGCCTGGAGGACACTCCCATATGACGTATTTTAAACTGCCATCTCGGTGTCTGTGAAGTGGTGATGGGACAGTTTCACTCAGGTAACTTGGTCAAGGAGTTCTTTTGTCTGGTATTGTTTGATGATCTCCTCCTTCAAGCAGCTCGGGGATGATTCTTTGTATTCTGCGATCCTCCTGCTATGAAGGCAGGTAGCAAGTCTCTGAAAAATTAACTCAATAAAATAATGGGAAACCTGGCAAAAAGTAAAAAAGAAATACCAAAATCCAACCAACAAAACCTGCAATCAAACAGATCATCAATCTAGCTTTGAGTTAATCCAGCAGCTTACCAAGCGAGAGCTCCCAGCACTGTTAACTGACAAATGTTGGGGCACAGTGGCTTCCTATATACCCTACATGACCTATCACAATGGAGCAATCACAACTGTGCATAGTGACATCATGGGGGAAATGGACAAATCAGATTCAGACCAAGTGAGGTCAGAGAAAAAGTGGACCAATTACAGCCTGCCACCATTGACACTGTAGCTCTTAGGCCTCCAAGACTGTTGCTAGAGATTCCAGGAGGACTTGAGGTTGCTATGGTTATTTTCGTGGAATTTTTGAAACCACTAAGACAGTGGTCAATGTCCTCTGACCTATGAGAGCACTCCTGCATTTTACAAATTGCTTCTGTGGAGACACTAGCCAATAGCCTCCATTCTTGATGGTCACCTTATCCTATGACTTGTTCCAGGAATGACACAGCACAAAGTCCTCCATCCTTCTTAAGGACACCTGTCTCCCACAATTTACTCCTGAAGGGACAAGGTCCAGGCTGGTTCTGAGCCACAATCCTCACAATTCAGCTTCCAGAGTAGTTAGGATTATAGGCCTGAGCCTTCAGTATTTAGCATCTTTCACTTTTAGAAGAAATATATTTTTTGTTTTGTTTTGTTTTAGAAAGGGTAGTTGTAAGGTTGGGGATTTTGCTCAATGGAAGAGTGCCTGCCTGGTGAGTACAAGGCCCTGAGTTCGGCCCCTATCTCTGGGGTGGGGGGAATGTTATAAAAGAAAGGTTGGTGTTAGATATGTCCTTTTCTTTTAGCACTTTGAATTTGTTGCCCTTGCTGCCTAATACTCTTTTTTCTAATGAAAAATTGGTCATAATATCATTGAAGATCACTTGTGTGTGAGGAGTTGTGTCTCTGTGCTTTGGGAGGATTGCTGTCTTTGAGTATTTAATTAGAATGTGTTTTAGTGTGGATCTATGGGATTATGCTAATTGACTTTTGTTGAGCTGCTAGATTCCTGCATATAAGGGTTCATGCTTTTAATGAAAATTGGGAAGATTTTGATAATTATTCCTCCAAATACTATGCAGTTTTTCTCTCCTGTACATTATATATATAGATATATACACATAAATATACATTATACATTATACATACATACATTATATACATATTCACATTGTATATGTGAATACGCTAATATAAATATATATTCCTACATATTTGTATTATATATATATTTACATACATATATTTATTTTTCACATAGCTTCTACTTTTGTGATTGTTTACGGAAGTCTAGATTCGTACAAGTTACTTTGTCAGAGATAGAGTTAGAAGTTTCCTCTTTATATCTTGGTGAAAATAAACATTTCTTGGCAAGGATATTGAAGCAGGTACAATCTAGCCTTACTCTCTCTCTGATTTACTGTCTCTGTCAGGTTTCTGAGCACAGGACCATTGCTTGTCAGGTTCTTCTATTGTGCACTGTGATCTTTTGCAGTGTCATGTTCTGCTTCAATGGACACCAGGCCTGCAATTGGAAGAGGAGCTGCTCCAAAATCAACCTGCTTGGTGCAAAAGTTCTTCTGGAGTGGCCTTAGTAGATGCCCCTGTTCCAGGACTACCGATTGCTGACTGTGGATTGCACAAGCACAGGAACTTTTTTGACCCAAGTCAGAGGTCTGCAGTGGAGCCCGGGAGTGCTGCCCTGATTGTGGTTTTGCTAGGAGCCAGGCTGGGGGCAGAGAGACCTCACTGTGGCCTGACCTCTGGGGCGCAACAGGTTCAAGGGCTCTTTCCAGGAGACATGTGTAGTTGTAGGGAGCAGAAGCCGAGCTCCGAAGGCCCCTAAGCACATGCTGGAAAATGGAGCTGGGAGGGCCAGGCTGTCCAGGTTGTCAGGGGGCAGGCGATGAGCCTATATTAGTAGTCTTCAGGGTTCCAAATGAAGATCTAGACTTGCTTGCTATCTGGAAATGTCCCATGCTGTTGAGGGTAAAACTGCCAAGGCCCACAGTTAAAGGACAGGCTGGTGGCTGGCAATGGAATGTTGAAACTGGAGTGCGAAGACATCACAGTGGGCTCTGTGGGTTCCCTAACATTGCAGAGTAGGGATGCTGGAACCCAAGGAGATACCAGGCTGTGCTGGCTGGGCACTAGATAGACTTCTGGATGAAGCCTTGCTGGATGGACTAGCAGAATCCATGGTTCCACTCACCCACAGGCACATGAAGCTGCCTAGCATCTCCCCAGCAGATATCTTGGGGACAGCAGCTCTCCCAACGTGGACAAGGAGGTTCTTCTTGCTAGAGGATGTGGCCTATGCTGGTCATAGACAGGAAATAAGCCTGCTGCTGGAGGAAGCTTTTGCCCCTTCCAAGGCTCCTGGATCAAGAGGAGCCCTCAGGAATACGCTCATAGAAAGGCTAGTCCCCACACACAATGAGAACATCTCTAGTTGGTTTGAATCTTTGGGGGGGGTCACGTCTTGGAATGCAGTGGTATTGTAAGAGGAGTGTTATTGACTCTTGTTCAACCTGAATTGAACCTTGATTCTTACAACAAAGCCTCCTTAGTAGCTAAGATTATACATGTGATCTACTGGTGCCTAACTCCATCAAAGTTTTTAAGCCCATGGCTCTTCAGGGAAATCATAGCCCTGGGTTCCTAGGAATCAAGATGCATGCTAGGTACGAAAGACCTTTGAGCCTGGCATAAGTGGAGGAGTAGAGAGGGCACCCATGTCACTGGGTGTTGAATCAGTACAATTGTTGGCATGAACATCTGGCTTTTCTGAGACCAGAAGAAAGCTCAAACTTGCTAGATAGGCAAAGATCCAGAAGAAGGAAGGATCAGAATGCAGGGTTTTAAGCACAATTTCTGTGAAATGAAGATTCAAAAGGGAGAAGTGACTTCTGAAAGTCCCATTTATGGCAGTGGAATGAAGGAGAAACCTTAGTGCCCTGCACCCCAGGTCATGACATGCCTGCAGTCAGATCGTAAGGAAGCTAGGAGGCCTCCAAGAAGGCAGTGGCATTAAATGAGTCCTGGGATCATTCGCCCAGTGACAGATGTAAGAAGCCGCAGGCTTGGACACCACGCTGTTTATCCCAGGCTTATTGCCTTATGGTTAGTCTAGATGTCATAACAGCCTTGCTATAGATTCCTGGAACCAGAGACTGAATGACGCAGAACACTAAGCTCAATTGAAATCTGAAACGAGGACACCACCAATAATATCAAGGGAGTGAAGAGCAGGGGCCTGAAGCTAGGGACCAAGTGTAGAACCAGGCAGTGGTGACTCACACTAGCTACTCAGGAGGCTAAGATTTTAGAATCGAGGTAAAATACCACCCAGGTATTAAATTTCATGGGATTTTTCTCGCTAATTAACCAGGGAAAAAAGCCAGGAGTGGAAGTGTGGCTCAAGTGGTAGAGCACTAGTCTTGAACCAAATGGTCAGACACAAACTCTATCTGACCCTGAGTAGTAAGGACTACATAGGAGGCTAAGATTTGAGGATTAAGGTTTGCAGCCATCCTGTGCGAAAAATCCATGACACATCTCTAATAAAAAGCCAGAAATGGAACTGTGGCTCAACCGGTAGAGCACTAGTCTTGAAAACAAACTCTAAACTCGATTCTCACTCTGAGTGGTAAAGATTACTTAGGAAGATGAGATGTGAGGATTAATTTTTTGTTTGGGTTTTTTTTAACTGTATTTTTTTGTCTTTTCTTTTTTGGTTCTGGGGATCAAACTCAGGAAGTTGCACTTGCTAGGCTAGCGCTTTGCCACTGAGCTACATCCCAGCCCCGTGAGGATTAATTTTTTCACCCAGCCAGGGCAAAAGAATCCATGACACTTATCCCTAGTAAAAACCAGATGTGGTACTACCTCTGTTATTGAAAATCTTGCAATTTCTCAGTGACTTTTATCTAGAACTTCTCTGTTATTTTCAAAGTTGAATGCTTCTTTTTCCTAATTCTGCATTCTGATGAATGTAAAATACACAAGATTTCAATGTCAGGTTTGAAATAACTCTCACATACTTGACTAACATGAAGTGCCAATGAAAGCATTTGAGCTTCATCTTCAATGGGGAAGCAGCAGCCTCTGAATCATTTTTATTGATAGACAATTGAAACAGAAAAGGTTGACTTCTTAAAATATGCTTTTTATTGTAAAAATTCTGTACAGAGGGGTTACAGTTAGATGAGCAAGGTAATGAGTATATTTCCTATCAAGCATTGTTGCCTCCTCCTTTGTTTTTCCCCTACCATCCCTCCCCTCCCACCTCCACAACTACAATTCCCCACACCCCCCATAAATGGTAAAGTTCAGTTTTCAACATAGTGTCTTGTACATCTCATTGTTACAATGGATCAACCTATATGCCTATTTAAGCATTTTCCCTTCCCAAATTATAGAACTATATATACAAGATGCAGAGTATCGACAAGAAAATCAGTGAATACATGCGTTATACCATGGAGGACGAACAGACAAAGAAAAAAATCACATGGTACAGAAAGGCTTGGAAAAATTTATACTAAGGGAAGTAAACCAGCCTTAAAGAAACATAGGGTCCACTGTTTCCCTTATTTGCAATGACTAGTATATATCTGGGACAAGCAAAAAAGGTCAAAAGCTATGTACATACAACCAGATAAGATGATGTTAAGCAAAATAAACCCCAAGATAGGGACACAAGTATTTTTTTTTTACTTTCTTGTTATTGTTTCTAACGTATTTATAAGAGGTTAACATTTTAATGAACAGTGATATTCTGCAACTTTATCAATCAATTTCATTTCTTTCACATGTGCCCAAATTGGAGGGATTTTTCAAGAAGATAAAAACAGAAAGAATAGGAAAATTATCGGTAGACTTCTATCTGGAGAATGGACTCATTTTATAATCAAGGAACAAAAGAATATTTCAGTGAGGAGGATATTTTTCAAAAAATCAGGGAAAGCATGAATAAAGGAAAAATGTAACAGAAGACATGTATTCTTTGCATTCTAATGCTAGGTTTATTCAATAGAATATCTTTATTGTACCCAGCAAAGCATAAACACAACCTTACTTAAAATGCTACAAAGTTACAAAACACAAAATTTATAATAGTATATGTACACTGCTATGTATATAGTATATATATAGCATATATATAGTATATATATATATAGCATATACTATATATACTATATACAAGTATATACTATATCTATACTATACAGATATAGTATATACATAGTTGTGTAAATAAAATAAAGGCAAAAGAGAAATGGAGAGATGCAGAGTGAGCGAGCAAGAGAGAGAGAGAGAGAGAGAGAGAGAGAGAGAGAGAGAGAGAGAGGGCAATATACATATTGCCAAGGCAAACCTGCAATACCATGAATGGCAGGTAAAATGGGGTGGGGGCAAGCTTTGATAGGGGCAGCTTTGGCTCAACTTCTCTCCAATTTCAGAGTAAACACAAGGTAAAGGACCTGGTTAACAGACCCATTCATAGCAACAAACACGGTGTGGGAATCTCTCAGGGTAGAAGGGGGTCAAGCAGGGACAAGGGCCAGGCATAACAGGAAGAGCAGCTTTGTCCTTTTTCCCTGAAAGCCTCTGCCTTGAACCACCAGCAAGGGCATCCATAGATTGCCAGTCTATATTCAGTAATCAGTGGCAAGTTGGGAATCACCAAACACTTTATGAATGGAGAAGGAATGAACTTTCTAGCCAGAAAATTACAGGCCACCTTTTTCAACAGACCCCCAAATCCACAAAAATTTGGGAGCCAGAACTGGGCTGCAGATGAACTGTCTCATCTGCTGCCTTCCCCAATGTGGGATCTTTTCTTACAGCCCCTCCTGGGCTAGTGAAGTGACAAATCTGACCTGAGTTATAGGGGGAGCATCAGGTCCCTTCTTATCCGGTGGAGTTGGAGCTGAAGCTGGGGCTGTAGCCCAGGGAATAGGGGCTTTGTCTGGGGAATACTGGGCTTCAAGGGTATGATCTCCTGCATGTTGTATTTGTAGCGGTGCATGGTCTACTCTGGTGCCTTAGCAAAGAAGGACTAGGGAGCTGGGGCAGTGCTGGAAGCAGACATGCAGCTGCTGGGCTACACTGGAGCTTCATGAGAAATAGCTGGAGTAGCTGCAGAAGACAGAGCTGAAGGCTGCGCCAGACCAAGACCCAGGGTCATGGCTCCCGCTAGAATCACTCCTTCACTCAGCCCTGCTGAGGTACTTCCTGCTTGGCTAATTGTGGACATTTAATCTGTAGAGGGATCCTCTGACTTCTTTTCAGAGCAGCCTTGCCTGTATTAGAAGAAGGAGTCATCTCCCTGCCATCCTCACCTCCTCCCACTCTCCTCAGCCTATGGGGCTGAGACAGTGCTCAATGGAACAGAATTTTGACCCCATTCCAAAACAGTCCCTCAGAGCACTATTACACAGTAGGAGCATAGATCTGCTGGAAGTGGACAAGCTCTTCATCCAGGAAGAGAACTGGTATTCAAAGAAAATAAGAAGATATTTGAAGTCACAATTTCCATCAGTCACGAATTTCCCTTAGGTAGTGAATTATTGAATGTTACAGAAGTGATAGCTCCCTTCAAGCCCTTTATTGAGCTTAGAGAATGTGTTCAAATGAAGATTTATCCAGGCTTTCCTGTAAACTTAGATAGACCTGTGCTTCCCAGGATCACAGCCACTATGACTTTCAACAGTTTTGAGATGATGTAGTTGATGGCTCTATATTTACCATATCAGATAACTACAAAGACCCCCCAACCATTGTCCTGACCTTTAACATAAAAAAAGATGCTATTCACCAAGAACAAGGAACGTAGAGACTCCTAGAATTAAATTGAAAAAGAAGGGACAAATGCTTTCAATAAATGGATTCACATATTGAAGTGACACATCAGTAATAGAATTGGAAGAAATGGGCCTCTAATATGAATTTCATCAAGTATTCTGATGAGCCATTTTCAGTCTTTTAAAAAAGAATTCTTTATGTGTAATTGTTTGATCTGCAGCTACCAGTGGCGTGATTTGTTTTTAAAGATTTTTATTGTACTTGTTGAAATATACATGCATATGTGTGTATGTATGTATGTGTGTGTATGTATGTAATCTACTTATCCATTTATCTTAAATACTCCCAGACCATTCATGTAAGTCAAATGTCTTAAGATATATGAAACCCTTTAAAACTCATCATCTCACATTCATTGGGCACCAATATTGTTTCACTTCATTTTCATAAAATGTAAACTTTGAAACATTGTGTATAGTTTAGTAATTTGAATGTTTGTTCAATATAAAGAACTAGACGGAATGAGATTTCCTGTAGATGAATAAACCAACTGGTAATCATTAATAATAGTATTTATCTGTCACTATACATTTCAGAATGCTTGTTCACAATCCAGGGAATGAGGTACCTTTTTTAGCCCCTAAGAGCACTCAATTGGGGTGCTATTTGTGTTTACCTGAATTATTTTTTCAATGGTAAATATTACTAATCTTCCTTTCAGAGAACCACTATTTTTTTGCTTTCTACATTAAGTGTTCCTGTTCATAATAAGGTATATTGAGAATGTAGAAAATCCTCCAAGTCTCAGTTCTTCAAATAATTTCCAAGTTTTAAATTTGCTTCTTCAAAGGTGCATATAAGTTTGATTAGTATGTTATTCAAAGAATATGGGTTCATTGGTATCAATTATATTTTAAAACACATATATTAAATAGCATGTAATATAGGTTTTCAATTTTTAAACAAATCTAATTTGCTAAAATTATATTTTACAAGTTATAAAGTTCAGAAGTGCATACAAGATTAAGAGTTCCCATTTTATTCTAGTCCTGTTTGTTTTTGCCAGTCCAAGGGCTTGACCTTAGATCATGGGCACTGCTCCTGAGCTTCTTTTGCTCAAGGCTAGTGCTCTACCACTTGAGGCACAGCACCATTTCTGGCTTTTTTGTGGTACTGAGGAATCAAATTCAAGGCTTCATGCATACTAAGCAAGCACTCTATCACTAAGCCACATTCCCAACCCAAGGTTCTATTTTCTTAAGTCACAGGTCAAAATCATGCACTCGCTTTTACACATACAAATGTTTATATTTATTAGAAGTTGGTTTGAAGATCCAAGAATGAGATAAATTGGGAGTATTATATGTAAGAGTTATACAATGTTGCGTCATATTATGGAGATTAGCTCAATGATTTCTTTTGTAGTAATGAGTGTGTCAAGAATTATTTTCTTAGTGATTAGTAGTTAACATTGGTCTGGTCAGAAGGTCAGAACATGCTAGAAAATCTTTCCAAAGATAGGTGGAGGTATATAATGGATACTCCCATTATTTAGTTTCTAGCTGTGCACTGGTGTCTCATGCCTGTGAACCTAGGTACTCAGGAGTTGAAATCTATGGATTGCAGTTCAAGGCCAACACAGGCAGATTCTTATGTCTAGTTAATCCCAGAAAAAGCCAGCAGTGGCACTTTGGCTCAAGTGGTAGAGTGCTAGCCTTAAGCAAAATGTAGGTCAGGGACAGTGCCCTGGTGAGAATTAGAGACGCAGGACTATAAAAATAAAATAAAATAAAATAGTTTCTTTGAATCTTTAGCTGGATTACTACAATAGAAGACCCGTGGTTAGAGAAAGCTGAGCTCAATATCTACCTTAAAGCTGATGGTGAGAGAAACATCCTCTTTCTATGGCTCATAGCCTATCAGCTGTTGTCACCTCAGGCCATGCACAAGGGTAACAAGACTCAAGACTGTTGATAAGGCTCATGTCTCTCACTTTCCAATACCCAGATAACACTCAAATGTAGTATATATGTATAAGTTTACATCTGCACACACATGCACACACAAACACAGATATCCCACTCATCCATCACAGAGCACGACAGACTACAGTTTGTAACAACATGGAAAGACTGGGAAAACATTACATTAAGGGAAGTAATCCAGACCCAGAGAACACTGGCTGCATATTTTCCCTTGTTTGTGGCAGCTAGAATGCTCCAATAAATCCAGAAGCAAATATACTGGATTGTGTGCTAAAGGTTACAGATGAATTACCTGAAGCATAGTGGACTCTATGAAGATAAGATAGTGTGATTTTTATTTTCTCTAAAGAAAGTTTTAATGGTCTGCCAAGAAAACAAAAACAAAAACTCCAAATTTTGTCAGGCAATCCATTCACTTGTTAATAACTTAGTAAAGAAGGATGCTCTCACTGGAGTGGACCAGACTGAACACAATCACACACATTTTAGTGACTAAAAATCCAAAGCCTACTGACATCACAAATAAATGAATTTTGTTTAAAGTTTTAGTCTATTTCTATTTCCTAACTTTCCAAAAACCAAGAATTATTGTCTTACAAGGGAATATGAAAAGGAAAACATCCATTTGTGGAAATGCACATGAGGTTAGTTGTTTTTTTCTTAGAACTTTGTCTCAAAGAAAACGAAGAACTAAACTTAAATGCTGAGGAAAATAAATGTTATTACTTCATCATACTATTAAAATAATGTAAACTCTGAGCAAGGTAAACATGACAAGCAAAAATATGGCAAATAACAGAAGTTTCAGTGAAGTAAATTTCTTCATTCACATTTCCATCTTAAACCCTCCACCTCCGTGTTCCTCTAGTACACAGCTGAGAATCTGGCAGGCCTCTTAAGGAGCAGAGCAAATTGACAGTCTCCACAGAAGCCAGATGAGCACAGTGAGTTAACAGTACCCAAGGTAGGTGTTTCAGTATGGGAAGTTGTTGGAATTATGTTCCTTTCCTTATATCCAAAGAGAGACATGTTTATTCCAAGGTCAAGAAACATAGATGGAGGCTAGGAAGTAGCCTCAGTGGTAGAGTGCTTGCCTCTCATTCATGAGGCCCTGGGTTCGATTCCTCAGCACCACATAAGCAGAAAAGAAGCCGGAAGTGGTGCTGTGGCTCAAGTGGTAGAGTGCTAGCCTTGAGCTGAAAACTGAGGGACAACGCTCAGGCCCAGAGTTCAGACCCCATGACCAGAACCCCCTCCCCTCCATAAAAAAAAGAAATGTAGATGCAAGACTATCAAAGTCAAAGGTGGAAAATCAATAATTATCATGAAAGATAATGTTTCAAAGA